>NC_135497.1:390799706-391101195 GCF_052857255.1 Amblyomma americanum | reverse complement strand
TCAATCACTGGCTCTTCGGTGCCCCTGTCACTGTTGTCTCTGACCATAATCCCCTTGCGTACCTTACACTTAGCACACCTCACGGCGCGAAGCTGACACGCTGGGCGCTAGCGCTCCAGCGGTACAACATGGTGGTGCAACACCGGAAGGGTAGCGAGCACGCCAACGCTGACGCCTTGTCCCGAGTGAGTAATGATTGCTGGGATCTGGACAGCGGCGCTCCGCTGGCAGCGGAGCGGGAAGGGGCTCCCCTTGCCACTGCTATGTGACAGCCACGAGAGTGAACTCTGTGCGCGAATGTGTGTTGGGCAGAGTGCGTACGTGGTTGTAGGTGGACTGGATACAGCCTAGCAACTTGGACTCCGTTTCAGGGCGCCCGGCAAGCATGCCACCATGTGTATTTGGGTGTGCATGTTTTTTTTCTCTTCCTTTTTGTTACCTGGATATTCATGTTGTTCGGTCCCAGCGAACGGCGAGGGGCCTCTTTACTAACAAAACCAACCCTCCCCCCTTCCGGCGGGCGGTTTCGGGGCTGTTTACGATCCCTTCTTGGGTTATGATTCTACACGTGCCATTTGGGCCCCTGGTAAAATCTTGGGAAGGGCGTGTAAAGGGATCGTACGACTCGCGGTGTCATTAGAACCGGTCGCCCGCTCGTCGTCTCCCTGAGGCGGCCTCCTCTTTGAAACTCTCCCCCTCCCCTTCGGTGGCGGGCGGCGGCGGGGCGCCGCACTGAAAACGAGCGCCCTTGGGGTCAAGAGCCCCTGACAGCGACGGTCAAGCGCTTTGACCCTCGCATTGTTCGGTCCCCTCGCCAGAACGGTGCCAAACGCGATGCGACCTTGCGACAAGCATCTCGTGAAAAGGGGTAAGATCGTCAAGGAGGGTCGTAAATAAAAACGAGCAGACGGGCTGCACCGCGGGAGCGCCCCGCTGTAGTCCGATGACAGAGCTAATTGCGGAACACCTTCAGTCAAGGGAAACCGAGAGTCAAAGGAAACCGCTTGCACGTGCGGGTATGATGTGTGGTTGTTTGTGCTTTTTTTTTCTTCTGAGGGAGAGAGTTCGAATCATATTGTGGAAGTATGGGGCGTGGCGCGTAAACCTGGTGGGCCACTCGTTTCGAGGGTTCATTCACGAAATCTATTTTCTTATAGCGATTTTGATGCTCTTTTTCCTGCTGTGTATTTTAGGGAGAGGGTTTTGAACCTTGCCGAAACTGGAAGGCGTGCCATGCAGTTTGTAAACCAATCATGAGTTAGTTTGTTGTGATTGGGTGATGCACGGGATGGGCTGGGCCTTTAGGTCTTTAAAACTAGGGCCCGGAGCCCTGGAAAATGTTCTGGGCTAAGGTCAGATGTAATGCATCTTCGGCTATGCCGAGTAGGGGCCTCCCCTAGTGTTAGCCAGTTCCACCTTTTTGATCTTTAACCTTTTTACCGTTTTCAATTTGCCTCATGTATATCAAAGTGCTTGCAATGTAAACATTTCGTATAATACAGTCAAATTATACTCTCTTAACGCCTGCATTCTGAGTCGTCGCAATATCGTCTACGACGGAGCACCCCTGGTGCGGAAAAGATGTCTGCGGTCATCCAACAAAGCAACCGTATCGGGCGGTGGGCACCTCTGGTGCGGAGAAGAAGCAACTCAAAGAACCTAGTAAGGTCTGCAGCAAAGGAAGAGACCTTACGAAGAAGAACGTGTAGTCTCATAATATGAACTAGGATAAGAGGCACACTGGAGTTTTAGTTACAAAGAGCTTCGATGATCCTATTTCTCAGGCTGATACTGTAATCAATATTTTCACTCAAGAGATACTCATTGAACAACACAGTTTTACTAACCACTGCTTCTAGATTAGCAGTGCTGCACCTTAATGAAGAAAAATTACATGCCATACACTTACCATCTGTAATAATCCCTCTCTTCAAGGCACCAAGGGCATCCAAAAAGCCATTAAATTGCTTCGTGTTGAGCAAGGCTGCCCTTTCGGGCGAGTCCACAGAGCAGCACGTCGCATACAATTCTGATGCCATTGTTTCCCCGGCGTGCTTTCAGGTGATAACTCCAACTTTGTTGAAGGTGTCAACAAATGCTTTCATAAATAGCAATGCTGGTGTGTGCCGTTTCGCGAACCATAAGGCTCCAATGAGGACGTCTTGAAATCTTAAGTTGAAAGGCATCTCATTGATTAGAAGCTGAATGGGCCATACAGTGGGCTTATTAGAATTGAAACCACTTCATCTTCAGCTGGCGCCTGATGCTCCTGTACATACGACCATGCGTGATGTCACCATAGACCCATAGGCTGCCGAAGAAAGTGCCTTCAAATTGCTGTAGAGTTGTTCAGAATGAAGCTTTATTCTGCCATACAGCTCTCTCCTCAGGTCGAATATTAAGAAGAAGCTCCCTCTTCTTACAAGTTCTTGAACGCTGAAGGAACGCTCACATGGTGCGCAAGTAAAACCTTGAGGGCTTCCGTTGGCATTTTTACGCCAAAGTAAGCCAGACATGTGCTACAGTAAAAATGCATATTCACAGACTCCATTCTGTCTTTCCACAGTTTTCTAAACATGTACTTGCTCTGCGGCAAAACTTCAGTGCCACAGAGTGTGCTAACCAGAATTAGCAGGCCCTCCACTTGCGTCCACGACAGCCCGGAATGCACGCCATAGGTTAAAGCAAGCATCAATGCCTGTGCCTTCGTTAATGTTTGGTTCGGCAATGTTTCGGTGGAGCATCTCTCAAAATAGTCTTTCACCTCGTCGTTTTCAAGACCAGCGCTGTCTTCCGCCTCTGCCTCACTTTGTTCAGAGCTCTCGTCGCAGTCAAAGTAATCATCACGGTCATTCTGTGACGGTGATGAGGTGACATTTGCTGATGAGGTCAGGTGAGCTGGGTCATGAGGACCACTGGAGGTACCGTTTGATGCGCTTTCTCTTTCATTTTCTGACGAATCAGTGCTTCCGTCGTCTTCAAGATGCTGCTGCTCCTGCCTCATGCGTTGATTGCGCACAGTCTGCTTCGGAATCCGGCAAGGCTCTCCTGGCTCCAGATAGCGGCGGCACCTTTTTTTGGTGGCATGTTAGAATTGTTGCAAGTCAGGAAAGCGGCGCGCACAAACTTGCAAAACGCAGACGCAGATAAAAGGCGTAGGTCCGCTAGTCTTCGAAGAGATATAAAACCAATGTCCTGCGCGAAAACATCCAAAGAAAAGAAAGGCCAGAATTCAGACACGCATGCGCTAGGTACCTTGGGAACACTGCCACGCTGCCTGGTGTAGCGCAGGGATTACTGCTGTGAGCTAACAGATTGACGCTTATATATATTATATATATATATATATATATATATATATATATATATATATATATATATATATATATATATATATATATATATATATATATATATATATATATATATATATATAAGCGTCAATTATGGATGCTCAAGGATCACTGTAGCACTCGTGGTTGCGAATATGATGAAATTAAAAAAACAACTAAAACGCAGCTGTTCTTTGATTGTATATTTGTTTTATAAACTCAGTTCAACGGTGCTGGTGTGGATGAGCGGTACCGTGCTCTGCTAAGAAATAGGTGATACGGGTTCGATCCCGCGATAATCTTGTGATTTTTTTAAAGGCTCTTTTTCTACTTTTCCGCGCATACTGTACAGAAATTTCTCGCGTATTTGAAATATTTCGTTCACTTTGTTGCTTTCTATCGATTCATCAAGATGTATGTATACCTACAGTAATCAATATTTTAATATATTAAGTTAGTACTGCTCTAGAGTACTCGAAAACGGCCAGCCGAGGATGCCATGCATTAGAAAATATGTATACAAGATCCCCTGCTTGAACTGCTCGGCGACATGCGCTGGCCAAACCATAAACTTCGCCGAAAGAATGAAGCAGAACAAAGCGAATGTCATATTAACAGGGAACAGATCGGGGCGGCAGAATATTGCGAGGCGTCTGACCACAAGATTGACCTGGAGGGTACCGTTGGTACCATATGCTGGACACCGCGTGGCACCCGCGCAGAAGGTTTTGAGTCATGGTCCATTCAGCTGACGCGGGGCACTGTTCACCGCTCCCTTGGTACCATTTCCCCTTTATACATCCGGTCTGCTTTCTGTGACCCGGCAGATGAATAAACGAGGGCTTAAAATTAGGGCAAGCTGGCTGTAACTCGCCTGCAGTCACACCTGATTAAAGAACTGAGTAGGTGCTTTTTATAAATTTAAGAGCCTTGCTTAGCTGCCTCGATTTTGCCTGCGGGTGGGGGCAGCAGTAATTGAGCAAGGTGCGTAGCGAACACTTCAGAAAGAATTACATTTTAAAATGTGGTCGTATTGATGTGGGGGCATGAAGGTTTGAATTGTTTTTGTAATCCAGTATGATATTCGTGTAGCTAGTGCTCAAACTTATGGTTCCTGACGAAATGTGGAATAATATTTTTGATAGATAATGTGATGACAGATTGAGGCAAGGTAGATCAAACTGATTTTTAAAAAAAATTTTAACGTGCGAATAACTCAAGCATTTTAATCCTCTGGCCTCGTTTCAACTCCCGCAAGAGCATTAGCAAGGTGAATGTAATGTGGATTGTTGAGTATTTTAAATGAAGCTATACGAGCAATGTAAGCCTGTAATTTTGGATATTGTATGGCATTCAACAGTACTTGTGGCTTCTCTAAAATTACATCAAACAACTAAGTACCAGTAGTGTTTGACCAAGTGTTTATTTTGCCCTTTTTATTTTTTGGTGTCATTTGAACCATTTGCAGGTGCAACTCGGGAATGGTGTTCACGTGAGTGCAGACGTGTGGGCGGCACTGATGATGCAGACCGCAGACGCTGCATTTTGCAAGCGCCTCGCTGTTGCTTTGTGGGGTGTAAAGGTGCTTGCAAAACGCAGTGTCTTTGGGAAGCAGAGCAATAAAGATATTGCAAAGGGCAAGACGATGGTGCATCCGCCTCTTTCACCTATGAAGTTGGTAGGAATGTCCTGTGAGTATATGCAGCAGTCTGTTATGATTATCTTTGTTTTTTTTCCGCAGCTGTAGGATGACGAACATTCTAGACATAAAACATGCAGCACAAAAGTACAATCAGTGTCAATGACAAACAGGAGTCCTGAGACCTAAGCAGCGAAACGAAAAAATTTCAATCAAAAATTGATGTGATAATAGTGCACTTTATTCCTACTTCTTTGGTATAAAGTGATGCGTGGAAATGTTATTTCACCTCGTCTATAAAATTTTTCTATTAGTTAAAATTTACATGATATTGCTTTCGCTTTTCATTCGTTCACTGGTGTACATAACATTATATATTAAAACTCAATTTTGTAGCCTATTAGAGTGTGAGAAATTTATCACAGGTACTCTGCTTTGCACTTTTGTTTCACATACATTTCTGGTCAAGTGCGAAATATAAACCTGTTCATTTTCTCTTGTGATGCAGCGACCACTGTTACTAAATATAGAAAGAGGCTAAATGTTGCCATAAATATTATACACAAAGGCCGGAATGTGTCTTCAGCATTGAAGTTTGTCATTTACTTGGTTTATTTTTTGTTTAGCTGCCTTTGCTCACTTCCTTAAGGAGAAAGAGTGCCCCGAGGAGGAGCTTGGAAAACGCCACAAGCAGCTTGTGCGATACTTTGCACAAAAGTTTGCTGATCTGCGGCGCTAATGAGGTACGGTTCATACCAGGAGTTCTCCAACTGGCTTCTGCAGAACCCCCTGGCCTCCAGAGCCCCAGTTGTTCTCGTCAGGAACAACAGGTGCTCTATCCTGGTTTCCTCTCGTGTTGTCTGGTTTTGGCAGTTTCCAACCTTTATTATGCCCTTGGAGCGCTCTGTGGGGTTCCCCATGCATCTATTCCAATGCATACCTCATCCACCACCTTTTCTTTACGCACTTAATACTGGAGCTGGATATACTGCGACTACTTTTAGCCAACTGCTACTATACAACCCAATCTTAATTGATTTTAGCCATCTTTTTGAAGACCTGTTCACCGCATACCCCTTTTTATTCCTTCCATGCGAGGCAAAAAGGAGTGAATGCCAAGATACGGGGTGGCGGGGGTGTTCCTCAACCCATTTTAGAAACCATTAGGGTGAATATAAGTATGCATCTTGTTGGCATGTAATGTTTTGCCTGGGGGTATGCAAGCATGTTCATTTGTGTGTGCTTTAAATAATGCAACATGTAAAGGTATTTTGGGCTTCGAAGCACTCGCAGTATTGATTTCTGGAGCAGCTCAAGTGATTTCTTTTTTTGAGCAACCGACGTTTCCGCTCCTTCAGGACTGACTGGATTTGGAAGAAGGGACGTGCTGCTTTTTAACCTACTTGCGAACTATGTTTGGGGGTTCATCGTGCGAGTCACGTGAGTCACTGTCTATGTCTCCAAAAGACCAATCCCGTCCCCAGAGAGGTGCGACTGCCCTGTGAGATGAGTTTTTGTGTGAACAGTGCCTAATCATGGGGCAGCGAGGGGCAGGCTTTGTGATGTAGTGCAGATCAGGCACATATGCTGGTGATTTACGTTTCAAAAAGTGTTTTGCACTTTGCTCTCAGTCATAGCTCCAAACATGGTTGCTATGCCGATGAAGCCTTTGAGGAAAATTCTCTGTTTTGCCGATGTAGCTGGCAGGAGAGTCAGCACTGGGTTTTTTTGTAGACGATGCCGGATAGTCGTTCCTTTGGTGCACGGTGTTTCGAGTAAGGCATGAAGCGCATAAGGGTTGAAAATATGTGACGAATCTGTATTCCTTGCTAAAGAAATAGGCGGGCCAGCATATTACTTGCACCTTTGACGTATGGGCTGGTGATGTGGGCTGTTTTGTTGACCTGGATGCTCTCCTGTGGTCTTCTTTTTATCGGTCAGCTCACTATATCTGTGCTCGTTATAATGTGGTTTGACTTTATTATCACTAGCACATGTGTTGTAGCAATAGTTATTGTGTGTACCCAGCAACTGAATTTACTTATCAAATCTTATGTCCTATGCAGGCTCACAAGATGAATTCAAGGCAGCGCAACCATCATCATGAAATAAATCATCGAATGTTAAGTAGCTCCTTCCATGCGTGTCATCCTTTCGGTGCTAAGGCAGTTCTGAGGCTGCCTTTTGCATGTTTTATTAAACCATATGTCTGCTGCAGCACAGTGCACAAAGGGAAAAGTTCTCCGTAAATTTAAGGGCCTTCTTTATTACATTGTTATAAAAGAAAATGCAATAGCATTTAGGTTGCCTGCAATAGTGTCCACATTTAACGCGTTTTTGCGATTTTTCTGCCAAGCATCTGGCTGGAATCTATTCCATTGCCCTTATATAGCATGCATGAGTTGTCACCTTATAGAATGTCATTGGATTATATGTAATTGTACTAATCCGACCCACTTATCCACCATAATCTAGTTTCTGGAGTGTGCCTACTTCCAAAATTTTGTAGAGTTTGGAAGTTTTAGTGGTCCTCAGATCTTCAAATTTGGCAGCGCTCTATGATAAGTCGAGACTGGTGGTCACAAGGTGTTGATGACGTCAGAGCCCTCTCAATCGAATTCATAGGTTGTAGGGAGTCGTCGCACCACTGCTGGCATTGTGGTGCAGTGGTTGAGCAGTGCGCCAGTGCCTAGGTAGGTGGCTCAGCCACCAGTGCGGCTTGCGGGAACCAGGTTGCTCTTCTTGACCTTCCATTAAGGCTCATGTGTAGCCCCATGATAGGTTAAAGTGGGAATTGCATTGCATTTATTTGAATTCCTTTCATTGCCATGCACCATGGGGGGAAGGTAGCTCACAACGCACAGTGGACATGAGGTTGGGATGATGTCGCAGTGTCATGTGACTTCTTTCGAACGCCTGAGGAATTTTGTGACAGAGAAACCGGAAATTTTTTGTGAGAACAACCTAAATGCTGCCGTTTTAATATGCATGGCATAACAGCACTGAATGCAAGGTGATAGGAGGGTGAGAGACATGTGCAACAGGATTTTGTGGGCTCCATACTGCTGCAAATGACACTACTACAAACTACCCAGCACGACAAGCAACAATACGACAAGCAACAACACGACAAACAACAACACGACAAACTACAACACGACAAACAACAACACGACAAACAACAACACGACAAACAACAACACAACAAACAACAACACAACAAAAAACAACACAATACTACAAACTACAGAACATTATAAGACAAGGTCCCATTATACGACAGGTTTGTTTCTTGTTGTATATATTTGTTGTTTTTTTACTGGGAGCAGACATTGTGACATCGTGACGACATTTTTTGTGTGCGCGTACGTGCGTGAACAAGTGTAGAGTGTGCGTGGATGCGTCCGTTTTCCAAAGGAACAGTCTATTTCGGCCCCACTTTTTTTCCCCTGTATCCCAAAGCTGTGTAACCATAACGAACATGCGCGTATAACAGATGATCACGTGAACGAATGTGACTGCGCCACAACGCGCTGTGAAACAATTCCAAGAACTACCGCCTTATCTACCGTGTATTTCAGCGTTGTGTATTACGTTGCCAGTGCAATAAGCATTGTTTTGTGATCGCATTATTTTTGTATCGAGAACTAGCGAGTGAGGACACTCGCCGCTTTTTTGTACAGGGGAGGAATGTAGCGCAGCTGCGCCACCTGCACCCTGGAAGAATAAATAAAGTGAACATTGCCTGCGATGAGGTCCGACAGCTGAGCAACAGTCACAAGCTTCCGCAGCTTCTCACTCCCGTGGTGCAATCCGTAGGGTACAAAAAAGGGCAGTCGGGAGCGACGGGAGGCAGTAGTCCCAGGGTTGCACGGAAGCATTGGCCTTACCGCTCTCTTCCCGAGCTTGCCGTGGACCGTCAGAGTCAGCGTTGCGGTACTGGTGCCCACCAGAAGCCCTCACTGATCCGATGGTTCCCGGTCGAGGCAGTGTAGATATCCCTTACTCGGTCCCGCGGACTTAGCGTTGCGGCACCGGTTGAACACCGGAAGCCCTCGTTACTTCCACGCCCCCCCTTCCCCGATCAGCTCCCCTAAGCGTTCACGGCAGCGTCCCGCTGCGTTCGTATTTTATACCCCTGCTGTCGGACCCTCGAGCAAGGTGTTGGAATTAATCGGCAAACCCCCCGGTCCGGATCTCTGAATTCTACGACTCTCCGTCGCAACCAAGGGTGTTCCCATTCTACTCGCGACACTCGCATGGGATGGCATTCTCTGGTCTCAGGCACCTATTCCCCTTTCCAGGCTACTGGCTCAAGATTGTGCCAAGTCGGCACCTTGGCCTACAGGCAGTGTCGCATTAGGCCCACGTCGGCCAGGACTTCCGTGCCAAATAAAGTATTCCTACCGACACGCCTTGTCACTAATTAATGAAGCGTATGAATAAATTAGTAACAACTTCGTTGGCAGTATAGAAAAACCGCGTTACAAAGCCGTTTCCCAGTAAAAAAAAGCATTCAGAATTCCCATTGGAACCAATTGATTTTTGGACACCTTTGCAACCACTTTGGTTAAAACAAATTAAAGCCAATTGGCTTTACATTCAGTAGGTTTAAGTTGGTCTTAATGGTGTCCAAAACTCAACTGAACCCGATTGGAACCAATTTTTTTCTCAGGGCTGCAGAAGACACTACTTTGTGCTAAAATTTTTACAAGGGAATTCAAATCATGCGAATTTCACGCTATTAGAGAAATGAAGTGAAGCAAGCAAGGCTGCATCCCAAAAACACACTTTTCCTCCCACTTATATCCCTTTGCACCCCAAATTTTTTGTGAGTTTGGCGTCACGAATGACATTCGGTTCGAAGGGATTTGAAACGCTCGTGTAGCAGTGGTATAATACGCCACTACAGTGGACATAAAACATTATCGCATTGCAAATATACCATTCATAACTAGGGCAAGCTTTTTACCACATTGTTTCAAATGCAGTTTAACTCCCACAAATTTATTTATTTGAACTGCGTGAAAAGTAAACTTTAAAAGAAATAACTTACTATAGGACGTCGCGCATAGCGTTCTGTTAGCGAACAAAACCGTTTAGCCGTTACAACTCTGTGCTGCCCTCCTAATAATATGCGGCCGAGAGAGGAACTACCATGATTGAGATATTCCTCGTCGCTTCCAGAAGCAGTGGAAATGGTTTCGGTTTTGATTTTGGCTTTGTTTGCTTTCTTCGGTTTCTTTTTTTCTTATGTACAGTGCACTGGTCGCTGGGTCTGAAAGGGATATACTCCAAGCGCAGGACTCTCCTGCTGGAGCCTGTGGCGCTTGTTAGTTGAGCGAAATTATTTTTTATTCACGCTCATGTGATGGTGGAAATGATCAAAACAACTGCAGCGGATAAAGGTGCGCTTATAACTTTCTTACAAAAACCCTGTTTTAGAGCAGGGTTTTCAAAATCTCCTTTCTTGCAGGATTGTTCATTACTTATCTATCACTTCATTACTTATATATCACATATCTTCGTGGGTTTATTACTTTATTTCACAGTGAACATTTAATGGGAAGAATAATACCTTTAAGCTGAACTGAGAGTGGAACGTTTTCACTTATGGGCTTTTAAATGCTTATTTAATGCTCCCTTCTGTGTGAAGATCTTCGCAGTGATCAAAGTGATTAACGTCACTATGCCTATAATGTCCCCCGCATGATATCAGTTGTCCATCTGATCCTCATAGATGTTCATATCTTCATGAAGATCATATACAATCTTCGCTTTCACGAAAGTAGACGTCCATATAACACTGTTATTACACCCACATGTGATGATCATGAGGCATTACAGCAATCTATCTTTTTGTTTGTGGTGAAATCCTGAAGACTTTTGCGCCCTGTCTTATGCGTCCGAGCTCGTAGCTGATGCCCTGCTATATTTACTACAGGCTCGCTTGCATTCGAGAAATTGCAAAGCGTCGAGGAAGTAATAGTAAATCTTACTATGGCAGAACAGAGAGATTCAGCAAAACTGTTGATTTTAACCTAGAGTAATGAAGCAGTAAACATAAGCCGATGCAACTATGCGCATATGTGAAATGTAAACAGAGCAGATGTGTAACAACCAATGACAAAAAGTAGAAATAGTCACTCCCCAATGATTTTTACGATCGAATACAAACGTTGAGATGACATTTTATAACGTGCAAAACAAAGATGATGCAGATAGCTTCACAGTGGAAAGCAATATTAAGGCTGAAACGTTTAAATAAACCTCTCAAGAAATCGTTCCCACAATATTAAAACTCCATAGCATTCCATCCTAGGGCACAATTCAAATTCCTTTGTGCACGTGACCATGGCCATGCAAAATAAATAGTCACCAGCCTGTGGTTGTAACTAATGCATTCAAACCTCATTAAATGTTGAACGAGCGCTGGAGTATTTATATCCAGGAAAAGTACCTGGGAGCAGAATTTTATTTTCCCAAGGAAGGCAAATCATCAGTGGCAAATGTTTCCATGATTGGAGAAAGGCCAGGTACCCCATCTAAAGAAAAGCTGCAACCAATTAAAACCAACTGGTTTACCATATGGTCTGCTTGGACAACCACTTAAAAACCAACTGATGTACCATTTGGACTGCTAGGGCAACCAATTAAATCTAACTGGTGCACCATTTCACCTCAGTTGGAGAACCAATTCATCCCAACTGGTTGGGGCCCAATGGGTGGCATAAACACAATTGGTTGACCAATTGGTTTCAATAGAAAAATTTTCAATTCAACCCATTGGTTATTTTTGACTGGGTTTTTTTAAGACCATACCCAGCCACCACATTGTTTCCGTTGAGTAACCTACTCATCTTTGTCTTGTGTCGCATCACAGTCTGAAGTGTTGCTGCAGAACCGCATATTGCCTTCCTGTTTATGCCATTGCAGCAGAAAATGCTACACAAGGCTAATGAAAAAATTTCACAACATACTGCTTTGAGGCAACTGCTAAAACGGTGATGAAGCCCACTGAAAATGTAAATCAGGTAATGAACAGGATGTTTGTGGGAACTGCACGTGCTCACCCATGGGAGGGGGCGGTTTCAACTTTTTTACAGCTGGGTAGCGCCTTTTCTAATTCCATCACCACTGAGTGTGGGATGCTTGTACCCATACCACCGCCTCACTCGGCAATTGAGCATTGACCGTGCTAGAGAAGCTCTTGCTGAACCAATTGTAATCGAGGCCCTTTGAATTGAGTGTTCCTTGTAGGTATTTTACAAAGGCAAGGTAACTGTCCTAGCAGTGCTACTGGGATTGCAACACGCTGCAAACGAGGCGTATTCTATAGCACTGGGCCCTTGCTGGCAGTTTGTGAAATTGGTATCACCCGAAACTGCACTGTAAAAGAGCATAAAGAAAACGATGTCTTCCACCGTAATTCATGCCATGCAACATGACATGGAAATCATCACATGGCCTGTTTATACAGTAATGCCTTCAGGTTCAAGACATCTGCCAGATTCTATAGGGACGTAGCTTCAGACTGTTTCACTGGAAAACTACATTAATTTCTCTTGAAGGCACTTTTTGAGCAGAATTGGGTTTAACCTGGTTTTCATGATTTATGCGTCGGGTGCACAAACTGGGTAATATCGGGCTTTAACTGCTAACAAAAGGCCCTAAATGTTTGGTAAATTTGCTTTATAATCTTCTCTTACTGTTGTGACATATCTTTTCTCAAGCAGAACAGTGGCCTGAGCTAGGTGTCTGAGTGATTAATTCGCATCACCTCTTAATGTCAGATTAAATTTTTTTCTTGATTCTAACTATTCTCAGCTGCTAAGGGCCATTATTGCCAGATAGCTATGTAATTAAGCTGCGTACTGTACACAGACAGGGAAATCGCTTAATTCAAGCCTGCAGTATTTACAAACTGGCACTTCGCTCCCGTCAGAATCGCGTATTTCAGTGCAACAAAGCTGCCGGTAACAAAAGCGTACGCAACGGCCGTACAGATTATTACCTGTCCTGATCACCGATGAAGCATGGCAATGCCTGCAGCGTTCTGCATGCGCGGCCATCGTGGAGAACCACTCGTCTACTGCCCCCTGGCACACGGTGCTTTCGAAGTGCAGTTTCTCTCCCCAGATGCGCTCCTGTTCCTGTCACGACGTAATACCAGTTCATTTTAGCACATGCGGGGCTTAGAGAGTGGAATCTATGAGGCGCCGTTATTATATAATTCTGTCAGTGCTGATGAGCTGTCGCATAAAATTAAAAGACCCGTACCAACCCTTGGTCGGGCTCTCAAATTTATTCCGAACTCTGCTTAAAGAACTATTTTTAGGTCCCTTACCCGTCGTTTCTAATCAGCATAGTTTAAACAAATTTTCGGTCCCTTAATAGTTTGAAATATCGAGGCGCCGAATGCCTCACCATTTGTATGTGGCCATATATATATATTTCCCATCCAATTTGTCCCTAAACGTAATGACCATTCAATGTATTACCGCATGCAAGAAGACACCAAAGATGCAGACTTGGACTATGCTCTTGGTTTATGCTCGGCATCAGCAACATTTCAGAGGCTGATGGACACTGTGCTCTCAGGACTCAAGTGGTAAACATGCCTGGTGTATCTTGAGGACGTGATCGTGTTTTCGGCAACCTTCGAGGAGCATCTACGCCGTTTGGTAGCTGTTTTTCAGGCCATACGATCTGCGGGCCTCACACTAAAACCCGAGAAGTGCCACTTTGGTTACGAGGAGCTGCAATTCTTAGGACACGTTGTTAGCCAAGAAGGTGTCCGGCCTGATCCCGAAAAGCTCTCCGCAGTCGCCAAGTTCCCAACACCTACGGACAAAAAGACGCTTAGGCGCTTCCTGGGGCTTTGCGCCTATTACCGTCGATTTATTGCTGGCTTCTCACGAATTGCCTGGCCATTAACTTCACTGACACGCGACAACGCTGTCTTTCGCTGAGGTGAAGAAGAGCACCAAGCTTTTAATGAACTCCGGAGACGCCTACAGACGCCACCTGTCCTGGCGCACTTTGATGACGACGCCCCTACAGTGCTTCATACCGATGCAAGCAATGTGGGTTCAGGTGCTGTATTGGTGCAGCGCCAGGATGGTGTGGAAAAAGTGATTGCTTATGCCAGCAGGACTCTGTCTAAAGCTGAAGCGAACTACTCGGCAAAAGAAAAAGAATGCCTTGCAGTTGTATGGGCGGTTATGAAATTCCGACCTTACTTGTACGCTCGCCCCTTTCAAGTCGTTAGCGACCATTATTCTCTCTGTTGGCTGACGAACTTAAAGGACCCTTCAGGGAAACTCGCGCGTTGGAGCCTTCGGTAGTTCGATATGACGATTATTTACAAATCCGGAAAGAAGCATGCGGATGCTGACTGCCTTTCGCGAGCACCAGTCGAACCCTACACAATGAGCGATGAAGACTGCTTTTTTAGGAGTCATAGATGATGCAACTTTTGCCCAACAGCACAGAGAGGACCAGCAATTGCTCCCTCTTATTGGTTTCTTGGAGAAACGAACTACGGATATGCCTAAGATTTTCGCCCGCAGCCTCTCGTCATTCTTTCTTCGCAACGACGTAATTTACTAGAAGAACTTCCGTCCTGGGGAGAACAGTCATCGTAAAGCGACGGCCTATCACCCCCAAACCAATGGATTGACGGAACGCCTCAATAAGACGATCACAGACATGCTCTGTATGTACGTGTACGTAGACCACAAGAATTGGGACGAAATTCTTCCCTACGTCACGTTCGATTACAATACGGCACAACAAGACACCACTCGCATGACGCCTTTCAGCCTTCTTCATGGCCGACCAGTGACAACTATGCTAGGTGCAATGCTGCTCATGAATGCCGACGGCGACGATGTCGATCAGGACGCCGAGGAATTCCCACAGCGCGCAGAGGAAGCTCGCCAACTAGCGCGTGTGCGCATCATAACTCAGCAGGAGGCTGACGCACGACGCTACAATCTTCGCCACAGACATGTCATGTATGAACCTGGCGACAAAGTGTGGGTCTGGACGCCTATTCGCCGCCGTGGACTCTTCGAAAAATTATTACGGCGGTACTTCGGGCCCTATGTTGTGCTGCGACGTTTAACCGACGTCACGTATGAGGTAGTGCCGGACGGGTTATCGACATCCAAGCGACGCCAGCAACACGTCGACGTCGTCCATGTTGTACGTATGAAGCCGTACTACACGGACCGATCTTGACCTCCTACTTCCTTTTGTTACCATCGAGATGATGCTTCCTGAGGAGGGGGGAAAATGGCGCATGCAAGAAGATGCCAAAGATGAAGATTGGTTTATGGTTTATGGGGATTTAACGTCCCAAAGCGACTCAGGCTATGAGAGACGCCGTAGTGAACGACTCCGGAAATTTCGACCACCTGAGGTTCTTTAACGTGCACTGACATCGCACAGTACACGGGCCTCTAGAATTTCGCCTCCATCGAAATTCGACCGCCGCGGCCGGGATCGAACCCGCATCTTTCCGGCCGGCAGCTGTGCGCCGTAACCACTCAGCCACCGCGGCGGCTCCAAAGATGAAGACTTGGTCTACGGGCGCGAGGCAAGAAGAATAAGAAGCTGAAGTGTGCAGGGACTTTTTCTGGTTAACCAGTAAACCGTTTTACCTTCAGCTCTTTTCGGGGTTCTACCGAGTCCTGACAATATTGTCTGCATCTTCAAAATACTTGTCGCAAATCTCAAAAGTTTATTATAGCGACAAATTTATATAAAATACTGCTCAAGGGGAGCACGGCTACAAAACCAAACCGCCGCACACACGTGCGTCCACTCTTGGCGCTCTTGATTCAGTTCCAATAGATTGACCGAAGGTTTTAGCTATATAAAAGCGAGCACGAAACAACGAGAGTTCACTGGGTGAGCATTTGTTTGAGGAAGGATCGAGCATAAAAGGTTTTACCACTAAACGCACTGATCATATGGTGCTTGCATGCGGCACAGCGAAACGGTGATAGAGATATACGAGATGGAATTCCGCAGCTGGCTCTTCTAGCCCTCGCAATAAAAAGAGGCAGGATTGACTTTTCCCTTAGCAAAACAAAGATCCAGCAGAACCCCGCTGTTACGTTGGCGGTTGCTTCGTTTTTCCCGGTGCTACGTTTTTTTTTCATGCCAGAAAGCCCAGCTCCCACAGAAGCTTCTACAACAGAAACTCGACCGCCTATATCTGTTACATAATGCAATTGTTGCATAGTTTCCTTGTCGTACATCGCCAAAATCATCTCACGATGGTAGTTTACACCGTGCCGGAATTCGTTCAATGCCCGCGTAATGGCGACGCCGGCTAGAAAAAGCGAGACTATGCACGTAATCTATGTAGGCGCTTAATTTTTGTTCGCCGCTGCTTTCGGCGACTTCTGGAAGGAAGCACCCAGGCCAACGCCAACACACTTACAGACGATGTGGCTTTTGGTGCGTCTGTTTTCACAGTTACATCACCGCTGTGACGCTAGCGCGAACGACAGCACAAAAACTGAACTATGTCGCGGCAGACGGCACAAGCAGCGCTGTACGAAATGCGGTTGCGTGGGTTGGCTCCGACAATTTTGTTTCTGCCATCCGCTTTATTCTTGTCACCTGCACCTTAAAATGCACGATTTCTAGATTCCATGCAATAGGCGATGATTCTATGACATGCGGCCACCGCGAAAGCAGCGAAGAAGTTCAGCCGGTGTCAAAGAGATCTCTTTAAGAGCTATTCCTTATATCAAAAAGAACTAACAAAAACTGGGACACATCCCGCACACGAAGATTACAGCAGAAGCCTTAACACAGCTGTAATGCATGCCCTCAGGCTTTTAACTGGTACCCACTGAAAAGTAGACAGTTTAATCTGACATATCCGAGCTGAGACCACATAGAACCCTGTGGTTTCCATATCTGGAGACCATTGGAAACCTGCCGTGCTTATGAAGTTGACCTCCTGTTGGTCCAAGACAGAAGCGTCTAGCTTCGATTAAGTCGATAACTGGAACTATTTGCTGTTATGTTTCAGGGGCGCCTGTTTTTATTATAGTTTCACTTAGTTCTAACTGGAACAATGCTTTGGAAGACAAGGTGTGCCATTGCCTATAAGCAAACAACTATGATTCTTTGTTTAAACTGTGGGCTACAGGTTTCTGGTTGAGACTGGGTGATCTTTGTTCATGTGAGCTGCATGCGACTATGCAAATTCTCAATTTAGGATATTTCTATTGCGTGTATGTAAATCCAGATGGCAATTAGCAAGCGAAGTCAAATTATATTTCACCTAAACTAGTTGACATTATATCTTCTCAACCGCAGAAAAAAAATAGGTTTAAAGCTCCTTCATGTTAGTGCTGTAGCAATATAAGACCCATTTAATTTTCAATGAAAGATATGAAATTTTTATCAAGCACAAAGATACAATAGGGATTAAACTGTAATGCGGGACATAGGTCATATGATTACTTGGGCATTACAAAGTCGAACTTTTCTCATTAAATAGAAGCAGAAATAATCTGCTTACTATTAAGATGTCAGGTTGAAAGCTCTTGACATTTGTTCTTATCAAAGCTGCTGAGGTAGAAAACTATGTAAAGCATACAATGTACCACATTAAAGGTGAAGCATGGAGGAATATACACCAGATGAGCCTGTGCTTAGTGCAAAAATGATGCACACAGCACAAAAATTGCCAGCAGCCTTTTTAGAAGAATTTAAATGCCCAGATTGCAGTATAAATCAATCATAAATCAATATGTTTGGAGCAGTGCCTGAATACAAAGTTTCAAATCAAATCATATATTGAGCAGAACAAAATAAAATGTACTTCACTTGTCCTGTCTATACACTGATGGAAAGGCATGAATGCCTGTTAATGTACCAGACCTCTTTCCTATTTGTCTCCCAGACTGACAATTCTAGACCCATCAGATAAGCCAGACTATATAATTACTGCAACAGGAAGCAAAACAAGAATGAAAAGAAGCAAAAGCTGCCAGGAACAATTCTCCCAGGCAAAACAAAGTTTTTTTTCTTTTTGTAACATTGCAGCCAAACTGATCATAGTGCACTCACAGTGGAAATGTGATTTTGCAAGAAGTGTGCTTTCAACTAGAATTGCTTTTACATGACATGGTTTGTATTGTGCCATGGTTAAACATTTTCAGTCCCACCTTATCTATGCTCTTTCCGAAGATACCGTCTGGGAAAGGCACTTTCATTTACCTTCCACACACACATGCACACAGACAACAGTGGCTTTTTCACTGCCAGAAGACTGCGAGTGGTAATGCAGTAAAACGTTAAAAATTAATAGAGCAATTTTAGTTGCACCTTCAGGCTGTGCACACATGTCACAGTAAAGAGCTCATTGGGTGACCCATCAACGTTGTCAGGTACGTATAAGCCAGAATGTTGCCTTCCTGTGCCTAGCTAAACTTTGCAGTTCCACAACTTTCGATGAGAAGTAGATCTTTTTTTAAGTTTGATTTCTATAAGCGCTGATGAGTAACTATTTGTAAAAAGACAATGAAAAGATGTAAGACCTAGAAACAGGAAAATGTGACCAATGGATGACATAAGATAGCTATTAAAAACACATATCAAATATTCTTCAAGCTATATTGTACACATGGCAATATCAACATGAAAAAATTGAAACAAATTTTGTAATACCTTATCTAACAGTGGTATGTCTGAATTTTTGCGTTTCATTTAATGAACACTAGCCAATGACTTCACATTAAAGAGCAACCATGGAATCTTCCGTAATGTGATGTAAACACAAATGAAGTTGTCACGTCATAATAAACTAGTACTTCAGTATCAAAGAATATGCCAGGATATTGGATTCAGTTCACATGTTCTATTAGTATACCGCTGCAGGAGAGAGAACCATGGCTAAGTAAAAATACCACTCTATCTATAAGCCTTCCTGAAAAAGACCATTTTCTTGTGTTAACTGAACTTCTATTGTCAGAAGACTATTTAATCACACAATTCACGTTTTCCTGCGACTAATGCATTGCTGTCTCAAAGTGTGCTTGATCTGTGAGAAAAACTGTGCTCTAGATGCACTGGAAGACCAAGCACCTTACGTTATCGAGCTGAAACCATTAGTTATTAAATTTTTTAAAAGAATACGGGCGGTGAAATAGAATCCAGTGGTTTACCAGCCTTTATGTATTGGCAGTTTATCACCAGGTTCGGTTTGGTTATTTAATCTAATAATAAACGGTCATGCAAAAAATTCTTAACGATAGCGAAAAAGGGACCTCAAAAGCCAAGTGAGTACAGTTTGCTTGGTAAAATCTCATAGCTCACCGCATCAATGATTTTCTGAACATTGAGAAAGAAAGCGCAGTCAAGCAATTTCTCAAATGACGAATACAGCGCATCTGCAAATTGGCCAAGAATTAATGCAATGCTCTTTCCTGTAATATAGCCATATTGACAATTCGAAAGAACAGTGGATGTGGAAAAGTTTTGTCATGCATTAAAAAAGCATTTTTCTAGTATTTGTGATGGAATCAACAACAGCTAGGTTATTTTATTAGTTGTTCTCAATGCATTCTTTTGCATTCCCTTGAATAGTGACCCATATAGAAGCTTTAAAGATCATATTAAAGCATTTTCCTGAACCTCATCAATCAAAAATATCAGAATGTTTGCAAAAGCACGATGATTTTATGGTAACAGTGAAGTGGGCTTATTTCACCAGAAACTGCACTCACCTGGCCAGATTCCCTTTCGAGAGCCTCAGAAGACAGGTTGAAGCAGGTAAATGTTCTTTTTAGTGTGCAGATGTTGTTGAGTTATTCCCATTCCCGCTGCAAGCCTGAAACATTAACTGAAATTATCAAATTTTTATGGAGGATCATGCAGCAAACCATCGGTGCAAGGCGATATCTCTTCTGTGAAGGAGCTAATGTGTGACATCTTTGCAGGGGTTTTTTCTTCAATTAATAATAACAGTAACCATAATAATAATGCCTTATAAGCATTAAAGCAATATTATGTCTAAGAAAGGCTTCTAAAATACTTCAGATGAAACTGCGGCACAAGCACCCAGATTCACATCAAGCCGACACAAAAGAATCGTCTAGTGGCAACATAGAGGACCTCTTTTGTAGCTTTCCTGTTCCAGACAAACCTTTCACTGCCCTCCAACTTCGTATTCTTCAGTGCATCCTTTTCAAGATACACAACTTACCCGTGGCCATTGTATCGTCTACCAATCTCAGAGCCTTCCCTGCTTGCCCCATTAGCACCAATTTCTATGCTAACCTGGAAAGTTCGCTTTCCTTCTGCCCCATTGCCTTCCAATTACAGCATTGCCCACAGCCTCAGACGAGCTGATATTGAACAGCTGGCTTTGGTGACCCTGGCACAGGATGTCCATGGCGCTTCGTGTTGTGTCATAATAAAGCTGTTTCTCTCGCTCTTACACACACACACACGGCTGCTGCAGCATTAATCTATGCGTGTCTTCCTTAATTGGAATGTGGATGTTTGTGCTGCAGTTACACCCAAAGTATCAAAAAACTTGCCTGAAACATCGTTCTCCTCATAATATATTTTGTTTACTTTGATTATATTGCAGTGCTTTCTATTTTTTGGCTTGGTGGGTGCCATTTATCAAACTTTCTTCCTTCTGTATAAATTAAATGGATGATTTGTTGCTTTGTCTGATGTCATTAAATAATGCTCCTCATCCACCTACTTCCTTTTTTGTACCGTATATAGGACAGTTGGCCACATGCTTTTTTTCTGGTGTTCAATATGCAGGCAGTGAGTATGCGCGCTGTTTATGTCCAAGTTGAACGAGCCTACGCTTGTCTATGGTTTGGCTTTATGGGGTTTATCCACCCAAAGCGACTCAGGGTGTGAGAGAAACTGTAGTGGTGGGCTCCGGATAATTTCGATCACCTGGGGTTGTTTATGACTTATTGCACAACAAAGGCCTGTAGCATTCCATCTTCATTGAAATGAGGCCTACAGGGACAGGATCAAAGCTATGCCTTTCAGGTAAGCAGCTGAGCACCATAACCACTAAGAAACTTCGGCGGCTTGCCCATGATTTTAATTTAGTGTTTTGGTGTAGACATTGCATTCGTCATCACCTTTTGGGTCACCTCATCAAGCCACTAAGAGCAATAGCTTTTTGAGGCTGCTCCCTCCTTGCACGAGAAGAAAATTCAATTTGATTTTGAAAAAAATTATGTATTAAAATATTTTGTTTCATCATCTTGCTTATTTACTCTCAAGGTTCAAGGGCATTATTAAGAGAAATGGCTTAATGGAACAAATTATTAACACAACAAATCAGTTAGTTTTCCTTAAGGTGATGCTATTGATGATCACAGCGATGAAGGGAAAAAAGGTGCTTGCAATCATTACTTGTGTGTTGAAAAAATGAACTAGAATATATATGAGTATGACATGAGAGAGCGCAGTCTTTAAACATTTGATCATTACGGGATAAAATGTAGGGCTCATTATAGTGCTCATGAAAAGCTGAACATCAGTGGACAAGCGGAAATAAGTAAATGTAAAACAGAAAACAAGACTGACTGTAGTGTTCAAAACTGAATGGTAAAAAACAGGCAAAAATGTATATTAAAGAAAAAGAAATATACACATTCAGTCATTACAAATTTGGCGTCACAGGACATTTGTAATGTTTAAAACATTTTGGCATCCTAATATCTCCTCCAAATTTCAGCAGGAATTGTGGACAATTTTAGAATGTGCTATAAAATAATTATTTTGATCCAAGTTTAATATATGTCTCTGCTGCTTTGCTAATGCCAAAGACTTAAAATTTTTCTCAAAACTTGTAATAACTTTAAGTACAGTTTGAAACACTTTATGTATACCATGACCATACCTCTTAATTGTCAAGTTGAGACTCTAGCTAGGGCATTGCCAAACGTGTCTACCACTCATACTAATAAGAGAGCAAGAGCTGCATTACAACTATCCAACAATAAAATAATCACTAAAATGCAAAATCAAATGGTCCCAGTTGAAGGATGCATTCTGCGTCTGTAAATTCCAGTGGTTCCCGTTAAGCTGGTCCTCAGATGTGATCCCAGCTCTTTTAACAGCACTTCAACAAACCTTAACAGAAGCTCAAACTTAATGCCATGAAATTGTGGCTGGTCATGTGCATGCCGAGGACCTCATTCCTATAGCAAGTACCATATAAAATATCGACACAGTAGCAAGATTTTTTAAAATGAACAAAAGTTTTTCCTCGATGCCCACCTATATGAGTTTGCCAATTTTGAGTCTCTTTGTGACACTTATGGCAAAGTGAAACATGCCTTCACAATTACTTCTGCTTATATACATTTCTTACAATGTGACTTATAGCGAAAGTTGGCTTACATCTGAAGAAAGGATATCAGTCTGAGCAGTTAAGGCACACAAACAAGGAAAGAAAATATGATAAATAAGCTGCAACAAGCCAATTGATTTCATATTGAGACTGAGCGCTCGTGTCTCGTGGTATTCCTATGTGATGTTCTTCCCTTGTCTAGAATCTAGCGCTCCCCAATCTCAGTATGCACGACCAGCTGCCCCTCTACAAAGTTTTACTGGCAATTTATTTCCTGCTCATATTATTACACTATTGTACCCAGTATCCTAATCTCTTAAAAGACGTTCAGTCTCATAGGCAAGTGAATGTGCTTTAAGGGGGGGGGGGAATACTCCACTGTAATGCCATCTAGCATGAACTAATGACAGAAGTATCCCCACAGAACACCACTGCAGTACATGAAATGTCTGGAATGGTTTTTCTGCCACCCTTGCTTCCTGCCAACACAAAAAGTGCATGGATTCAGGTAGGACAGCTTAAGAGAAGTGGTACAAAACGAATTCCTAAACTCCTTTTTGACATCAGTTGTGGAATATATTGTGGGAGCAGTGCACAACTCCTGTTAGCTTAGGTGCATAGGACACACTTTGTCGCGGAGTTCCCATTTTCTATTAAAGGTAGAACGAAACTTGGGTAATGCACTGACCATGCCGAACACATTGATTTACATTTCGGAACCCTTACAGGTTTCCTGTTCACAATGAAGGACCGATCATGAAAGAAGAAGTTTATGTAGCCTTAACATATCGGCGCAACGACTTTACATAGGCCTGGTAAAGGATTCTCTTTGTTCTGTTGAGTGTATTCAGCATGGTCTGTATTATTAAGGATTCCAGGTCCAGCTACACTTACGAATTTCTTTCAGTGGCAACAATTTCCACATTATCGCGAGCAATCTCAGGCCCTGTTTGCACATGTTCTCACACAGCCCTTGAGGTTGTTTGACTTGTGCCAAAATCATTGCAGTGCTTTTAGCCGCCTTGGTAGATTTCCTGTCTCCCCGATGTAGACTGAATTACGATTCTCGCAAGGTATCTTGTAAACGAATCCAGGAACTTCTAATGAGGCAGAGCATCTTTAACATTTGCAAGATCCCCGCGCAATTTAATAGTTGGCACGTGGGCAATATTCCCCTTGTGCCTTTCGAAGACTCGTGCGCTTCGCTTATGTCTAGAATGTACAGGGCCGTCCATCATTAGTATGAATACAATGGATGGATGGATGGATGGATGGATGGATGGATGGATGGATGGATGGATGGATGGATGGATGGATGGATGGATGGATGGATGGACGGACGGACGGACGGACGGACGGACGGACGGACGGACGGACGGACGGACGGATGGATGGATGGATGGATGGATGGATGGATGGATGGATGGATGGATGGATGGATGGATGGATGGATGGATGGATGGATGGATGGATGGATGGATGGATGGATGGATGGATGGATGGATGGATGGATGGATGGATGGATGGATGGATGGATGGATGGATGGATGGATGGATGGATGGATGGATGGATAAGGCTGAACTCTGAAAATCGTGTGGTGGTTCAAGCCACCTCGCCATGACATGTGAAGTTTTACTCTTGTCTTGATTTTAGCCATCAGCCAGATAACCTTCGCTTGGTTACTTCAACACGCTTAAAATATACTTTTCCGTCACTGTCCTTAAACTGCAATGCTTTGAATGAGTCAGCCCCGCTGCTTTCCACTGCAGGGTGAAGCCCTTTACAGAGAAGTATCAAGTGTTCAGACGTTTCATTCTCGTCTCCGCACACAATGCACAACATTTCTATCCCGTGCTACCTCACTCTATATGTCTTAGTCCGCAAAACTCCCGTCCTGGCCTCAAACTACAAAGAGCTTCCCCTACAGTTATCATAGAAATTTTCTTTGGAAATTTCCTGCTTAAAAATCCTGTATGTTCCCAGTGTCGATTTCGTCAACATCCCTGTTTTCCAAAGAGCTCTCTCTGTTTCTTTAACATTTTTCTTAACCGATAATTGCTGATTTTCTCCCCGACTGCTGTCCAGATATGTGCTTGTCAATTTTCTAGTTCGCTTTCTTCATTTCGTGTCCACATTCCTTATGCACAGGTATCTGAAAACTTTCCACTTATCCCCCAATTTTCTCAATCGCTCCTCAAATGCTATCTTAATGCTAGCATATCTGCTGTGTTATCTCAGCTCTTGAACGATGCCCATCCCATATCGCTCTGTATTCCCTGATTTGGTGTATCGCCATGTGCTCCCAAAGCTAGCCTCCCTATGCCGCGTTGTTTGATTTCAAACCTTGCTTGAACTTCTGGTATCATGCACAGTACCGCATTGCCAAAAGTCAGGTCAAAAACCATCACCTCTTTCCAGATCCCTCTTACCACTTCATACCTATTTTAATTCCACAGAGCTCTATTTTGCATGAGAGCTGCGTTGCTATTATCTGTATTCATTACATATTTTTCATGCTCTGTCAGATACTCAACACCGTTATTTATCCACACCTCAAGATACGTGCACTCACCAACCACTTCTAGCGTGAACTCCTGTATTCTATGCCCGCCGTCCTCATCAAATATCATGACTGCAGATTTTTCCGTACTAAAATCGAAACCTAATCTATCTCACTCTGCACCAAAAATGTCTATCAACTTCTGAAAAAATCTTCCTTGTTCTCAGCCGTTAGCACTACATCATCCGTATACATAAGTCCCGGTAATGAACGTTTAATCTATTCTCTTAGCTTGAAAAAAGAAGAGTTGAAGCCTAGTCCGCTCCTCTCTAGTTTGGTCTCTAACCCTTGCAGGTACAAAATGAACAAGAAAGGAGACAGACGACATTCGTGCCTATGCACCCTCTGTATCTCTAGAGGCCCCAATACATTTTTTTTAGATTTTATAAGCACTCTGTTACTGTTATGTATACCTTTAAAAAGATTAATTACTCCATCTTCCACATCCAATATGCCCCGTATGTCCCACAAATCCTCTCGAATAACGTTGTCGTAGGCTCCCCTGATATCTAGAAATGCTACCCATAGGGGCCTGTCTTCCTTTTCAGCCATCTATATACACTGTGTCAGTAAACAGATTGTCCTCTAACCTCCTCTGTTTCCGGAACCCTATCTGTAGCTCCCCTAGCACCCCTTCATTCTCCTCCCAAGCTTGCAGTCTGTCCTTTATACTCTGCATCACAGCCATATAAACACCAAATGTCACTGTTATGGGACGGCATTCGCTTTTGTCAGCTTTGTCCCCCTTTTCTTTATATATCATCTTCATTCCGCTTGATCGCCATTCATTCTCGGCTTTGCCATCCACGACCATTTTGTTCACTACCTCTATTATTGTTTGCTTGGATTTTGGTCCAAGCTTCTTCATTAATATAATCGGAATACAATCTGGTCCTGTCGACGTGCCTCTAATAACCTTCTCTTGTCGCAACGCGAGAGCATGTTTGCGCTCTCTTGAGGGCCACTGCGTCCGACACGGCCAGGCCGGGCGTCGAAGGCAAAACGCTAAGATGCCCGTGTGCCGTGCGATGTCAGTGCGCGTTGAAGATCCCCAGGTGGTCGAAATTATTCCATAGCCCTCCACTGCGGCACCTCTTTCTTCCTTTCTTCTTTCACTCCCTCCTTTATCCCTTCCCTTACGGTGCGGTTCAGGTGTCCAACGATATATGAGACAGATCCTACGCCACTTCCTTTCCCCAAAAACCTATTAATTTTTGCTTCTGACGTGCACTGCACTTATGACATTTCATTGTTATCTATATGTAGTGCTGAAATGAATGAGCGCGTTGTTCTGTCTGTGTAAAAAAACTAATGCACGCCAAGAATATTTAGAAAACAGGTCAGTAGCGTTTAGCACGACAATTGCATTAAGTGCTAAGCACAGAATAGACTCAGAACAAGGAAAGTTTGTAGGTAGCTTAATTACCATTGCGCGATGACACTGCGATAGCACGGAGTCTTCTGAATTTTGCTGTTTCTAATCTCCCGCCATTTCTTGCGGTTTGCTGCATGCTTGTTTGATGACGCTTCCATGCGCACGGAAGGAAGATAATGAAGACCACGCTTTCAAACTACAGCGTGAGAGACAGGCAGTTTAAGAACACGACGACATTGCGAGCACAGCTCGAGAGCTTGGCAGTTCGTGCAGGGCAGGATGTCAAGATTTCTCCGAACTAATTGTTCATCTGGGCGAAGTGTATGAACCGACAGACTTTAACCGACCGGAGTGTCACTCAATCAAAATTGCCGTTTCCGCGCTGGTCTTTTCGGAGTGTCACTCCTTTTTGGTGATGTGCGCAGACTTACCTCGTGTCTAGTGCTCTGTCGCTCTGTCTTTTTGCGATGTGTTTCGTGGTGTTTCCTAAAATGTTTTTGTGTCGTTTGCTGCAGTCTGCTCAAGCGATAATTTCATATATTTCGTTTTTTCTTCTCGTAACTGTCAACCTAAAACCATACCCTCAAACCTTTAGCCTTGCGTACACATAGCAAGCCTAAGAATCTGAAAGGTTCCACCGAGAAAAAAATTTCGTGTCGTTGTAGGAAAGTTTTCATAAATAATGTGTCGCGTTCCTACCTCCATATTCGCATCTGCTCTACAGGTATTTCCGGCGCCTGTTTCGTGAGGAAAGCATGGGGCAGGAAAAACTTTGTGCTTTCTTTCTCACTTGCGCTTCAGTGGTTTCAATCAAGCGCAAGAAAATAACGTCGTTTTGCAGTATGGGGCTCAAACTCTGCATTTGTAAGTTAAGTAAACAAGTTTAAGTAGGCTTTCTAGCTTATATAATATCGCTTCACTGTGATGAACAACACCGTACTTAAACGGGTTTTTCACTCAAGGACGGCAATAGCGACGTTGTTCAAACGTCCGACTCAGTATCATTCTCGAATTATCTTTCCTTCGACGCTGGTTGTTTACGCGACGCCAGATGCACATCATTAAAATTCTTAGTGCCTTCTTTCACTGTCCTTGATGTTATCTCGCGCAGCAATCTCTTACTCGGGTTTCCTCGCCCCTCTTAAATAGTGTGCACGTATAACTAAGTAGGCCAACAGTGAATTTTGTTTTGTGAAAATGCTAATATTTAAGGAGAAAAAAATTGCAGACGACGTCCTGGCAAAGGCATCGTTTTCCTGCATAGCTCAATTTCGCAAATTTGCAACGACGTAAAAATCAAGACGTGAAAGCCATGACGGATATATATTGCATGCTAAAAGTACAGGTGATAATGAATACGTCATGCTTATTTTTGTCATTGTGAATAAGTTGTCGCTGACTAAACATTTCCAAAGTGACGCAACTCTCAAATGAGGCTATTTCCAGGAATCTTTTCAACGGAAATATCAACCACATGTCCTTCAAATTTGCACAATAGATAAGAATCAAGGTGCTAAAAGAGTGTACCGACTTTAATTGCTACTTAGAATAGGAACGTGCAAGAATTATCGTCCTATATCTGGCATTTTTGAGCAGAGTAGTGCTTTTCAAAAATCAAAGTAAAAAACCAATCCCCAATTTATTTTATTCCTGAAACAAATCTATTGAAGGGCCCGAAAAAAGAATATGAAAGAATATGTTGCATTATTTTGTTTCTAACAATGTTATCCAAGCTCAAACTTTGGCTTCTTGAGCATTAGCAGGAACGCCTAAATGAAGGGGCAGAAGCAGTAAAGACAACCTACGTTCCTCTAAATTCTCCCCAAATCCCAAGACTGAGACATGTTCTGTCGAAAGAGTACATACCTAATTACATTATTGTGGACAAACACGCATCTGTGACGTAAGCAGGATTTGGTGGCATTGCTATTGGCAAGCGCGGGTTAACAGCTAGGAGTGCGGCCCTTAAACTAATACATCTCTCGTGGAATTACCCAGTGATGAGTACGGTGCCATAACATTTCGGTTGAACACCAGAACCCCTTCTGCTGTAGTGGGTGGACTTCCGAGTTGCTTACTCAGCATCATCGCCACCAGCTCCGGTGAACTGTGCACATGTGAGCTCCGTTGCCTGTCAGAGCTTCCAGAGATTTTCACTTCATGAGATTTTCACGCCATAGAATAGTGCATGCGTTTGAGAGGATTGCACAGGTTATCCGAATTAAGCAGCTATTGAAGTAACAGGGTCAAATCAATTACAATCATATAAATTAAGGCACGCTGGTATAGGTAGGCGTGATGTCCATATCACTCGGTGACTGTATCACGGGTTCTCTGGCATCAACATCGGGCAGTTGTCAAGTCCTCCAGCCAGCACTCGGCTCGCATATCATGGCTGCGAAAGGCGGTCAAGTTCTTCCATGAGCTGTTGCTTCTTCAAATGAAGTTGATTGAGCACTCCTTGTTGTCTCTCGCCTTCTCCTCTAAAGATCTGGCTGCGAAGTGAAGACAGAAATATTGTACGAGAAAAGTCAATATGTGTCTAGCTAAAAAACTCGCACAACAGTCAAGCTGCAGAATTCACAGGGCTTATTTTTCTATGAGAAAGTATTCCATTATTCCAGCCAGCTGGTGCCAGGTGCTTCAGGTAAGTTGCTTTTATTTTTGTGTATCACCAATAACTACAGTTGAACCTCGATATAATGAAGTTGAGGGGGCCAGGCGATTTATAGCCTGTATTGACCAAGCTTCAAAGGGGAAGCGTTATTCCTTCGTTACATTCATTATTTTGTTATAACCCATTTCAATCTAACGAGGTTCGACTATTTCCCGACACTGTTCAATGGTTTTCTAGAAAAGCAGCGCTGAACAGACGAGGACAGAGACGAGGCGACAAGGACGGGCGCTGAACTGACAACAATTTTTTATTGAAGGAATTCACATTTATAAACGTAGTGCAGCTACCGTTCGCGCATGCTCAGGAAAGTCAGCTCTTTTGGTGAAAGGGCGATAGAGGCTGTGCTGACGCAGCCGTCTCCCAGGCTATATATCTGATTTGATTCAGATATTTCTCTGGTCATACGTACACTGCTCTTTCTGATTATGGAGGTGTCACCGAGTGCAGGAGTACAATCTAGGCAAGTGATACAGTGACTTGCGAGGAAGCCTTCAAAATCTTTTCCCTCGCGTGCATTTTTCACGTTCAAGGCATGCTCTCTTAACCTCTCGTTCACGCATCTCCCAGTTTGGCCAACATACGTCTTTCCACAACTTAACGGAATTTTGTAAACTACACCTTCTGTGCAATCAACATAAGGCCGCCTATGTTTTTTGCCACAGCCACGCTTCTGGGTCGCCTCCGGATTAGTGATCCTGCAAAGCTTGGACAGCTTGTGAGGGGCAGAGAAGACCACTTTCACGTCGTAACGCTGGGCTACCTTTTTCAGATTGTGCGAAAGTGAGTGTATGTAAGGTATAACAGCTACCTTCTGCCTGCGCTGTGCGCGGCTATCGCACGTATGCCTAGATTGTACTCCTGCACTCGGTGACACCTCCATAATCAGAAAGAGCAGTGTACGTATGACCAGAGAAATATCTGAATCAAATCAGATATATAGCCTGGGAGAGGGCTGCGTCAGCACAGCCTCTATCGCCCTTTCACCAAAAGAGCTGACTTTCCTGAGCATGCGCGAACGGTAGCTGCACTACGTTTATAAATGTGAATTCCTTCAATAAAAAATTGTTGTCAACGCATTAACGAATAAAAAATTGTTGTCAGTTCAGCGCCCGTCCTTGTCGCCTCGTCTCTGTCCTTGTCTGTTCAGCGCTGCTTTTCTAGAAAACTATGTACCAACACGCCCAACTCGCCGCATTAACTGTTCAATGGCTTTTAATGAATTGTCAAACACTGACCCAAGTTTTTTCAGACAACTAGTGTGTCCCACATTCCATATTTCAGAAACTACTTTCCCAGTTTTGCTCGAATTAAATGGTTTCTACTGAGTAGCGGAGGCAGGAAAAAAATTTGCCTGGAGGTTGCAACTTCAACTGCCAATCACAGTGTTCAGGACACATTATAAAAGGAAAAACCCCAGAACACAAACTTTAAATGCACAAGTTCTCATGGTCAGAACAGCAGCAAAGACCTAGTAAGTTGTACTGTGCCAATTTATTTCTGAGAACAATGCTTCAATATGGAAGACGGGGACTGCAACACATGCAAGGATGTCTTTACTAACATGGTGCACAAAGTACATTTTTCATCTTTACCGTCGCTACAATTGAACACGATAATTTGCGGAATGTGTATTGTGGCACCCTTAGTGTGACAAACACACAGAGCTCAGACTGTACAGACAGCTCCTGGCATCTTTTCTATGAATCTTGATGACAAAATCACGGCCGACATGACTTTGGGTACGATATAAATTTGTAAAATTCCATGGCCGCAGTGTATTGTGTACAACATGCAGAATTTCGGGTGTTCCAACACGCTCCTGTGCTGATGTGGAAAATATGAATCCAGGAGCTGCAACCGTTGGCTGCAATGTAAGGAGGCCACAACAGCTCAGATTTTGGTGGTGGCAGCATGGAAAGCTCTAAACGGTGCAGCCAGAGTGCAGGAGTAGCAAGAACACTGGGTGGTTAGGATATTGTGGGCTCTACGCACAAATGCTGCGAGCGTGCCAGCCAAACATTATGCATCCGTGAGCACCACGCACTGCCCTCACATTGCTGATCCTGCGATCGCAAATCACACAGTATGCAACTGCAAGCATTGAGCCATGGAATCCTTGCTACTGCATCGGCATAGAAGGATGTGTGTATGCTCATGGGTTCAACTTCACAACCACTGAAAATGTTTGAGGATCTGCATCAGCCCTGCATTACGGCTTCCAGGATTCCTCACAGCCATGTATTAATGCATGTGAATGCATTTCCAGTGCTTCAACATACTGATTTTTTTCATATTCTGACAATAATAATTTTGGCTGATACAATAATTTTTCATGAAATTTGCATCACAAAAATTTTATTGTACATACAATGCTCCCAATCATTTTCTCGTTAATGATCAAATTCGTTTTCTCTGAAACATATTGGAAAGGGTGCCTGTAATTTTAAAGCCAGCCAAAGGCCCCAAGTTAGCCCAGCCTGCTTTCACAGGGAAACTAATTTGACAGAATGCCAATCTTGACAAATGCAACACCATTTTGCCTCCCGAGTCGGTGCAAAATAAGCTCTACAAAGGTATAGAGGACGAGGAACTGCCACCTTTGCTTCGAGAAAATTAAAGTGCAGCATAAAGCCATTGGGTCTTTGAATGGGGTGTACCAGTGCACTTTCACAACTAGAGTATTTGTAATATGTACATCGTGGACCTGACACCATTCTATGTCATGGATGATGCTCACTCGCCCAGGAGTTCCATGCAATGTTTATCCCACTGGTGGCATGCAACTGTATTTTTTCTACTTTCTAAACAGTTATCTGAGAGGCAAAGTATGTTGACACTACTAATTTCTCGCTGCTCAACACGCAATCACGCATGCACATACAAAACATTCCCCTATGCTTTCCGCGGTTTCAACGACTATTGGCTTCCTTCATATGTATGCGTCAGAACTAGTAAGTCATCGTCTACGCTTGTTAATTTAGAAAGGCACAATCTTTGGATTGCACAGTAGCAACCACAAATGGTGTATTCTTGCCATAAATTTAGCGTAAGCTGCAGCTCCCGACACCTGATCAGCGCAATGCAGACGGCCAAATTTGTTGGTTCTCTACTTGACAATATTGAAATGGCATCCTTCATGAAGCTTAAAGGAAATGGAAGTTGAGATGGAATCAAGGATGAGGAAAATATGGAGAATTTAATACAGTCTACTCACAATATATAAAACTCAGATAATTCACACTGTTGCTTAATTAAAACACTCAAACTTTTGCTTGCCCAACCACACTGTACCATGATTTCACTTCATTAAAACTTTGTCTTGCTTCAACACTCCCGGTCAGCTGAACAGTATGTGGCCAAGGGTACATACATGAGGTTAGTGGTGCCGCATCAGCTGAAAATTAACCGGTTGTACCTTGACACTGCAAGCTATCATTCAGACATCCCTCCTCAAGCCCGAAATGAAAGACATATTGTTGGCCATACAAGCTTTCATATGCGTGCAATGGCAGGCATGGTGACAATCGAAGGCCACTCGTTGCTGCATAGCTTTGTTTCCCGAGCTTCGTTAGCAGCTCGTGGCGAAAATGCCTATAGGCCTGCATCAACCAGCCAAGCGTGTCTGTAGTCGTTCTGGTGCCAATTTGCATTCTCGAGCTCGTGTTTGTCCGTGTGGTTCCTCCCGTGCACTGAAACTGCGTGCTCATCACGAGCTGTTCGCAGTTTGTGTGGTGGACGCCACCACATGTGCCAACCGCTACCACGGCTGCCAACCAGTACCGTGGATACCAACCGCAACCCCGTTGCAGAGAGAAAGAAGCCGCGGAGGCTCCTACCATATTGGAGCTGTTCTGTTTCAACACTCCTTACACTGTGCACACATGTGAAAAAATCTTGGTTTAATGAATAATCCAAAGTTGATTACAGCTCCTATCGAATGGCTTCAGCTGGAATGAATCGAGTTTCTTAAGCCAGTTTGATCAGTCAGGACAAGTTATGAATTTTCATAGCATATACGAAACTGTGAAAATCACTGTTACACAATTTTTCCACAGGAGCAGACGACCATAGCCCATCTTTTAATCCCTTAAATTTTCGATGATGCGAGATGACTTTTGGCACTGTTTCTAAGAGTCATTTGATCATTCGAGTTTCGGATAATTTGGACTTTTTTCAGCCACTTGAATTTAGTTAGGGTGGTTTTACTCGACTGGGTTACCAGCAAATTACTGATAGCTTTTTGCCTTTTCAAATACACAACCATTAGAGACTGCTGGCAAGCCAACAGCTCGTTCTATTCTAGAATAAACAAATCTGCCTTTTACCCATATTTTATATATCGTGCTAAAACTTTAAGGTCTTTTTTCACAGAGCAAAGGTTCAAAACTACAACCGGTATGCATAGATATACACAGTGAAAATTACATTCAGTCTTGAATAATATTAAGGTACACAATTAAATTCAAACAACAATGTCTGGTCTATTGAACTTTAAATCCTTGAGAGTCTACTGTACCATATATTGTCATTAGGCGACAACAACGGGAGTGAAAGCATGCATCTTTTGATGGTAATGAATGCAGTGGAGCAAGTGTGGTCTTTATTCAGAGATTGTGTCATAATAAAAAGCGTCATAATCTGCCGCGGTGGCCACACCCGATTAGTCGAAACGTTGGACGTGGATGGGGTGGTTTGATACACTGAAAAGGGTTGAAGAAACCAGGCGGTGACGTCAAACAAAGCGCATACTGCTCAAGGACGGCCAACATTGCGGCGTGCTCTGAAGCGGAGCCTCTCGCTTTGAAGTGAGCTCATCGGTGTTACTGCGTCTTTTGGCACGTGAACTGGCTATAAACTGGGTACGGGGCTTTCGCTTCGTCCTACCTTGTCTATAACAAATCGGATAGACGATAAATTTGGCCCGTTTTTTATTTCGTTGGACGATTCTGTAGCTAATAGGCATAACGAGCACTGGTTTATTCTAGAACATGCCCTCTTCATTCGTCATCTCGTCAGCGTACGTAGATTGATGTAACATAAACCATATCGTCCCACAGAATGCTTGCATTTACTGTAGTTTACTGCACGAAAACATGCATTTCCTATTCTAGAACTCTCTAGCTGTTGAAGGGTGCTGCATCATGAACGTGGCAGCATGAAACCGCTCATGTGCACGGATGTTGCCAATGACGCGCTTCTACATCGATGCGTTTGACATGGCATAGGCAGTTTTTCGGCTTCCCTTAGTGTTTTCGATAGCCGCGGTGGTGTGGTTCTGCAATGAGCTCACGGTTTAGCTTGCAAGGAAGTTTTTGGGCGTCAGTGTGGCCATCAATAAAACTTCTTTTTGGGCTAGTTAGTGCATTTTGAAACTAAGAAAAGGAGCAGCACCAAAGAATGCAACCGCAGATGAAGAAAGCGTTTATATCTTGTCCTTTCTTTCTTGGGCATGCGTGCGCTTCGTACCATGGCGAAGCTACGAAAACTTCGTCTGTGAACTCTCTCAACGCATATATGAAGAGTAATACAGCAAGAAGATCTTTTAACTTATCCCTTTTATTTATTTGCTGCAGAAAAATTAAAACCCAAACGTGGCATCTCGCGGTTCTTGCAGTGCCTGCATAAAAAGAATGAAAAACGCTAATTACCATCTGCACAACCATCCGATCACAGCACCGGATTACGTTCGGCGATGCTGCAGACTGCAAGTCGTCACGGCGTCTTGGTTCAGCACGGCGCGAAGTGCACATTGTGCAGCGAGTGAGTGCATGCCTCAAATTTTCCTCTCCGTACCCTTTTACCCTCAAGATAAATGTAAAACCTCGTGTTGCGTGAACAAGGTAGCTGCCTTTTAATGTAACATCAGTGATCGACGGATGTAGCGGCCGCCTTCTGTCACTGCAAAGCCATGCGTAGTTGTGTACAATATTTTCTTCATTAAGTACACCTCCGGCCTTTTATCGGCGCAGAAAAGAGTATCTGAACTATTGTTTCTATTTGTCGAAGGCCATTGGGTTAACAAAGCAGCTTTGATATTACACCTTAACAGTGGAATCTGATGCGCAACTAAACTTGCGGCTGAATGTTTCTTCGGTCACATTGATCGCGTACAATTTGTCTGCAAGGAGCAATTGCACAGATGGACAGTTTTGCTGCGGCAACCGTAACGCAGTGACATTTTGCCGCCGCTCACAGTCGCAACCGAACCGTCATCCGCTTCCGGCGTTTCAACCAATCAGGCGTGGCCGCTGCGGCAGATTATGACCTTTTTATTATGACACAAACTCGGAATATGGCCCTTGGTTTTGAAAGACACTGTTGCATTTCCCGATAGGTCCCCAACTATCTGGTCAGTACACCAGGCTGGATATATCAGTGCTCATGCTGTGTGCCAGTGGTTTGGAAGATAAAGTAGTGATGAGCACTGCTAGACAGAATGCCTATGGCTGCCTCGTAGAGCTGACTCGGCCATCAGCTGGCCGCCGTTTTCTTCACCAGACATTGTGCGGCTCCTTCAATAAACGAGAACAACTCTCCACACTTGGTGACCGCATTTTCCAGGACATTCGACACAAGCAACCAAGCCGACTTCGCCACAGAACCCATTCCTTTGTTACGTGCTTCGCCATGGCCACGTCAAAATGGGCCCCATCCAACCAATGCAAGTCCATCCTAATGCTGTGCAGCAAGACTGATTTTCCTGGGCTGCATGAATTAGCACCTTCTTACGACAACAATCCATCACTCTGGTTTGAGACGCTCGAGTCCATTTTTTCATTCATGGCATCTCCAGACAAGCCATCGGTTCTACATCACCAAGACGCTCCTTCCTGGCGGCCTGTTCCAGTGCCTCATCTTGCCACCTCTAGCGCACACCCCATATGATGACCTCAACGCAGCCGTCATCAGGCACTACGGTTTCCAGCTCGCATGACAGCTAGATTTTGAGCAAGTCAAGAGAGAGCAAGCAGAGCCACTGCTGTCTCATGAGCAGTATTTTTTGTGCCATGACGCCACTGGCACTATCGCTGCGGACTCGCTGCCTAGAACGTCTCAGGACTTGGCTCCACCAGATACGCACCAATATCCCAATCCATCACCACGCCGATGTGTCTCAACGGTTGAGGTTCTCCTGCACAACGGTGAGGCGTCCACGGATTCCTGCATCCCATCGTCAGCTGCCTTCAGTCGTAGATGCGATATTGAATGTTTACCACAAGGAGGGGAGCTCATCGTGCTCGCCCAGGTTGCTATGGAGGACAATTACGCCATGCAGCCATATCCACAGCTACGCCAAAGGCCCGACTCAAATTTTATCATCTGCATCGTACAGCACCCGACGTCGCAGCCTATGACCAGTGACACTATGTTGCAACAGATTTCGTGTGCATGGTGCCCACCAACAGCCTTCATTATTCATGACCACAGCAATCGAAGGGCGCCAATCATTCGTAGCCATGCGCATGTAGTGTTCGTTTCTCTTCCTCAAGAACCTCCACTGCTGCAAAGCTATCCGACATTCAGGCACCGCGGCATCGCTACCAACAACGCAGACTCAATGCAGCCAGCAAACCAGACTTGCAACAGTCTCACCAGCCTTTCTCCATCTACCTTTGCCAAAGACGTTAAGGTATGTGCATGCCGAGTTCCCAGAAAAAATAAAGCACACATCAGCAACTGCCAACTCCGCTGTGTCTTGCCATGTGCCTTGTGCAATGACGATAAAGGTCATGCGCTCTCCACACGTGGGTCAATGGGGTCATCAGCGCCGGCAGTTTAAAATGCATCAGTTGACCCATTCATTTCATTTGGAGCAGCAATGCTGCACCAAGCCATAGTTCTCAGGATGCGCTGGTGAAACTTCAGTTTCTTAACCATACCTCGAGGATCTCCGAGTCGACGCAGCTATGCTTCACTTTTATCCACTGATACAAATTCGATGCCTTTTTAACTCCGCCTTAAGGGTATTATGCAATAGAGTCAACGGGTCCCTTCTGTGGCCTGGGGCACTCTTTTCACATCACTTTGCAGACACAGACACTGTTCTTAACTTTATTTAATTAAAATAAAATTTTTCTTTTTATTTCTCACAAGGCCTCCCTTTAATGAAGTCGAATGAACATTTAAACATCCATGAAGTCATGAAGGACAGGGACTGCAATGATGAAACTGTGTCACTGTTTTGAAATCTAACGCAATGAAAAAATTTGGAATGTTCACTGCCAGCTAAGAGTGCTGCAGTTTTGCAATAATCACCTGACTTGTATTCCCACACCTTTGAAGGCAATAAAGAAAGATCTCCAGCGGTCATGAGGTAGCGCACAACTCAAGGCTCGATCGTTTTTCTTTTCAACGCAATTGCTTTTCTTACTTCAGGGCACTATGTAATGAATGCCCCTGTAGATCAATGAGAAGTTCTGTAGTGACGTCACCAATTTTGTACTGTGTGGTCAATATAGGGTGTTTTAATTACCTGCGTGAGGTCATGTGGTTGTGGCATCATGACCTTCTCGACTAATCCAGAATTTCTCATCACGCCAGCACCAGAAATGGCAGTTTCTCAACTGAACGAGACCCTTAATGCTGTTGCATTAAAAACCAGCTTCATAACATACGACGTGCTCGTGTGCTCATGTATACAGAGGCTTTTTTCATTTGCTTCGCTTGAAGCACGGCTGAATCACGAGGCTCTTTCGGACTAATGTTTTTCAGGAAATTCTGTTACTACTGTTAAGTAAAAAAAATGTCTAAACAACAGAGTTTACCAAGATATGCTATGCCTAAAAAAAACTTTAAGCTCTTTTTTTTTGATAGCGTTATTTATTGCCCCTGGGCATAAGGGGAGTTGGGAAGAAAAGAGCAAGAAACGAGTGGCTGGGTGTTAAATGGAAGAGAAAAGGTGGGCCAATCTAATGAAGGCGAGGAGGGAGCGGTGATGTGGCCCCTGCGTCCAAGCGATATATGTGGACGGGTTGTCCGGCGGGAAACCCGCCACTACCCCGTGGCGAATTCTGGTTGGCTTCAGCGCCGGGCAAACCCACAACAAGTGAACATCAGCCTCTGTATCTTGCTCTTTGCTTATTCTTTGTCGTTTTCATTCTAGCCTTTAACGAAGAATGTTCAACTTCAAATGCCTATTAAACATAGTGCTGGGAATAACTATTCGGTTTTCAGAAGCGCAAGAAATTTGCACTTTTAGCATAGCGCAAAAGTATAGGCAACTGGTAAATACTGTAGAAACAAACCAAGAGCATTAGAAACAGTTTTCAGTTTATTCGTATGTAGTCAAGTGCTCAGAGATTGGTTCGCATGAAGACCGTTAACTTCAAAAAGATTTTGCTATGCTGCCTAGGAAGTGATTGTTTCAACGTCATCATCGCTTCATTCCAATGCTAAAGTTCTAACGAAACCAGCTGCGCCGACAGTGGAGCCCAAAGAAATTGGAGAAATCTGCGCTGCCAGATTTGTTTAAACCCTTTAATATACAGTGCACTACTATACAGATACACTAAAAATTCCAGAAGCCATGAAGATATTTTTTAACTTGCAGATGATATTACCCGCTTTATTAATATTTTTGATTTCAGTTTAGGTAAGTATTGATGGTACAGTATTGGGTATCTGCATCAGAAATCAACTTTTGAGGGTATTGGTATCGAAGATACTTTCTTCAAGAATCGTGCCTAGCCCCGATATCTACCAGAGCATAAATACCAAGCGTGTGTTCTTCGACAATTCCTGAAGCATGAACTAATTTCACAGTGCAGTATGCCCAGAACATGTGCTTCTTAATTCACATCCAACCATTTCAGTAAGTAAGGTGTTAATGTATTTATTGTGCCTAAAGGGGAGATGCTGATCTTGAAATTATCAAAAAATGCAAAAATTTAGATTTTGCAAAAATGGCACATTCGGCATCGATACCCTCTAAAGTTCCTGCCGAAAAAGTTTGAAGGTCTAAATTTGACCTCCAACTAGTAAATATCTATTTCGCGCCTACGAAGCCTCGAAATGGCGATTTCGGAGACAAATGCAGCAAGATTCCATGCCTGTCGCTTCCCACGACCATGTTCCGATGGCCACTATCCTGGTTTTGTTTGAAAGCTTAGCCCCTACCCAACTACCTGGTTTTACTCACTACGGTGAAATATTTTGGAACCTCCGCATTCTGCTGTTTTTAGGCCTCCAGAACGACCTCTGAATGGCTGGCGCGCGTGCACTTTAAATGAGATTTTCTCGGCTTCATGTTTTTTGCCAACATGACTATGTTTTCATAGCACAATTTCAATTATTCTCATACTGTTGAATTCACGAAGAACTAAACTGTGGAGCTATGTTGTTTTCTTTGGCTGAGTCAAACATTTAAAATTTTGTGAACCATAATGTCGCCTCTCTATACTTCATAATTATGAAGCTTGGACAAAATTCAACATTTTTATATGATGTACTTCAACAACAATATAATTTGCATAGCTCCAGATGGCAGGCCTTTGGCTACAACTCATTTCAATCAAAACTCCTAAGTTTATTTAGGCCTCAGTCATTTTGCGAGCTAATTGAGATATACTGAAACTAATTATATTTGGAAAACAAGATGTAAACCATAGACACACTTAATTTCATTAAGGCACCTTTAATAATAAAAATGTTCATTTCAAGATCCGCATCTTCCTTAAGAAAGCTATTAATTAATGTCTATTATTGCCACTCACAGAGCCATCTCCTGCTCTTCAGGCTCCAAGAAGACCTCCTGTGCTGCAATATGTTCAGCACCCTGCATCCGTACTTGTAGTAGCTCAGCTTTCTTGCTCTCAAGGACCACATCCATATCTTTGCCTGCAAGAATCCAAAGCTGAGCAATACGAATGCAGTATGCTGTTTATCCCAATACAACAGACACATAATATTTAAGAGCAGAGCAGATGCATGACTGGCTTAGTTTTTTATTAAATTTCAAGCAAAATAAGCATGGAGCAACTTGAAGCAATGAATGGTCACTGGTACACTGGCACTTCTGGATACAGCAGGCACTAAAAATCAAAAATGAATCAGCAGTAGTCCAAAGGCAATGAAAATCTTTCATTCTTAGCCCAGTGCTGTCAACAGGGCTAAAAAACATCAAAATCTAAAATAGCCATTGCACGTAAAAACATCACTGATTTGTTTATTGTCCAACAAAGGGGTCGTGAACAAATAGCCATCGAAACCAATTTTCAAGTGTTCCAGCTAATGACCTCCTGAGAGGAACTATGCTTCAAGACCACAATAAAGATTGTATGTATAGAATGACACTGTTAACATTTCAGCTAAGAAGCAAGTATGACAAGAAAAATTTTTTCCATAAACACTTTTAATGCACACATTTGCAGTTGCTCGTGGGATGAGATGGCAAGTGTGTAACCATTTGAATTAGGCAGTGAGGAAGTATCATGTGTGATTTGTGCTAAAAGCGTCCGTGGCCATTGCTTTCTATTACTACAGGGACTGATACTTTGAAAGAAGTAAGCATGCCTACAGCTCACGGACTAGAATGCTGAACTTTCAGGACCTTGTTTTGTCTCGGTTTTATGGGGTTCAACATTCCAAAGCGACTCAGGCTATGAGGGATGCCATAGCAGATGGCTCCAGATAATTTTGTTCTTCTGGGGTTCTTAAATGTGCACTAACGTCACACATTACACAGGTCTCCAGCATTTCACCTACATCAAAATGCGACCGCTGCGGCCGGGATCGAACCCATATCTTTCGGGTCAGCAGCTGAGCACCATAATCACTGAGCCACTGCGGCCTCTACTTTCAATGCCCTGTGTTTTTGAAAATTGGGATAGTAAAGCCTGCGTACCTTTTTCCAAACAGATATTCTGTAAAGAACTCGGTTGTTTTGTGCACTGCATTAAAGAAATTATCTGTTCTTCATTCACCGCAGCTTCGCTGCACAGATAACGGCATACTTAAAGCATCTTGCTGAACAGTTTTAATACTGTCCGATAATGAATGCTTGGTTTGGTTGGTTTATGGGGGTTCAACGTCCCAAAGCGACTCAGGCTATGAAAGACGCCGTAGTGATTGGCTCCGGGAATTTCGACCACCTGGGGTGCTTTAACGTGCACTGACATCTAACAGAACAAGGGCTTCTAGAATTTCGCCTCCATCGAAACTCGATAATGAATGCATTAAAACTAACGAGTTCATTGAAATTCACACTGGGAGGACAAAATGTGCAGTATCAAAGAGATATCGGAGAGATGAGACATACAGTTGGTTAGATATTGATTAATCAGGCCCACCTATAAGTATTCCTTTTCAGTAAAAGTACCTCTCTCACAACAGGCCCCTTCTCTTTGAAAATGTCGAAATGTCAATACCAGTGACAATAATGGTCAGCCAAAATGCCTGCTGCCATTTCATTCAAAGAGGAAATGCATAATACACTAGCACACTCACACATCGATTAATACCTTACAAATATAGAGCATCAGCTACACCAAATGTACTAAAAAACAATTTATCAGCCACCTTGCTTAACTTTTTAAGAAATAATGCTTAGAGGAGAACATCAAGAAAAAACAGTGGCTGTATATTGCTATGCTTAAAAGAACTGACTTTTTTTAACAATACGCTTGAAAATAATGTACAATAATTTTGGAAGTAATATGGGTGCAAACAGCATGTTGCCTAGAAACTCTGAAATAGCACTACAAACCAAGAAAATATCTGCACTAACTATGAAATCAAAAAGAAATGTCACAGAGTTGCACAAATTTAAAATGACCAACCTAATAGGAAAACTGCCACTATGCATGCCATTGCATGACTATTTGTTTTACAAGCTTTGATTCAAAGACTGAACAGCTAGAACAGCCCAGTGCCATACACACTTCTCTTTTTGTTTCTTGTAGGCTGTTACTATCTCTGAGCTATATGATGAGCTACTCCTTTGTTAGCATTACTTTCAAACAATCTTTTCTTGGCCCCTTCTGACTGACTATAGTGTCTGCCTAAACCTCAACAATGTGGTGCACACTTGTCAAGCAGATAAAAAAGTAATGACAGCTGTAAGCTACACCTTGAAGGCTACTTACATTCCTGCTCAACCTTTTGCACCTCGGCTCTTAAACCCTCGGCCATTCTGTCCAGGGCCTCTGGAGCCTAAAAGTCATTTAAAAATACACACATTTGTTAACTCCTTACGATCGAAGACTTGTCAAAAAAACAAGTGTATCCTGTACAAGACGGATACAAACATTGTGGACTCATGCAAAACTGAATTACAGAAACGTGCAGCTTGGTACATCTTATCCATACTGTTTCTGCCAAAGAGTCATAAAGCTGCTGCACATGCTGCTCTAAAGTGATTCTGCAAAAAAGAAAAACGAATAGAAAGAGTAACTAAAATGCGCGAGCCGCCTCTAATGTCAACACACCACTTACAATTCTTCAAGTTTTGATGATTTTTCCTCACGTATTCATGCTGTAAGGTTATTAATCCCAGCAGCAATTTCGTTTCTTGTCTTCTGATACCTGAAAAGCGGGGATCAAGGAAGGCCCCTTCTCAAAACACGCGCGAGTGAAAATAGGCACCCGCACTCACTCTTCGCGCCGGGTCTGAAGATCGGCTGCGCTTGTTTGTAGCACACGAAGCTCATCTAAATTGCCTAAATGCCGCGTGCAACGAAAAAGCTCCGTGAAAATCACGCATACACGGCCCGACTTAAACGGCATCAAGACGGAAAGTATGAATGCAAGCGCACGGCCTTACCTTCAACACTGCTGTAACGCTGTTGCAAAGAGATGAGATCAAGTTCTGCTGCTGAAAGAAAGAACCAGTGACACAGAAAACGGCTACACGAAAAATGACAAGCAGTAGCATTCCAGAAGACAATACACTGTTGACAACTTCACCATTCAGCGCACTTGAACGGTTTGATTCCAGCGTCTCATCTTGGGCCGTGGCAGCGCGCTCTGAAGGTTAAAATAAGGGTGAAAAAGATATCACACCAAGTAACAAAGCAAAGGCCGAAAAAAGACTGAGAAGGCGTGTAATCTGCTCAAGACAAATGTAAGCACGAAAGCACCTGTTTCAGTTCCTTCCGTAGCCTCCAAATTTCTGGAAGACGGGGTAGTACTAGTGAAATTGCTCCTTTCTGAAGACATGAAAGAAACGTAAACTCTAGTGACTGGAAGTTCACAACGAACCCTTGTCAAATTACTGTCTGCTTCAGTGAAGTTGCTACCACCAAGCGACGCCAACGAAACAACGCATGCCGCGTCGGTGGTGTCGGTAGGCGCGCCCGCGGGTATGATGTCAGGGAGATTTGGATTTGAATTTGGATCTGTGGCTTGTGGTCTTCCCATTTGTAGACGCTGTTATTTAAATTTTTATTTATTTAGTGACTTTAGTTAGAACCAGTTGGAACGCTGTCGTAGAGTTTCTAAATATTGCTAGAGTGAACTAGCACCAAGACCTACCGAACTAGAGACCTGCAGATTTGGCGTGGTCCTATGGGACTACGTGCGCCAACTTTCGTTAACTTCTTGGCCGCTGAGGGCGCTCGGTTGATCTGTTCGTTTGTCACTATCATCATCATCGTATGATGTCAGGGAGATTTGGATTTGAATTTGGATCTGTGGCTTGTGGTCTTCCCATTTGTAGACGCTGTTATTTAAATTTTTATTTATTTAGTGACTTTAGTTAGAACCAGTTGGAACGCTGTCGTAGAGTTTCTAAATATTGCTAGAGTGAACTAGCACCAAGACCTACCGAACTAGAGACCTGCAGATTTGGCGTGGTCCTATGGGACTACGTGCGCCAACTTTCGTTAACTTCTTGGCCGCTGAGGGCGCTCGGTTGATCTGTTCGTTTGTCACTATCATCATCATCGTCTGCTTTCTACAAATGATTTTTCTTTTCTCACTGCCTCCCTGCTCATTTGTCCCGTCTTATTTTGAAACATAGTAATGAACAATGCAAACATGACATTTTTTCATATCCTAACGGGGAATATTTTGTTGCGCACATGCCAGGCGTGAGACTTTCTGGCATGGAGGAAGGAAAACTCAGGAGAAGCCCTTTCCGTACAACAACATGGGAGAAGTGAGTGAGTGAATAAACTTTATTGCTCTAATAAAGGAGTCTTGCTGCTTGCCCGAAGATTGCAGATGTCTTCTAGGCTGAGCGTGGTTGGTGCCCCTTGTCCAAGGCACCACTGACCCTGGCCATCCGGCATGCGTGGCTCACTTGGTGTCTTCGGACCTTGAGCTGGCTGCTGGTTAGCCGGTCCTCCCACTGCTCCGCATTTGGCTCTTTGTTACCCCGGAAAGCCACAATGTGTAGGCATTCCCATGTGATATGATACAGCGCGGGGGTTGCCCCGCACCACGGAGATGTATCCCTATACTGCTCCGGATACATCTTATGTAGAATATGAAGGTTGTGGAAGGATCCTGTTTGGAGTCTGCAACATGTCGCTTCATATTGTGTTGGGAGAAAAGTGTGAAGGAAGTCACGTGGTTTTTCTCGCTCGGGAGGCCATCTTGTCCGGGCAGCTTAGCAACGGTGTCGTAGTTGCTGTTTACAATCCGGGTGGCAGCAGCCGGCCGCTGCGTACCGTTTGAGGTGCGGCGTAGGCGACTTTCTTTAACTGCTCGAGTTTATGTGTTTGGTGGTGCTCACAGGCTGACGTGGACGGCGTTGAACCAAAATTCTTGTTGCGTGTCCGGATTTGAAAGCTTTCGGCGACAACCATTCAACGACAGCGTCTACTGCAGCGCAGCTCGGAGCCGTCGGGAGATCGCCGCTGTTCACTAAAAAGAGCATTCGCGCTGTTCGTTCACCAGTGATTCGAAACGGCGTGCACTACAAAGCGGTCGTCGGCGTCTTGTGCGTGCCGTGCGCTATTCGCGTTCCCGTTTCGCTCAGCAGTGAAACCTCGTTGCTAGTTATGCGTGTTCTTGCAACGCTCCAGCGATTCTGTGGTATTTTTATTTTTCGACGATTGCGCTTGTGTGAGCGGCGGGGTTCATGACATGAGCTGAGAGCGATAATGTAAAGGAAGCAGCTGCGCTCGCTTTGTTCTTAGTATATAGAAACTTTGTTACATGCCCGTTTGAACTGTCGTGCGAGCTTTTTGCCTTTGGGACGTGCCGGGCTCATGTGTATTCGTTCATATTGAGATCAAGTATTTCTGGTCGCGCGCTGTTTTTAGATCCGTTTCCTGTAGCAGGTTTAGCAATTGCTTTGTTGAGGTCATGGAAAAGAAGTGCGAAAAAGGCGAGGCATTTTCGCACTCAAGACAGCGAAAATGTTTCACCTCCCCATATGGTTTCGTTTGCCACCCTTCGGGTATTAATAGTATGAACGTTATTGCTCTGAGCTTTCACTGTGCAATTAAGCTCGAACTGAATTTGGACGCCTTTTCTCACGTGTGTTTATTTTGCCCATGTCCTATGATAGTGTCCATTGTGGTAAAAAATACTCAGTGAAATGAGAATGCAAATTTGCATTCAATTTCAATGATGCCTGTGGTTATGCTGAAGAAAAATAACTTGAGGTGTTCAATACACTGACTTTCATTTTCTGTATGGTGGACCACAAGTAAAGTGCGCTACTCTGCAGGGACATTCCAAGCTAGTATTTCAACAACTAGAGAAAATTTATGTGTACAGCTGCAGCTGTGCACGTTAAACATGATACACAGCATTGAAATAATGCCCAACACTGTGAAGCCTATACTAAAGCCACTAGGTACTCCGAAGCAGTCTGAAAAGGTACGGTCACGTATATTAATTATCACGCGCTGAACTAGATGTGTGGATGTAAAACCTGCCACGTGGCAATGCTAGAAGGGTGGATTTATGGATCATTCCTAAAGAGGGGGGGAGGGGGGCTGTCTCATTTGAAACATGTATTTCTTGGATTTTTTGTTGAGAAATAGGGGTTCGGTACAGTTTTCCTATGCAAAATTTCAGGCTTTGGGATGGGGAGGACATCCTCCCCCATAAATCCCCCCTTCCGTGGTACTATAGGCACTGTCAGCCCTCTCTGTTTCTGTCACCTCTCTGAGTGGCTCTTGAAGTTGTGAATCAAACGTCATTGCTGGCACGGTCATCATTATGAATATGTTATGACGCTAAGTTTTGCATTCAGGGTCAAGAACTCAGACTTCTTAGTATATTTGCCCATCCTCGCTGCTGTATGAGAAAGCATTCCTGGCATGGCCAGCCCCACGAAAACTGATTATAACGATAAATACGCTATTCAAAATCAAAAACAAAATGCTGCAGCATTATTTTTGTCCTCACTGCTGCAGCAGCAGACATCGTTGACACAGCCAGCTGCCAAACATATGCAATATAGAGATTGCAATATTCATCAACAAGAGCAGCATTAAAAGGCAGGTTGAGCACTAAGCTGCGGTATGACCATGCATGGAAGCATTGTTCACAGCTTAACCGAAAACAGGAACGTGCACAGTTATTCAGCGTAAATCGGAGAGGGTTGTGCTATCCACCAGAGAGCGTGATTGAAGTGTGGCCAGTATATGGATCACTTTTATGCGAGCACAGCATGAAAACAACCCGACATCAAAAAAAAAACCTTGGTCAGTGATCTCAGGCATGAAGCTCTAAATTCATTCCAGCAAAGAAAGATTTTTTACAACCTCATGAGCACATTTGACAGCTGTCAAATCGAAAATAATGATGCTCTCATGTACAAAGTGTTGCAGAGAGCCGTTTAAATATAAGCCTCGTGCTGGCAAGCTGGACACGGAAAGCTGGTAGCCATGTACTAAAACTTCTCAGGCAGCTTATATTTAAAGGCAGTACTTTACATTGCATTAAAGTGGGATAGTTCTTTCAGAAGTATCATGAAATAAACAGTGCAATCCAAGGCACACAGCATTAAAAAAAGAATGAAAGATAATACACGGCACAGAGTAACAAGTTCTATTTCAGTGGCACCATGTGTAACAGTTCATATAAAAAAAGAGAACACTAACAAGCATGCTCTTCAAAGTATATATACGCAAGATTTGGTTTTGTTTTCTTCTGCTATATTTTGGCAGCAGCTGTGTATTTATACACAATTTCACTGAACTAATTTTTTTGTCGTTCACCTTATCTGGTGAAATTAACCTTGTAGCCCTGCTATTAACACATACGTGGCTAGGATGAACCGGATGTAAGTATACCAGTATATTTCTCCAAGTTCAGCCTGGAAGCAACCCGGGGACACATATCTCCGTCGTCGCAAAACGACGCAGGCGAAAGCGGCGAAAGACACAACGTACCGTGGTGGGCCACCACAATAAGTGAAAGTTCCTTCCCGCGCTTACCTCAGTTGCGATAAGTGCGTTCGCCGAATGCTATTTGATTATGACCATGCAAGCTGGACTGTTTCGTTCGAACGAGAGAGCGGGAACGGCGCGGAGACCACGCGGCAAAGAGCAATAACTGGAAGGAGCTGGATGTCCCGCACGAACATTTCCGACGTCTCCCGTACATGAACAACGGCCAGAAACCAAGCGCCACTCGCACTGGAGTCTCTTTAGGCCAGCTCATTCACGTCATATGAAACGCGCGCGCGGAGAAACGTAAACAAGAGCGCGCCCGGACAATATGGCGCCGAGCTCGTTTCCGGCTTCAAAAAATGTCATGTGATAGCCCTTCCTTAAATTTTCCTTCCTCCAGGCTTTCTGGCATCTTTGCTAGGAAATGGATGAATGATGAATATTCATAACGTAGACAAATGACAAAACTATTGCATCCTTAAAGTAAAATAACTGACGTCATCTTGCTCAACAGGTTAAATGTAGCGCCAAGCCGCCCGTAGCTGCCGTTCCCGCGCGGCAAAAGGCATGAACTAGAAGGTGCGCGCTAGAGCAGTGCCACATGTGCAGGTCTCCAGTTCAGCAGGCCATGAATAGCACACTCTAATACCTAGAGAAGGCGAAGACGAAGTTGTTCTGTATCACAACGCTGCCTTCACGTCTCTGCAGTTTTTTGGTAATTTGTGCTATAATCAGGGAGGCGCCGCTCTCTTTTTGCCACGGCGATGGAAGTGGAGGCTGCTGTGCCTCTATTGGAACCCGGTGGGTCGGCAGCAGCCGCCCAGAGGAAGCGCCTGCACCGCCAGAGTGCCTCGAGCAGCCAGGGCACTGTTCTGTACTCGGTGCCAAGTGAAGACTCCTCGTCCTCGGCCGACGACGGTTTCATACCGGTTGTTGGCAAGAAGGCCAAGAGCAGACTGCGTAGACAAGCCGAATCATCTTCATCAAGCACGTCAACGGTGTCCTCATCAAGAACGCCAACGATCATCACGACGCGAAGTTCCTTTTTTTTTTATTCGAGAAGTGTGCCATGAGGCATAAGTTGAAAAAGGAAAGGGGGGAAGGAATGCACGGGATTGAAAGTTAAAAGAAGGAGTGAAGAACCGTTGCGCTGAGGTAGTCGCAGAGGTTGTTAATGAAACGGTTGTCCATTGTCCACTTCACGAAGTCACTTTCGCGGTTCCACCGCAGGCCAACCTCCCTGAGGAGCCGTTTTCTGATAGCAGTCGTCGCTGGGCACGTCCACAACAAGTGCCGCACATCACATATGTCCGGTGCAGCGCCACAGTGAGGGCACCTGTCAGGTAGTGGTAGATCTTTGGCACGCCACCGATGACGGACAGATGGTGTCAGAGCCGCCCCCGCCCCAATCCGGCGCACGGATACCTCCTCCTGCCGAGTAAGACTACGGGGGAGAGGGTGCGAACACGGAGGAATTAGAGCGCGTGTTCGCTGGCGCAGAACTTCGGAATCGGAAACGTGGGACAGGAACGGATCTGGGGGAAGAGGGGAAGGTGGCGGATCGTCTAATGTATGAAGATGAGTCATAGCATCCGCTTGAATGTTATGTGGATCCTGGGCATGGCCGCGAATCCAGTGTATGCGCACAGGACATGGATACTTTGCGCAGAGCACATGAATAGATTGTGAAATCTGGAACGTTCGTCGAACAGCCTTCAGCTGTTTAAGGGCGGCGCGGGAGTCGGTGTAAATGTGAACTGTGTTGAATGTTGGAACGAGCGGAAGGGAAGCAATGGCATTGTAAATGGCTTGAAGTTCCAATGCCAGGGGAGTGCACGTATCCGCAGTATACGTCGCGCGAGAGTTGAGATGCGGATGAGATGGACTATACACAGCAGTAACTCCCCTCTCTGCAGAATGAGATGCATCCGTGTATAATATGCACCCTTCAGGCAGATACGCTGCTGATACCGACGGGGAAACAGTGGGGCGATTGTCAGTGAGCTGGCAATAGGACCACGGTGGAAGTGTCTTTAAACGATGAAGTTTGAGAGACTGTTTTCGAGCTCTATTTGCCACCCGTTGGTCGATGATCTCACTCAGTGTATTAAGTTGGGCGAACTCCTGTAGCACAGGTATGGGTGTTAAACGAGGCAGATATGTTATGACGCGCATAGCCTCACGATTGATAGCTTCAAGGGAGTCCCACTGTCTGCGGGTGAGACGTTGAAATTGAGCCTGATATACTATCCGTGGCTGAAGGATAGAGCGCACAAGCTGGCGGGCCGTATGAGCACGTGCGCCACCAGAGCGCATAGCTATGCGACGAATCAGACCTAGAGTAGCGTGAGCCGATTTACGGGTGGCTGTCAGCCACGGGGTGCCAGTCCCAGATGTATGGAGGAGAAGACCAAGAATACGAACAGTTTCTACCTGAGGAATCAGAGAATTATGTACCGTAAACTTTAAAGGGGGAGCTTTCCGTAAGGCGGCTTTATTTCCAATTCGAATGAAACATGATTTAGTAGGAGAGAGTGTTAGACCCAAAGGTGGGAGGCGAGATGTCAATACATCCAGCGCGTGTTGAAGGACCGACTGATGAATAGACGCATCTGGATGACAGCACCACAAGGTGATATCATCGGCATATGCAAGCACGCGGATAGAAGGGATGGTCTCTAGGGCTCGAACCAGAGGAATTAAAGCCACATTAAATAATGTGGGGGCGAGAACGGAGCCCTGCGGCACTCCTCTATTGGAAGTGAAATTACCAAAGGGCTTTCCGTGGACACGCACGCTGAAGGTTCGATTTGCTAAAAAGGCGTGAATGGAGAGGAGGAACCGGTGAGGGAGACCAAGAGTTTGAAGGGAGGCAAGAATGGCAGAGTGAAGGATGTTATAATATGCCTTTGTTATGTCTGTAGCGATTACGGTTCGTACAAGGTGACTCTGTGGAGAGTGGTCAAGCACGTCAGCAGCCAAAGTAGCAAGGCCGTCCTCCGTTCCAATATGTGGGCGGAAACCAATTTGGGAATCTGGGTAACAATCATGGGATTCCAGCCACTATGATAAGCGTGCGGCTAGAATGTTTTCATAAAGCTTGCAGGTGGTAGGGGTAAGGGAAATTGGACGAAGGGCCGAGAGAGATACTGGAGGCTGACCTGACTTGGGGATTGGAACCACAATAGAATGCTTCCAGTCTTCCGGCATGATGCCAGAAAGCCACACTTCGTTAAAAGTATCAAGTAGGGTTTCCAAAGCCCTCCTTTCCAAGTTACGGAATAAGGAGTTAGGTATGCCGTCGTGCCCGGGAGTAGTAGTAGTTTTTAAACGGTCAATGGAGGCCAGCAGCTCTGCCATGGTGAGGTCAGAAGTAATCCCATCAGGGGGCTCTGTTACCGATAAGTCAGGTGGAGACGTAGCGGTGCAGTCATGGTTTGGAAAAAATTGACGGGCCGCTTGTTGTGCAAATGTGTCCTCATCCACATTTAGCGCGAGGCGAATGCTCTCTGTGTAATCTGCAACCTGAGAAGGGCGCTCCATCGCGTGAAACACTCTCCAAAGATGTCGATTGCCCTGCGTAGAGGACAGGCGGGCACACCATGCAGCCCAGCATTGCCTGCCTAGCCGCTTTGCATAGCGCCGCGCCCGTGCGGTAGCGCGGTGAAGAGTATGAAGAGCCGAAGGGTCATCGGGATGACGAGTAGCGTAAAGATCCGCCTGGCGACGAAGAGCCCACAGATTCAAGAGATGTATGTCCGGGTTTGGGTCATCTTCATTTACAGTAGTGGTAATAGTGTGAGTAGCGAGAACATCAGATAGAGTAGACAATGCTGAAGAGGGGTTGAATGTAGATAAATGATTGTCTGCGCGTACAGAATCCCATGATGTTATTCGTACAGTGCGGCGTATTTTCCGTAGACGCGTAGGCGTGAGGGAGATAAAAATAGGGCTGTGATCGCTACCCCAAGTATCAGAATCAACAGCCCAACGAGGGTTACCGGGGCCTAACCACCAAGTCAAATCAGGTGAATACGGGCCACCTCGTGGGCGGGTAGAAGTATTCGGGTGGTTTAAAAGTTGAAAGGAATGATCTGAAAAGCTCCCTTGGATGTGTGAACCCCTTGAGGAATCCGATGGGTAACCCCACGCAGTGTGTGCGCCGTTGAAGTCACCGCCAACTAGAATAGGGATACCCGAGTTGGTAGAACGTAGAAAACGAACCCATCCCAGATTGGGAGATGCGGAGCCAGGACGACTATAAAAAGAAACTAGAATAAGGGGTGTGCGTGCAGGTTTTACGAGAAGGGCGACAACCTCTTGACGTGTGTTGCACCACCGTGAAAGGTCGAGCGGTGTGTGCGGAACTGAACTGTGAATATAAATTGCAGATTTACCTGGGCTGAGGGAGGAGGCGGTGCAACGGCGATCAGGGATAGATGGTGAATGGTATGCGCAGAAACCTGAAAGGCGTGGGAGTGCATTATGCTCTTGCAGTAGGAACGCCCATGCCCTCAGCTTTCCGTCGCGAAGGCGGATGTTCACTTCAGAGGCCTTATTAGCGAAACCTCGACAGTTCCACTGCACCACCACCGATGATGATGCGCTATCCATGACGAGGCCGAAGAGCTTCCACGATGAGGGATGTCACCTGCTTCATCAGCGCTAATATCTTGTCCACTGTCGGGGTAGTCACGGCTAACAGGTGGTCGGCACCTGATTGTGGGCCAGTGCTTACCCTAGGTGATTCCTCTGATGATTGCTCCCGAGTTATGAGAATTCTTCGAGAGGATTGAGAACGACGCTGTTCCCGGCGCTGGGTGAGTTCGTCTAGTCGGCGGCGAGCCTCCGCGATTGCATTGTCTAAAGCTGTGTCTTCATCTGTAGTATCCACATGTGATAGATGCACTGGACGTTTGGGCGTACCATTTGATCCGGGAAGGTGAGCCGCTTGTGCATATGTACGCTGGCGAGGAGACGTATGGTGAGCAGCAGGCTCAGATAAAGGAAGTTCAGGGAAGTCGTTGTCGTCACATGCGAGAGCTGCAAAGCGATTACTTGTAGGGACATCCATTTTTGCAGGCGACTTGTGAAACTTCTTCGCTTGCTTCTTCTTTGGACAAGCGGGGGAGCGAATGTCATGGTCCGGCGATTTGCACAGGGCACAATGAGCTGTTGGTTCATTCATGTCGGCCACAGCTGCTGGATTAGGGCAGGTATTTTGCATATGTCCTTCTTTGTGGCAGTGATAGCAAAAAATACGACGAGGTCGGAAGGGCTGTGGTTTGACGATCGCACCGTAGTAGGTAAGGTACTTCGGGAGAGTCAACGGGCCTTGCAGGATGAGCAGGTATGAGCCCCGACGACCCATAGGCCGTGCTTGCAGTACAACATGAGTTGAGCAGCGAATATTTGCGCGCACCTCCTCGGGAGGGCTCGTGCTGTCGACATGATAAACCATGCAGCGGAGTGTGTCAGGACCAGATGCAAAATATATTTGCACCGGGACATGCTTGCTGTCATCCAGGGGGATCCGCGTAACTGCGCAAAGTTTCTGGGCGTCCATCAAGGATGACAAGTTTACCGTGATGGTGTTCGATGGGCGATGGACGACAAACCCGCAGTAGTTCGAAGAGCCAAGGGCATGGTCAATTGTGGCTTGAACATTCCGGGCAGGGATGGCAGTCATATCAAAGCGCAATGTAGGCTTGATGGTAACGCGGAACGAGTTCGCAGCAGGCGAAAGAGAGCCTTGACTCACGGGAGGCATCTGTGGAGGAGGCTCAGACGCTGGTGACGGCCCTTGGTGGGAATGCTGAACTGGCGCGACGGGCACAGTTTCTTGAGGGAGTGCCACGGGCACGGAGGCGGTAGAGCAGTCCATGTCACAGGCCAAAGTCGTAGCATCGGAAGACGGCGCAGGCTGGAGGCCTAGAGGCGCTGACGATTGCGTGGACGTGGAGGCTGCGTCAGGTGGCAACACAGCGGGCATCCGCGTAGCCGTCGTCGACAACGCAGAATCCATGCAGACGCGTAGCGCGGCCTCACTCGGCAGCGCCGAGCGAAGTTCCTCAGCGCATACAGCCTTGTTTGTGCCGCTGAACTCAACGGACAACTTCAACCTACTGAACAGACAAGCCATCTCCATTTATCTGGAGAGTCTCGTACCTAGAGGCATAAAAGATGTCAGAATCAACCCGTTCAAAAACGTCATTGTCATTGATGTGGTGGAGCGAAATTCACTAGAGAATTTAACCGCAATAACAAAACTCGGCAACATCAGTGTACGCCCCCTTATTCTCCAGGACAGCGGCACTACGGCTGGCGTAATCTACAACGTCGACATCGCCATCTGTGATGCAGATTTACCCATGTTGATCAAGCCGGCAACCAACGGCATTTCCATCATTCAAGTTCAGCGGTTAGGAAGATCTACGTGCATCAAGCTGACCTTCAAGGGTGACTGCATACCATCGTGCGTGAAGGTTGGGCACTTTCGTCATCCAGTTCGACCTTTTGTGCCTAAGCCACTTCAATGCAGGAAGTGCATGAGTATCGGCCACGTGAGCGGCGTCTGCATCAACTCCATCGTGTGCCCGCGATGCTCCGAGTCACACAGCGGTGATGTTTGCCGCGCGACTACCTTGAAGTGCGCCAACTGCCACGGCCCTCATGACTCTTCCTCGAAAGACTGCCCCCGTCTAAAGACCGAGCGGGCGGTACTGAAGCAAATGGTGCGAGACCATTCTACGCACAAAGAAGCCGCCGCAGAGGTGCGACGACGTCGTTCGCGCCGCCGAAGGTAGTCAAAGAAAGCAGTCACATTTGACAATAATGCCCCAAACCCAATTGCAGCGTGTCTGTCCTCCTCCAGCAATAACGGTACCAAATCAAGGGAGCCCGGCGCTTGGTGAGGCTGGACCTGCTGCCTCAGATGCAACTTGGCCACCACTGCCAAAGCCTTCTACACCTACTGCGTCAGAGATATTGGCGCACTCAGGGCAGTGTGCAGCGCCTACGACTGATCCAGCCAACAGGCACGATCAAGGCCATGGCCCAGATATGCACGTTATTGCAATGCTAACGTCACTAATGAATGCCATGCGTGCTCTGCTTTACAGCCTACGCACGCCCGCAGCAAATAGCGCACTTCAAGTGCTGGACGCGCTACATCCAGTTCTTGCGGCTCTACAGTAGACGGCATAATGGCTCCTTCGGACCTGTCTTTTCAAAAGAAAGTCAAGCAAGCTTTCATTTTTCAATGGAATGCTTGTGGGCTCCAGTCCCGGATTTCTGATTTACGGCACTACGTCTACGAGAATCACTTCCCCATTCTTGTGATTTGTGGACCGAAGACCCCGACAATTTTGCGAATATCCGGTTACGAGGCATTTTCATCACCCACGTGCGACAGATCCAGCAAAGTCATCGTCTACATTCGACGTGAACTTACATATGTGCAACATTCAGTTCCTCCGAACGAAGACAATCAGTACGTTTGCCTGACAGTGAAGAGCCGAGACCTGACGTTTACGCTACTGGCGGTGTACTTGGCGCCATCAAGTCGTTTCGATGCCAGAAGGTTGAGTGGTTTGATGACAGCTACACCTGCTCCGTGGGTTATTACGAGTGACTTCAATTCTCATCACACCATGTGGGGAGGCGTTAGGATGGACGTTAGGGGAAGACAGCTTGTGTCCTTCGCCTCTGACCATGACCTCATGTGCCTGAATGACGGAAGCCCGACCTATATACGAGGGGTGACTTATAGCAGCTGCTTGGACTTGACTTTCGTTTCAAAGTGCCTTAACAACAGCGTCCGGTGGTTTTCGGATGTAGAAACCCATGGCAGCGACCATATCCCAACCTATCTGATTATTACCGGCCATTCCACATTTTCCCAAGCCACGCATAGGCAGCGCATTGACTGGACAGTTTTTTAAGTTACTTATAAAGGCTGCTTGCGCGGAGGGCTTCTCTGCCGGCCTTGAACAAAACATTAAGGAGGCCATGGAACACGCCACCTGCCCCTTTAACCCTGTCGCTAACTACACCGATTTTGACTTCGAATTGCTGCGAATGCGATCACAACGGCGTAGGGCAGAGCGCAGATACCGACGCACAAGGTCGCGCCTAGACCAAATAGATGCTAGGCGCATACAAAAGAAGATTCAGAGCAGAATTCAGGCACTGCAAACACAACGGTGGTGCAAATTTTGCCAAACACTTGATCCACGGAAGCCTTTGTCACGCGTTTGGAGTGTAATTCGGGGTCTTCGCACGTACCCTCAACAGCGCTACCCGTTCAAATCCGTAGCGCTCCACCAAAGGCGCAGTGTGGTTGAGGTAGCCGAAGATTTCTGCGCAAGAATAACAGGCCTTCCGAATCCAGGCACAACGCTGCAGTGCAACAATGTTCCACCCTCACGGGATTCTCGGATGGATGCACTATTCTCCATAGAAGAACTTGATGCTGCGCTGGCTTGTTGTAGAAGGTCATCATCACCAGAGCCCGATGGTGTGACGTACTCCGCACTTGCCAACCTTGGCCAAGAAGCTCGACGGCCTCTTTTGGACACTTATAACAAGTCATAGACTGCTGGCATAGTTCCTCATGATTGGAAGACCAGTCGTCTGGTTACACTTCTTAAGCCGGGGAAATCACCGCTCGACCTTTCATCATACCGTCCAATTGCACTCGCCAGCTGCGTTGGCAAAGTCATGGAAAGAATGCTGCACACACGCGTGGAATGGTACTTGGAGCGATATCAGATATATCCAACCTTCATGTCTGGGTTCCGACGGGGCCGCTCTTCTATCGACAACGTGGTTGACCTTTTAACGTCGGTGCACCACAGCAAATGTTTGAAAAGATTGACCGTGGCATTGTTTTTGGATATCAAGGGCGCGTACGACAACGTTACGTATGAGGCCATTTTGGACGCAATGGAAGCTGCTGAAATCGGAGGCCGCACGTTCAGCTGGATACGCAGCTATTTATCAGAGAGGTCGTTTTTTGTCCTTACTGCGGACGGACCAACGTCCTTACACCGAAATTCGCGCGGAGTCCCTCAGGGTGGAGTGCTGAGCCCAGTTCTCTTCAACCTTGCTCTTATCAGCATGGTCGACGTATTGCCACAATCTGCTCAGATCTCGGTATATGCAGACGACATCTGTATTTGGGCATCAGGGGTGACCCGTCCTCAAGTTCGTGCAAGACTTCAAAAAGCGGCATCGATATTGACATCTTATCTTCGCTTGCAGGGCCTGAACATTTCGACCGAAAAGTGTTCACTTGTGGCGTTCACACGCAAAATAATGTCACGTTACACCATTCGCATCAATGGCGAAACCATTCCCTGTGTGAGAAGCCACAGATTCCTTGGTGTTGTCATCGACAGGAACCTCTCGTGGATTCCACATATCTACGACATGAGAGAGAGACTAATTTCGATTGTCCACGTTCTCTCCTTCATCGGGGGAAAGTCCTGGGGCGCATCAGTGCGCTCGATGCTACAACTGTACCGTTCCCTATTTCTGGGCTACATGCGGTACAGTCTTCCGATATTCAGTTCCATTAGAAAAACAAATATCAAGACTCTTCAAAGTGTGCAAGCGCAAGCTCTCCGTATCTGTCTTGGACTGCCTAAATGTGCATCAACAGCAGCAACTGTTCTTGTTGCCCGGGAACATCCTGTTACTACATACATTGCTGTTGACACCAGGAGAATACATATTCGGCACCTCACACGGGTTCCCTGTCATCACCTCGCAACACTCCCAATAATTAGGCCGCGTACTGCATTCGCCAAAGTCACTGCAGCCCATCGCGCATATCTTCCATCGCAGTTCACCCCTGCGTCCAGACCGTGCTCACCCTTATGGAGTCTTCATGAACCTCGGGTTCACCTCTATATTCCTGGCATTACAAAGAAAGCTGGTGTATCACTGCCCGCTCTCAAACAACTGACATTGAATCTCCTGCATTCTTACCACAGTCACCGCATACATATTTACACAGATGGATCAGTTCACTCGACCAGTTCGGCGGGGTCAGTGGTGATACCGGCCAGATCCATCTTCATGAATGTGAAGACGACCTATCCAACATCTTCAACTGGTGCGGAACTCGCAGCCTTACGGGCTGCGGTAGAGTTCATCAGTCAAGAACCTCCACATGACTGGACGGTTTTCACCGACTCTAAAGCAGCCCTTCAAGCCCTGCAAGCTGCGCTACGCCGCGGGTCGCAGGAGCAACTTGTTGCTGAGATCCGTCTACTGTACCACGGCACCGTTTCCAAAGGTCATGACACCATTTTTCAATGGCTGCCAGGACACTGTGGTATTAACGGTAATCACCAGGCCGATGCGGTTGCGCGTTCTGCTCACAACGACGGACTTCCAGTCAGGATCCCAATATCGAGACCTGACGCTGCGTGTGGGCTTCGCCCTTTGGCGCTGGAGCTCACACTTTCAGCTTGGAACACGGGAGAGTTTTGCAACCTCCGCCTCAAGGCACTGGACCCTGAACTGCGCCTTCGTCTTCCACGTAACTTAGAACGTCGCGACGCAACACTGTTATGCCCTTTATGGATCGGTGTTGCATTTACCAATTACTATGCTTTCCGGATGAAGATGGCCGACAGCCCTGCCTGTGAGAGCTGTGGTTGTGAGGAGACCATCGCTCATCTTCTCTGTGAGTGCCCTGTATTTGCGAGTGCAAGACATACACAGTGTTGTGCCCTGAACCGCCTCGATCCTCGCCCATTAACAGATCAAAACATCCTCGGTCCGTGGCCATAGCAGTCGACTGCCCTCAAGGCATACAAGGCACTCTTTGCCTACTTGAGAGCGACTGGATTGAGTGACAAATTGTGACAGCGTTGTGCGTGTGTGTGTTATGCCTTTTTTCCTTCACTCTTTCTCCTTTTAGTCCCCTAATACCTCTTCCCCAGTGCAGGGTAGCCAACCGTGACACCTTTCTGGTTAACATCCCTGCCTTTCCCTCCTCCTCTTTATCTATCTAATACCTAGAGGGAAAGCTGGCGCCACCGTCCATGCGAGTTTCTGAAAGATCAAGAGAAAGAGTAAAGTGTTAGCAAGCAAGCAAAGTGACCCGGCGCTGCAAGACTGACTGCAGCAATTCCAATACGTACCTGAACGTGGCAGGGCTCACGCGGAACGCCTGCTTAAAATGATATTCACCCAGGTTAGGGAGCGTGTCCTCAAACCAGTTTTCATTTCTTGGAAACGCCCATCTTTCTCGGATAATTCCTGATGAATTAGAGGCCCAAACAGCGGCCAACGTAAAGGTATTGGCCAGCAGACGCTGTTCCAAATACCTCGTAGTCTTGGCAGTGACTGCTACAACCAGGTCGAAATAACGCAAGCGTTATTTCAACCCTTGACGTCGCATCCGGTTTGAAGAAAAGACGTCACGTTTGTCAATGCTTTTGCTGTTTGAGCATGTTTGAGTCGAGCCGAGCATTGCTTTCAGTACCACTATGGCCGGTCGGCGGGGAGGGCGTGAAATCGTGTTGCACGTGAGTAATTTGTTCTTTCTATGTTTTAATATGCAGCACATACTGAGCGATTGCCTGTTATCTGACACTCGGCTTTTCGTTGTCAACTTCCTTGCGCCCGAATATTTTCTGTTAGCAGATAACCCAGGACTAGCATGGAGCCCGCTTGCCCGCAGTGGACCCAAAGGCCCAGAGGGAAAGACTCATCTGTTTTATCGTAAGTTCTGCTCAAAGCTATGTGCAAGTCTACGGAAAAGTGCAAGCGCTAAGCGTGTTTTTATATCTTTTGTCAACCCAGCTAAACGTAACTCATGGTCATGTAAAACACGCATAATTACCAGATTTTGCGTGCTCCCGAAAAAAGGCGGGAAACTTTTGACAACAATCCAGTTGAACCACTAATAAAGCCGGTCGTGAGTTGAACTAACCGTTTGTGTGATGAGTTTTGTACGCGGTCCGATTTTTTGTGGCCTCGCGGCTTGGAAAGTCTGTTGAGTGTTGACTTAATTGCACTTTACAATTGCGTGCTCTTGTTACAATACGCTTTCTAAAACAGGTGCAAAAATTGCGGCGAGATAAGCGATTACGCTTTGGTGTCTGCAGAGCGAAACATGTTCTTTTAAATTCATATTTATTTCAGAAAACAGCACTTGAAAAACTGCCACGCAGTTTCTGGTATGCACGGGCCTTCCCGATTCCTGCTTCGACTCCGGCGTTCACTTGCTGGCGCAGAGGCTGAACAAATGGGACGTTAAAGGGACACTGAGGAGAACCCTATCAAATTTTTTTTGTTAGCAATATCTGATAGTTCGGCATTTCATGGCTTTATTGACGCTTGCTCGGGAGCGAAAGATGCATTTATTTCAAAGAAATTTGGATTCGAAGTTGAAATTTTTTTTTTCCCGCCGCTCCGATTCAAACTCGAGAACTCTTATGACGACACGGAGAACTCTTATGACGACACAGAACGGAGTGGCGTGAAACGTGACGTAAACGGAGACTCCGTGATTTCTGGCAGCTAGCGGTGCGGTCTAGCAGCTGCCGAAATGAAAGCTACCGCCGCCGCACGTTGAAGGCATCTATCGGGGGTCGCCACCGTCGCTTCGTTTACGTTTGCACCGGCGTCCTGCCAGCGTTACGATGAATCCCGTTCGTGAACCTGACGACGTAGTTCTCGCAAAAACTCTGGCCTGCATTTCAGCCACCTCAGCCCCACAGAGCGTGCGATGCTTTTGAGGGAGCACGGTTAGGTTAGGCGCCGGCGGGTGGTTTCCCCCTTCCTCAGAGAGCAGCCGTTGCAAACTAAATATCATAACCCCAGTTCGGGGAATCGCAAGGGGCCAGGGCAAGGTCGGCGCCTTACGCCCAATCAGAGGCTGGCCGGGGCTTTGGGGCCAACGGATGGTGATTCCTTGAACGGCGCGGTTGCACGGCGCAGCAGGCGGCATCAAGGTCTCCCACGGTTGCAAGGGCCAAGTTATTTATTTATTTTTTTGCCACAAAAACAAATGGGTGCTCGAGGGCGGTCGCGTTTAAAGTCGGCGGCTTGAAACCAAAGCCGGCGCATGACGCTTCAACGGCTTCCGCTAGATCCAACGAATCCACTGGATCTGGCTCTCTCGCCAACTTGCATGTACCTTCAGATATGTACTGTGAATGGATTAAAATAGCCGAGCTCGAAAAGAACAGCTCCGCCCAACTGCCGCAGCTATTGAATATAACGCGCACCTCGCCGCGGAGCCAAATCAGTCTGGCCGGGCCGGCGGCGGCTGGCCGAAGCCGCCGACCGCTTCGGCGGTCAAGCGCAGTTGGAGTATAGAGGGTCTCGCTTTGACCGACCTGACTTCGCCGTGCAGCGTGCGCGCGCGCCTCGCCGCAGCATAAACCCGCCTTAACAGAGCCTGCGCCTAACCGCTAACCAACGTATTCAGCAGCGGCGACATCCATGGGAGCCACTGAAACCCCCCGCCCACTCACTGAATAAATGAAAAGAAGTCTGGTGCCGAGATTCGGAATCGAACCAGGGCCTTCGGCGTTTGAGGCGGGAACGCTGCCGCTCCGCCACGACGGCTCAAGTTCACGGCTCAAGTTAGAGCCGTTAATAAAGGCGTATCTAGTGAATGCACTCTTCTGATGCAGAAATCTCCGCGCTTTCGCTAGGTATATCCTGGCCTAACAGAGCTAGGCCATCAGCAATTTTTCTGAACCGCCTTGTACCTTGTCTCCCGTCCCGAATAAACGATTTCCGTTAAGTAGTTCGAAGTTGACTGGCACAGCCGGGAATGTTTCGCCGGGCGAGCGTGCGAATACACAAGTGCTGCCTTGTACGATCACCGACCATCGTGCCATCATAGCTTTTCATCGACCGTGGCGATCATCCGACAAGCCTTAACTGGCTCCTTCAAAGGCTAACTAGCACTTGGAGCAGCACTTGGAGTTCCTCTGCTGTTCGGCGCTTGTAAATCGAAGCGCGTCAAAAACAAAACCACGGGGCACGCAAAGCTCATAGACGCGAAGCGCCATAACAAATCGAAACTCTCCTGGCCGCCTGTGGCGCCGCCAAGCATCCGTTTTCTTTGCTTCCAACATTCAGGTTGTCTTTTGCCTGCCTTCCTTGCGTGATAAAAGCGCACTATTGGTTTTTAAACAAAACTTACTTCAATATTGATCTGCGCAACCTACCTTTGTCAGCCTCAGATTTTCGCGTTATCAAGTAGGATGGAAAATTCCTCTAAGGTGGCGTCTCTTGTCCTATGGCGTCCCCACGCTTGTACTTGCGAGATTGGCCTGTGCTGGCGATACCTGTATTTTGGTTCTTGCTATTTTCTACCTTACAGGAGCTTTGTCGTCAGTAATAGCGGCGTTTTTGTGATCGGAACTTCAATTCTCCTTCAATTTCTCCTCAGTGTCCCTTTAAAATGCTGAGGCAGCAAAGGCTCTAAGGCGCCACAAGGTGAGCCCTCCACCTTCTGTGATAATTTTAAAATGAGTGCTGTGCCACCTGCACCGAACATCGGTTTTACGTGGTGAAGGTGTTTAGACTTAGGTGGCCAACTAGCATGGAGCGCATGAGGCAACTGGAAAAGCAAGCTTCCTTTTAAGGCCTCTAATCTTAAGACATTTTTACAGTTGTTGCTGTAAAGAGGCCTTAAAGAGATGAACACTGTGGACAATGTGCATGATGTCCTTTGACTCTCTGGAAGCTTGTGAGGTGTATAAAACTCACAAGGCACTGTTGTAGTGTGTGACAGGTCATTGTGGTGATATTAGAAACATACATAGTACAGGACAATGGGGCAGAGAAAAGGAGCACACAGGATAAGCGCTCATCCTGTGTGCTCCTTTTCTTTGTCCCGATGTGCTGCGTTATGTCTTCTAATATGCTATACCAACCAGCCCAAACTACCACTTTGTTAAGATTGGGGTCATGATAGGTTTCTTTGATTCGGCTGCACTCTCTGCACTAGTTCTGTGAAGTTCCGCGGTGGTGCCGGCAGCATGCAGCATCAGTTCAGACAGTTACAAATGCAGTTTGGCACTGGCCGCTTCCAAAACGAATGGTCGAGTGCAGGCCTGATTTTCTGATAGCTTTGTTGTCGTCACGAAAATGCAGCCAACTGCATGCCGCCGACACCAACGACCACCAAATTCCTGAAACACTTAGAAGAATTTTCAAGCAGCAAATCGCAAAGAAGTCTTACCATGAACCTGTTGTAGGAAATCGTCGTTTCACGTAACAAAAAATTGTTGCATGTATACACACAGGCGACTTACGAATTAGCGCTGAAATGCTGCCCATGCGACTCGACGTGACTGCTTAGGTTTTCATTATGACGTCTCAAACAGTCACTCAGCTCCTTCATGTGAAGGTCGAAAAAGCAGAGCATGTATGGCACGTGTTATTTAATGAAATGATGGCAGTTATTTGCTGAAAGATTATGGTTTATGGGGGTTTAACATCCTAAAGCGACTCAGTTTATGAGGGACGCCGTAGTGAAGGGCTCCGGAAATTTTGACCACCTGGTGTTCTTTAAGGGAGCTGCTGACCCGAAGGACATGGGTTCGATCCCGGCGGCGGGTGTCGAATTTTGATGGAGGTGAAATTCTAGAGGCCCGTGTACTGAGCGATGTCAGTGCACGTTAAAGAACCCCAGGTGGTCGAAATTTCAGGAACCCTTCACTACAGTGTTCCTCATAGCCTTAGTCCCTTTGGGAGGTTAAACCCCCATAAACCAAAACAATCTTTTGTAAAGAGGTGTAAGGCGTTATTATATACGGATTACCACGTGGTATGCTCCTACGGCTGCTAAATAATTTATAACTGAATTTCTTTCTCAGGCTATTTCAGTTTCAACAGCTGAACGATGACTGTGACCTTAAAGAGAGGTTGTAGGTCATCTGAGGCGTGAAAAACTGCCATATAATTAGTGCATCTACATTTGTTGTCATTCCTCCTCTTGAGGAAGGCTGGCTTCAGCAGTGCAGTAAATTAAAACGGTAAAGCAGCAATTATATTGCAGTTTTTCTATGCCTCTAATGACCTAAAACCTCTCTTTGTCGTCACAGCTCTCATTCGCCTGTTTAAACTGAAACAGCATGACAGAAAAATTTGATTATAAATTATTTAGCAGTCGTAGGCGAATACCACATCGTGATTCATGCGTTGTAGTGTCTTCCGCTTCATTGTGAAGAAGAAAATATGCCACCAAAATTAGGTCTCTATGCTCTCTTAACGTGCACTGACATCGCACAGTACACGGGCCCCTAGAATTTTGCCTCCATCAAAATTCTTGAGGCCCGTGTACTGTGATGTCAGTGTATGGTAAAGAACCCCAGGTGGTCGAAATTTTCAGAGCCCTTCACTATGACGTCCCTCATAGCCTGAGTCGCTTTGGGATGATAAACCCTCATAAGCCATAAACCTTTCAACAAAGAACTGTCATCATTTCTTTAAATAACTAGTGCCTTACCTTCTCCGCTTCTTCGACCTACACATGGGCACTGCCATATTGCTGCACCGCAGCTGCACTTCCATTTCGGCGAGTGCAAGCCAGCAGAGAACTCGTGCTGCACTCCTTGAACTAGTGCAGAAAGTGCAGCAAAATGAAAGAGACCTTATGATTATGTGGCTACTTCCTTTGCATTGGGTGGGCAACAGTTTTTTTGTCCTAGCCATTACATAGAAAGAAGAAATAAAGGAAACGTGGGAACATTCACTATTAAGACCACAGCTTTCACCTGCAGACCCCAAATGAATAAAGCCTGTCTGTATACTGAACAAAGCAACTAGGCTGTCACGGATCCAGCAAATTATAATTTTGAAAGTAGGCCTCCTGCTGTGAAACTGGCAGCGTTTGTGCCCCTAGAGACAAGCAGTGGCGAGAGGCGAGAAGCCACAGACGAATGTATGTAGGACAGGGAGCTGAACGAGGAAGTAGTTCCCATAATTGAAGAACACAAGGAAAGACAAGGACGAGACGTGTTTATGTTCTTCCTTCTATGTTTGTCGTTTTGTTTTCACAAGTTAGGAGTAGATATTTGTTGTAGTTTCACTTTTTGAAGAAAATGGGGAAGGGGTTGTTCATCTTGAGACATGGAGCCCAAAAGACAAAGCACAGGAGTGACTCACACAACATTAGTGTTTGCGTTTTGTTCCTACTGTTCTATGTGTTTGCACCCCTTGTCCCCAAATGGGGCATTGACATGACCTTACGTGGTGCTATGCTGGTAAAAGATGTGCGCTGCATGCATATGGGTGTGTGGCATTCAGATTCAAGCACCAACACCCGGCAGCTAGTGCAGTAGGAATTATGGGAGAAAAAAACCTCAAAGATGTGGATGAATCGTATCGCTCTTCAACACGATAGCAAGGCGGGCGAGTTAGTGATACATATTTAAAAAATTAACATCACGGAAAACGGGAACTTCAAGGGTAGAAAACACAGGACAAGCGCGGGCGAGATGGTGATACATATTTAAAAAAAATAACAGCGCGGAAAACAGGGACTTCAAAGGTAGAAAACACAGGACAAGCTATTGTCCTGTGTTTTCTACCCTTGAAGTCCCCGTTTTCCGCTCTGTTATGTTTTTAACTCTTCAGTTTGCCTTTTCTGAAAACATTCTGTGGCAGGAGGTTTTAATGCATGTCTGCTGTCTTTTTCCACAGTGGCCCACTCATAACTCACCTCAGTTCTGACTGCGGGGCCAATCCAGCTAACAGGCCTTATGCAGTGTTAATAAATAAAAAATAAGTAGTGCCCTTTCAAACAGTATAATTTGCAACTTTGGTGCAAGATTTTCGGTGGCCCCTTCAGGGAGCCTTTGCCCAGAGCTTGTAGTGATTGCTTAATGTCACTTGGTCCCAAGAATCAGACAGTTATCCAATTGCCCTTGTGCCTCTTGATGAGAAAATTTGAGAGGTAAAAATGACAATTTACCATAGCTGTGAACAGTAATGAGCTGGATGCATTGCCGAAGAGAATCGAGGTCATATACTTGACAGTGGTAAGGATTTTGGGTTTGTTAGAGCATAGATAGCTTAACATCATCTTCCTTATCTTACGAGATGTGGCATTGTTGGCATGTGTAATTAAAAATTTGTTCCGATGAGTGTGGCTGGTGAGCTGTCAGCTCGGGCATGACAAAGTTGTAGGCTCAACCAGAAGTACCTGTGCTGTTTGAGCTCAGGACAAGAGTTTGAGTGAGACCACTGCACTATGTCCTTGTTGTACATTTGGCTTTCGTGATGCTCCAACTTCCTCCGTCCCCTACCTCTGTTAGGAATGTCGCCATGGGGCCGAGCGAAAGTGGTGGGGTGCAATTAGAGCAGTGGCATGGCCATAAGGTCCATCCGAACAGCACTGCATAAGGCTTGTTACTGGATTTCCCCGCAGTCAGAACTGAGGTGAGTTATGAGTGGGCCACTGTGGAAAAAGACAGTAGAGCAGCGGAAAGCATGCCATGAATGGTGGAGAGCTATAGTTTGGAGGCAACCTTTGATGCCTGTGTTGCCATTGTGGTCAGTTGTTTGTGAGACCATCAAGGGCAGCACCTGTTCTGAACGCATCGCATAGCATAGATCAGAACTTCAATTTTATAGCTGGCTCATGGGCGTATGAATGTAGGAGGTGTATGAATAGGTTCAGATTTCACATTGAGACGCATCAAATTCAGCAACCTTAGTACTCACAGGTACAGTAAAACCTCGTTAAGGCGTACCTCGTGGCACTGCGGAAAAACTATGTGCAAAGCGGCAATATTGTCGTGAAGACGAAGAAGCTGGCAGTGGTGCGGGAACAGAAAGGACACGCTATAGGCGAGCGGCCATTAAAATTATCCCACTGCCATCGTTCATCACCGCTTATTATTCGGCTGATCGCCACGTAATAATATGCCCAAACTGAAAGCAGCCTGAGTATATCCGTTGACCTGGTAAAAGATGATACCTGGGGCATTTCAAAGAATACGCAGGTGAAGCCTTTTAATCACATAGCTACGAGTGCAGCCTCGAAGGCATGTAAGCCAGGTCCCGTGCCCCAGCTGCTTTATTAGGCCGTATTTGAGTGAACAAGCAAGTGTCTAGCACGCATGCAGTTTTTTCCAACAGTACGGGTTTAGCTGTCTTCAGCTCCCATGTAGGCGTTACTTTCATTGGATGGCGTTTTGCCAATTATGGAAGCAACAGTGTCAATACCAAACTGTGCTAAAGAAGTCTTGGACTGCAGTGTCTAATACATCACCAATCATGCAAAAAAATGAGTCTCCACAGTGCCTCCACTGCAACAAAATGCCTCCTGTAAACAGGAGGTATTTAGGAATACCTGGTCTGTTCCGAGGCTTGGATTGGGAACAGTTGGGGATAAGAGTTAACTGAGAACACCTTAGTAATCTGCGATTCTCCAGGTGATATCACTAAGTCACTGAGGAGATGAACTGCAAAGCAAGATCAGTGAGCAGAATGGTGGGTCTAAATAATTAAAGCAGTATACACAACTAACTTTCGGGTGCTTGTTTTTTGTTTGTAGTGATGCGTAAGGCATTGTTAAACATAGATTACCACCTGGTACTCTTCTAAACCCACTAATAATTTATAATCGCATTTCTAATTCGTGCTGTTTCGGTCTGAGTTTCAACAGCCGAATGAGGACTGTGACGCCAACTTGTACGTACAGGTCACGTGAGGCATGAAAAAACTGCAATATAATCGCTGCTTCCTCATTAGTTGTCATTCCGGCTCTTGAGGAAGGCTGGCTTCAGCACTGCAGTAAATTATAACGATGAAGCAGCGATTATATGGGCGTTTTTCTATGCCTCACGTGACACAAAAGTACTCTTTGACGTCACAGCCATTGTTCGGCTGTTGAAGCCGAAACAGCATGACAGAAAAAATTATAAATTATTTAGCGGCCGTGGGCAAATATTACATGGTTATTCATGCGTAGTAGTATTTTCGGCATCATTGTAGAGAAGAAAACATGCCACCAAAATTACGTGCCTATACCCCTTTAGCTTGAAGAAATCCAAATGGCAAATGTTCTTGGCCATTCCCTCATGCAAATGCTGTGTGCTGTATAATATTGTTTCGTGGTGGCCAGCCAAAGAGTGAGGCGCGATGAACGATGGCAGAGATATGATTTGCATGGGGGGAATGGCCGAGTGCTCTGTACCGCACCACTGCCAGCTTTGTCGTCTTCGTCACAGTATTCCTTTTTTCTCATGAACATTGTCACATAAAGGAAACTGGGTGGTGTATCATTTTCTTGCTTAAGAGCAGCTGCGGCTCTTCCACAATGCACAAGTGTAACGGGACAAAGGATCTGAGAACGGTAAAAAATAGTTGACGGACTGGACATGCCATGAAACTTCACCCCCAATGGAAAACAAAAATATGAAAACAACTTGCAAGCGCTAGCAAAGGAACTTTTCAAAATTTGTGCCAGCACATTCACAAAAGTTTTATTGAAGTGAAAGTGCCAATAAATACCAGGGACTAGGAAATGGCGCAAAACCTGGACATAGAGACAGTCACGTGCAGACCAGCAAAAAAATTTTTCATAGGGGCAAATTCAAGCTTGTTGCTTAAACATTGCATTCATAACATAAAAAAAAAACATATGAAGGGGGAAAGGGGGAGTGAGAAAAAATAAAAGGGAAGATGGCACAAACCTTTGCCTTAAAAATGCAAAAGGCCTTGTTTCGTACCATTTTCAAAAGCTATCATGTCAGGATTTCGCATTCATTGAAAAGCAGTGTGCAATCGCCTTGATATCAGTGTGTGGCAGACTAACCAGCAATTAAATTACTGTAATATGGTTACAGTAATTAATTTTGTGGACCGGTAATTTAGTAATGTAATGAACTATTTTCAAGCAGTAATTTCACGGAAAAATAATTAATTACTAGCAATATTACATTTGCTGCATACAGAGTCCATGCTTCTCCTCGTATCTGCCATGCTTCGGCCTCGAGTTTGTGGAGATGAGCATATACAAAGCAAAGATGCAGTTTATGGGTGTTTAACGTCCCAAAGCAATCGACTATGGCTATGAGGGATGCCATAGTGAAGGGTTCTGGAAATTTCGATCACCTGGGGTTCTTTAACGTGCGCTGACATCGCACAGTACAAGGGCCTGTAGGATTTCGTCTCCACCGAAATGAGACTGCCGCAGACGGGATCAAACCAGAGTCTTTCGGGTCAGCAGCCGAGCACCATATAACCAATGAGCCACCGCGGTGACTCCCAAAGCAAGAATAAATTATGGAGGGCACTAGAGACGACTTCCATGCTTTGAAGGCGAAAAACATTCACTTTTTAATTTATATTGTTTCCTTCCTTTCTTGTGACACACCTACTCATTAGCTTATAGTCATAGGGCAACACATACATTAAATGAATCATTACTTGCCAAGGAGCAACGCGGTTTTCTGGCCTATGGGTTGCGTGATCAGCTCGCAATCTGAAGGCCCTTGGTTCAATTCTCTGCACCCTCGGAAGAAATTTTTCTCTTTGCTGATGATGTCACTGGGGTTGCGGACCACTTTTCCTTGGCATCGACGACGCCAGGTATCGACGTTAATGTGCCACTTAAGGCTCTTGCCTTAAAAACGCGCAAGCAGTAATAGCCAGCACCCCAGGGAAGCGGCGCACGCAGACGAGAGGTGATGTGTGCGCAGGCGTCAGCACTACCTTTGTGAATAGTCTGCATATCAGTCACAGGACTGCTACGCATCTTCCTGCACTGCATATGGTCACACACAAACGCACTGCATGGCCACCAGAAGAGCTCCATGACCAAGGCATGCCATTTGACACCTTCAGCAGACGCACTACGAGTGCTTGAGCAAGTACTTTGACGTCGCCGCACTGACAAGAAGTCTCAACTGACACGGCTAAGAAAGTTGGTCGTGAGTTGTCGGTTTTTTGTGGCCTCATTTGAGGCCCTATTTCTAACTCAAGGGCAACACAGGCAACAGCGTCCGAGCGACATGCAGTTTACTTCCACCAACTTGCCTACAGAACAAATCAATTGAACATCAGCAGAATTGGCAGCTTCTCTGCGCCCCTGTGCACTTCTGCGACGATGCGTGGATAAGCAGTTAATGTACTCCCGCTGTTTATGCGGATGACAAATTCTTCAAAATCAGGATGGTGGGACCATATTACACATTGAATGATGTACTTCTGCTTGAAGAGTGAAAGGAGAAAGACCACCTACATTAGCAAAGTGGCTGTTCAAATTGACTAAAGAGGGGAAAAATTTCCAACGCCCATTTTCAAGCTCAGTGGCGCTGCAAACAAAAAACTAGAAATTTTGCACAAACTATGACAAATGCGCACATTTTCACATAAAAACTAAAAATGTAATTTTCATTACTTAATGCAGGTAATTGTAATGTCATGTCATTACTTTTTGATAGCAGTAATTTGTAATTTAATTTAATTACTGCTGTGAGATTTCTAGGAAAGTAATTATTAATGAAATTTGATTACTTTTCAAAAGTAATTTTGCCATGTATGATGTGTGGTCAGCGGCTGCCTAGGGAATTTGCCAGTGTCCTTAAGTTCTTAAAATGCTTTCTGTCCTTGCCTTGGTGCAGGGCAGCAGCAGCGTCTTCTCCACAGTGCTCAAATGCAGGTGGGCAAAGCATTAAAAAATGATGACTAGCTTGGCTGGCATTTTCTCTTGGTCTCTCAATGCATCATATGGTCAGAATTTGGCAAAATTATGGACATGTATACCAGGGAATCGTTTCAAAAAGTTATCCAGGTATTTTATTGTGAATAAAAATAGCACAACACGCATAATTTTTCGTTTTGTGATACTGCAGATTACACGACCCAAGAACAGAACAGCAAGGTTCTACTGTATTTCTTTGAAGGGCTGTGACGGTTTTAAAGGGTGTCTAGCAACCTAGAATTGTCAAGAGGAATTTCGTTTACCTGGAAAAATCTGGGAGTTGTGAGGGATACCATCAAGAAAGTGGTCAAGTCTCGGAAAAGGACGGACTGAAATTAATGCAGAGGTCTGCTGCGAGTTTTAACGATACTGTGAGTGTCCAGCACACGGTCCGTTCTTATTGGCATGACATAGTTTTGCTTCTAATGTGTATTATGCATGGTAGCCTGTCTGTTTTAACTGTCTTTTTCTTGTCTTCAATCAAGTGAGCATTCTATATACTAGTTGGTTCTGTACAAGTTGCCACACTCCTCATTAAGCTTGGTCTGGTGCATATGAATACACACAGCTACGCTCAAAAGTATTTTGTGTGGAATAAGCCGTAGTCATAGGAATGTACAGAATTCATCCGCTTTCAGTATACTGATGCGAGGTGCCACGCCACCCCAGTGTGGCATCAAAATCGATCTGTAAATCTTGCTCTCAGGCCTCGTCAATCTTGTAGGCTATCGCAGAAACAAACAAACAGAGGCTAGTTTCTCTGCGGTTCGAGCCTTGATGACGAGGTCATAAAAAGCTGTTGCTTTTTGTGGAAATGCTTGGTGTTTGTCCTGTGGCATTGCTGCTATCGAAAGAGATGCCAGTGTGTGCCTTCATTGGAAAGGCAGTAAAAGGCAGTGCTTCTCAGTGATGAGCAAACCAACCTTTGTCAGCCCTCTTGGTCAAGGGTTCCTTCTTGAAAGCCTGAAATATTCTTTTGCAGTACAATGAACCGTGTATGGAGTCCCTGAAAGCATGCAGAGTGTTTCTTTCAGAAATTTTCCAGAATTTTCTCAAAGTAGAGTTTTGTTTCTTTTGTGAAAGCACATGTAATGTCAGCATATATGGCCACCACTCTTATGAACCATTAAAATAAAGCAAAACCTTGTGAGCATAATTTTAACAAACTTCCAAATCTAAGAGTCCGGATCAGTCAGGCACTTTTCGTCCAGTGAGAAGGAAAACAGCTGCTGAAATTTCAGCAAAGATTTCTAGTTGTAATGTGCCAGCATCTGTGTGTCTGTTACGGCCAGGGATTCCAGTGTGGTGAAACCCATACACAAGAGTTAAGTGGCTATGTCCCGTCAAGAATGCGGCATCTGGGGCAGCATTCCACAGCTGGAGGTGTCACAAGAAAGTGTGAAAAAGGTCGTCTTGTTAATGCTCTCACTCTTGTTGTAGCTTAAGCTGCTGTTCATCAATTTTTGTGTCATTAATGTTTCTCAAAAATGACACATCACGTCATACGCCTTTTCAGTGTCTGAACTGTGACAAGAGCATCTCCACCGCAGCCATGGCCTCGTGCTTGAGTGCTCGCCTCGGCTACGGGACGGGGTGGGTACGATTCCCGCGGCCACCGGTACACCAGCCAATAGGAATAGGCGGTCCCCCGGCCTAGTGCTCGGCTCTCCAGGGCTGCACTGCGTGGGAAGGATAGCCTGCGCCTCAAAATTTCCGTCAAATGCGGGCACAAAAACGTCTCCACGTGGTTAAAACCCACAGTCCAAAACTCTCGCCTTGTGCCAGTTACAAAACTTATAACGTTCACGTCTCTAGCCTCAAGATAGACGTGCCATAAGCACTCTCCGCTCACAAACCCCCTTCGAGCAAAGTGTGGCGGTATTTGATTGCTACCGTTGTGGCTGGCTCACACGCATCGGCAGGCGTGCATGAAGGGTTAAAAAAAAAGATGGGCTTCTACCGCACGAGGTGGATTTAGGGTTGCTTGATGGCGGAACTTATCTCTGATCCATCAAGGCAACGGTTTGGTCGAAGACCCTTCTCCCCAGCATCTCACCCTAGATGAGCCGAGCACCATGGCGGGGAAATCTTAAAACCGGTGGGTACCCGGCGGCACTGGGAATCGAACACAGCACTTCCCGAATGTGAGGCGGATGCTCTACCACAAGGCCGCGCTTCGGTGCTATGATCTTCGCCAAAAGTTCGAGAAATGAAAAGCCTAAAGATTGTCGCTCGGCAGCTTGCAAAGTCAAGCTGTCATGTTTTTTACTGAACACAGATACGGCTCAAGCTAATTGTACCATTCTACATAATTTTCCCTCATTCACTGAGACGCTCAATAAGCTTTAGGATGCGATAAATTATGAATAGGAATGAAATATTTGTGTGAAATGTTTCTTTTCATCACTGCATTTTGTGGAAACATGTTGTGGAAACGTTTTGTGGAAACAGTGCTGGCCGGCATTTCGAAAGGCCCTGGTATGCACAGCATGTGTACTAGAGCAGACGATGCAGAGGTCCCTGTGTCACTACTTTTGGAGCCCACATGACCAGGGTTGCTGCTCTTCCTCGGGAGTGACGTCATAATGCACCCCGACACTCAGAAACCGAAATCGCTCAGTATAAATAATGCGGTAAAATTTAATGTTCATATTTAAATTGCGGAGCACGTATCACGCACTGGGTGGGAGTATGCAGTGTTTGAAAGAACACTCCCACTAAAAATTTGATGTCTCCGCCTCTTTCGTTTTGGGTTTAGCATATGGAGCTTGTGACCTCCTGTGTGCCAGCGTCAGAAGCCTTTCAGAAACCCTTTGGTTGTTTGTCTTGACTGTTTTTATTCATTCTTGGTCTCTACCTCGTACACACTTCTTTTTGTGTGTGGTTTCTCTGGCACATCTTGAACAATGTTCCTTTTATTCTTTTTTTAAGGATCTTTCTAATGTCCATACGCAAAGCCACTACACGAGTGCGTGGGCTGCTGCTGTAGCCTGTTGGGAGATGCCCTTATCTTTTTTCCCTCATATGCATTTCATTTTTTGTGTATTTGTTTGTGGATTTTTCTTAGTGGTTTATTAGTTGCATTTTATTGTTCTGAGCTTGCATACTTTTTTCTCTTTTCATGGCATCCAACCCTGTGTATAACTGACACTAGTGGAGGGACTGCAGCAGCCGACCTTGCATGGCGCGGCATTCTCTGGTCCAAGGCACCTATTCCCCGTTCCAGGCTACTGGCTCAAGATTGTGCCCACAAGTCTGCACCTTGGCCTATAGGCAGAGTCGCATTAGGCCCACGTCGGCCAGGACTTCCTTGCCAAATAAAGTGTTCCTACCGACACGCCTTGTCAGTAATTGATGAAGCGTATGAATAAATGAGTAACCACTTCGTTGGCCGTATAGAAAAACCGTGTTACAAAGCAGGTTTTTTTAAGTCCATACCCAGCCACCACATTGTTTCCTCTGAGCAACCTACTCATCTTTGAGGTAAGTGCTTGCCGTGTGTCGCATCACAGTGTGAAGTGTTGCTGCAGAACCGCATATCGCCTTCCTGTTTATGCCATTGCAGCAGAAAACGCTCCACAAAGCTAATGAAAAAAAACATTTCGCCAACATACTGATTTGAGACAACTGCTAAACGGGTGCTGAAGCCCACTGAACATTGTAATTGAGGCCCTTTGAATTGAATGTTCTTTGTGGGTATTTTACAAAGGCAAGATAACAGTCCTAGCGGTGCTACTGGGATTGCAACTCGCTGCAAACGAGGCAGATTCTGTAGCACTGGGCTCTTGCTGGCAGTTTTAGAAATACGCATTACCCGAAACTGCACTGTAAAATAGCATAAAGAAAACGATGTCTTCCTCGGTAATTCATGCCATGCAACATGACATGGAAACCATCACATGGCCAGTTTATCCATTGCTTTCAGGTTCAAGACATCTGCCAGTTTCTATACGGTAGCTTGAGACTGTTGCACTGGAAAATTACATTTCTCTTGAAGGCACTTTTTGAGCAGGAATTGGGTTTACCCTGGTTTTCGTGATTTATGTTTTGGGTGCACAAACTGGGTAATATCAGGCTTTAACTGCTAACAAGCGGCCCTAAATATTCGCTAAATTTGATTTATAGTCTTCTCTTACTGTTGTCACTTATCTTTCCTCAAGCAGAACGGTGGCTGAGTGAATTCGCATCACCTGTTAATATCAGATTATTTTTTTCTTTTCTCAGCTGCTGAGGGTCATTATAGCCAGAGGGGTATGTAATTAAGGTGCGTACTGTACACAGACAGGGAAATCTCTTCATTCAAACCGATGGTATTTACAAACTTGCACTTCGCTCCCGTCAAAATCGCGTATTTCAGTGTGACAAAGCTGCCGGCAATATAAGCACACGCAACGGCTGTACAGCTTACCTGTCCAGACCGATGAAGCATGGCAATGCAGCGCGCTGCATGTGGCCATCGTGGAGAATCACTCGTCTACTACCCCTGTCACACGGTGCTTTCGAAGTGCAATTTCTCTCTCCAGCTGCGCTCCTGTTCCTGCCACGACGTGGGACCGGTTTATTTTACCGTATGCGGGGCCTATCGAGTGGAATCTATGAGGCGCCGCTGTCAGTGCTGATGAGCGGTCGCATAAGAATGAAAAGACCCGTACCAACCCCTGTGGTCGGGCTCTCTTTATTCCGAACTCTGCGTAAAGAACTATTTTTCGGTCCCCTTACCCTTTGTTTCTAATCAGCATAGTTTGAACAAATTTTCGGTCACTTAATAGTTTGAAGTATCGAGGCGTCGAATGCCTGACCATTGGTACGTGGCCTTATATATATTTCCCACCCATGGCGCGCGCACACCTTCTCCCTAAACGTAATGACCGTTGGATATACTGTTTTCATCTTAAATATACCTGGCGAAAATCTCAAATGTTTATTATAGTGACAAATTTATATTTTAGACTGCTCAAAGGGAGCACGGCTACAAACCCACCGCCGCACACACGTGTTCACTCTTGGCGCTCTTATTCAGTTCCAATAGACTGACCGAAAGTTTGAGCTATAAAATTGAGCACGAAACAACGAGAATTCACTGTGTGAACGTGTGTTTGTGGAAGGATCGCGCATAAGAAGTTTTACCACTAAACGCACTGATCATAGTGCTTGCATGCGGCACAGCGAAACGGTGATATCGATATAAGATGGAATTCCGCATCTGGTGCTTCTAGCCCTCGCAATGAAAAGAGGCAGGATTAATTTTTCCCTTTGCAAAACAAACATCTAGTAGAACTCGCTGTTAAGTTCGCGGTTGCTGCGTTTTTCCCGGTACGTTTTTTTTTCATATGAGACAGATAGTCCAGATGCCGCAGAAGCCCCTACAAGTGAAACTCGATCGCCTATATCTGTTACATAATGCAATTGTTGCATAATTCCCTTGTCGTACGTCGCGAAAGTCATCTCACGATGGTAGTTTACACCGTACCGGAATTCGTTCAATGCGCGCGTAATGGCGACGGCGGTCAGAAAAAGCGATACTATACGTGTACTCTATATAGGCACTTGTTGGCCGCTGCGTTCGGCGACGTCTGGAAGCACCCAGGCCAACGCCAACGTACTTGCAGACCATGTGATTTTTTGTGCGTCTGTGGCACAGTTACATCGACGCTGCGACGCTAGCGCGAACAACAGCACAAAAACGAAACTATGCCGCGGGAGACGGCACAAACAGCGCTGTACGAAATGCGTTTGCGTGGGTTCGCTCCGACAGTTTTGTTTTTGCCATCCGCTTTATTCTTGTCGACTGCACCTTAAAATACACAATTCCTAGATTCCAATATAGCGACAATTCTATGAGATTAATGCGGCCACCGCGATAGCAGCGAAGAAGCGCACGCGTACAGCATCTTCGCACGCTCCAGGTATGATCCCTCTTCATTGCTAAATACCTTCCACAGACAGCTGTTCAGGCTAACCGAGACTCATCGCACTGCGTTTCTGAAGGACAGTTTTTGATTATGTCAGCTTTGTCCCCCTTTCCCTTATATATCTTGTTCATTCTACTTGATCGCCATTGGATGTGCCATACTCTCCACATCCAATGTGCCTAGTATGTCCCACAAATCCTCTTGAATAACGTTGCCGTAGGCTCGCCTGATATCCAGAAATGCTAGCCATAGGGGCCCGTGTTCCTTTTCAGCAATCTCTACATAATGCGTCAATGAAAACAGATTGTCTGTAGCTGCAACCTCCTCTGTTTCCGGAACCCATTGTGTAGCTCCCCTGGCACCCACTCGTTCTCCACCCAAGCCTGCAGTCTGTCCCTTATAATCTGCATCACCACCTTATAAACCACACACCTCACTGTTATGGGACGGTATTTGCTTATGTCAGCTTTGTCCCCTTTTCCCCTATATATCATGTTCATTCTATATGATCGCCATCCATCCACTGTCATTTTGTTCACCAAATCTATTAATGTTTGCTTGGAGTTTGGTCCTAGCTTCTTTATTAACATAATCGGAATACCATCTGGTCCTGCCGACGTGTCATTAGCAACCTTCTTCTCTTGTCGTAACACGAGCGCATGGTTGCGCTCTCTGGAGGGCCACTGCATCCGACACGGCCGCGCATCGAAGCGAAGTGGCAGATGACGGGAACCGCCACGCCCAGGTCCAACTTCTGCGCCACTCGACGGCGATGAGTGGCCGTGTCGGACGCAGTGGCCCTCCAGAGAGTGCATCCACGCCCTCGCGTGTTCAGGGTGGACGACCCTGTACGTATAGGACCGCTACTCGTTTCGTCCGAAGGATGCCTCAGGGACTGCAGAACCACCGTGCCTGATCGTATTTCTGACCATTGCCACACGTTGTAAAGAATTCACATTACTAACTTGCCTATACTCTGCGCAAATCAGGACGAAAGCTCGGAACGGATGAGCGCACATATGGCCACTCGAACAACCCATAAATTACGCGAAATGAAAGCGTATTTTCATACGGTCAATTACGACAAGATTTTCCTGAGAAAGCTTCGAAAAGACTTTCATTTTTCTGGAGCGCCTTCGAAGGCACAGGCGCTACACAAGTACGAGCACACAAACCACACAAGCGTCCTTTCACAACGAATGTGCCACACCACACGTCCAGAGCATCCAGAGTACGACCAAACAAGCAAGCGATGCAAAACGCCCGCGCCCGCATGACCGCGATCCACAGATCACAAATGACGCAGAGCCGATCTATAATCCATGGGTGAAAAAAACCGAAGCGTCTAGGCAGAGCCCGGAACCGGCCTTTTTCTTTGTGTTTTCTTCAGTCCGTCCCCAGCAGTCCCTAGCTCTGGTCTCTCCCTAGAATTCTCGGTCCCTAGCAACATTTGTTTGTTGTTTCTCATTTAAATAAGAATTTTGGATATTATTGCAATACAAAGCTTATGAATTTTATAAACACATTTTTTTATGTTGTTTCTATGTGAATTGAATTTGTTGATACGTTGGTATTAGTTGTGTCCAATCACGTGCCTACTTTTATTTCGCAGGCGCAGATTTGAATCTGTCGGACCGCAGAGACACGCTGTCACTGCCGTTACGCGGCCACGTTACTTACCTCGGCTACGTTAGGACAATGGGTTAGGACATCGCCGTTAATTGCGCTTGAGGTGCACCGGGATTGTTTTCTAGCCGTTACGCTAATTGTGTTTGGGTCGCATTCTCTCGTTCTACACTCGCCAGTTTGCGCAGTTGCGCGTACTTTGTTTTACGTTTTGTTTTCAGTGCAGTTGCGCGTCCTTTGTTTAAAGTTTTCTTATCAGTGCTGTGAGCATTGTGCCTGCCGCCTCGTGGCCTCATTGGAATGGAAGGACCAAATTCACCACCTGCTGAGTCACCAGCACGAGATAAGTATCTGTGCCCTGTGTGCAAAGCTGAATTTGCTGTTCAGAAATCCCAAAGGTAGGCATGTGTGAAATAAGCGTCCCGAATCTGCGAGCTCATCAGCTCGTAAGAAAACTTACGCATTTGACCTCTGTTGTAACGCTTTTCTACACCGTCGTGAACTGTTGCAGCACCACGAGCAGGAGCATGGCTTTGTGGCGAGACGCAGAACGGTTCAGTTCTCTTCCGTTGCAAGTGAGAAAGAATCACGTGTTCTTAATTTTTGTTTGTGCATGCACGCATGAAGGAATATGTTAGCTTGTGTACAAGCAAGGAGGTTTGTCTGAAGCACTCGCGCTGTGTTGTGCAGAGCAAAAACAAAAAGGAAATTTTATAGATTCAGTTTTTATAGCAAAAATGTTAGTTTAAAAAGATCCCTGCATAATGACAACCGCATGAAGTGTTGGGTCTCCAGATCGCAGCCCTCTAGACGTCAGCTCACGTCTGTATACATATGACCGCATTCCAACTTAAAGGCAGAGCATGAATTCCAACTTACACGCAGAGCTCGTGATTTACTCAGAAGGCGGTATTGCCAAAGAGCAATGAAACAGTCTTGCAGAAGAGAAATAAATAGAATTGTGGAAGGAATAGTTCTCCGCTGAACGATCTCTCATGGCTTCCATGCTTATCTGCTCATTTGGAGGGCTCAGTGACAGTGCCTGCATATATAAAGTGCCACTTCGGAATAAATCAAAGTCCAGTGCTTAACTTTGTGTTTTGTTGCACTGTTGTGTGTGTAATTTTTGATGCACAATTGTCTATAGACACAACAAGCAGTGACCAGTTAGCCCATTTTTGTGCTTTCATAAATGCGCTGTATTCACAGAGGTGAATCGAGATCCGGTGGTGCTACCGCTTCTGCATGATGCCTGTCTTGCTAGAAAATTTTCGTTCTTACAGCTGCAGAAATACATAATGGTTTCTTTGTGTTAAACATTCACATGATTTTACACAAATTATTTTAGCTCTTTCAAGAAAGTGTGGACCTGCAGCTCTTATGAAAATTCTATTCATGTTCATAGCGTTCTAGCCTGTGTCACCTGCGTGTATATCTATGCACTGCGTATGTTGTACGAGGCAGCTGCAAGTGAACCCAGAGACATACTACCGGATACGTATACCGCTTTACCAGATGCCTCCCACGCAAGCGCAGTGACATGCGTGCGGCCAGGTAAAATAGGCCGGTATAAGCCTCCGGCAGTACGTCTATGGTATGCTGAAAACGTGTAATGACTAATGATTAAAGTAGGGGCTGTCCGAAATATTGTAGATGTAGGGAGCGAATGTTGACTAAGTTGTGTTTTAACGGTCTCCAAAAAATAATAATGGCCACGGCATGTAGTGAAAAGTGAAGATAACTGATAGTCATTATGGGTAACTGATTCTATTCAGAGAGAAGGCAACTAGCATAAGGCGGCAGAAAGGTGGGAAAATGAGATTAGGAAGTTGCATTGCAGAGACAAGATGGCCGCAGCTAGCACAGGAATGGGCTAATTGGAGAGTTATGGGTGAGGCTTTTGTCTTCAGTGGGCGTAGTCAGGCTGATGATGAAAAGATATATTCAAATCACTAGAGGAACTGCAGCACAAGGCATGGCTATAACAGCACCTTGCTTATGGTCTGCAGATTATACCCAAGTGTTCACAGTTGTGAAGCTTTCAGTACAATATTTTTACAGATTGGTAGCAAGAAAATGCAGGGAGCCTTACTGGAGAAAAATTGGAGAGTGGAAATATTTTTGGAGCCGTGCACATTTTGTCAAACCGGTGCCACCCCCAACCATAGTAAGACATGATCGAATGGGGACGGCGGCAGCTCTGTGAAACCGCTTTTATGCTACCTATGGCAGCAAGACTACCACAACCAAAAGTACTGGTTTTTCTCCTGATAAGAGAATGGAGAGCGAGCATTATGAATGTTAGGCTGCACAGAACATACACTAAAATTTTTGTGGTCTAGTCTGTGCTGTGCCTAGGCTACTCCACTTCGGGAATGCATTTGTAAATACTGCAGCATGTTTACTTGCAATGATTAAACAAAGTAAACAAGCCTGGATGCACCCATATCGTTTTGCTTTCCTTTGGCACACTCGCCCAAGATAACGAGAATTAGATGTAGTGCGGCAGCGCCTCACAGCCAGTAGGCGCTGCCATGTCTCCTATCCAGGCAGCCATGCTGCACCTTTTGCTTCGCACTTCCTGGAATGCTGGGCCATGCTAAAAGCATTTTGAAGTGTTTCTGCGCATCCTACTGAGATGGCACAATGTTTTAGGCACCGCCTGCAGCTTTTCAGGGGCGTTGCATATGTCGCTCTCGGTGCAAAAAAAGTACAATGTTTTTCGGGGAATCTCTTTTTGGTCATCTCATGGCGACGTTCTGCAATCACAAATGCATAAAATTTTCTCTTACGGTGTCTGATATAACTGTTTTTCGGTTTGTGCTTAACTAAGTATGAAATTAACGTCAGCTTTTAGCAGCGCTGTTGTTCTTGCTGCATTTTATTGCAAGGTAGCTATTAGCAAGTGTAATTAGCATAAGATTCTGTGATCTACATGCCAGGTGAAAGGAGGAGCAGTGCCGTTGACTCGCTTTAGTGCAAATGGCCTCAGTGTGCCGCATTGTGACCCCACTACCCGTGCTGTTACTAGAAAGGCACAGGTTTGAACCGCACGTTTCAGATAGTCTGTGTATTGATGGATAGATGGACAAAATCTGCATGCAGAGAGATGGAAATACAGTGTTTAAATGCATTCCTGCATTCAACATAGGTTACATAGTCCCTTGCATAGCTTGGTTGGTACAGCAATGTATGCGACATATGGAGGACACGGGTTTGGATCGCACATGCAGTACGTGGTAGAGCCACCGCAGTGGCTTAGTGTTTATGATCTTATCTTTGTGTTGTGAACTTATCTGGAGGCAGTTACTACGATGTTCCTCGTACCCCTAGTCGCTTTGGGACATTAAGCCCCATAAAACCAAACCCATCATACTGTTGTTTTCAACTTTTAATCAGCTTTCAGTGAGAAGATGATTATGCTTGCAGTATACACAAGTATCTGTACCCACATATAAGAACTTTGATTACCATCATGGTTTTAGATCCTAAATGCCCTGTGTTATTAGTATAAAACTTAATGAATTCTCATTCTCCAAAGGCACTTTCCGGTCATTTCATAAAGGTCTCCAGAGTGAATGCATTTCTGCTTTATTTTCAGAAAGCATTCGATACAGATTGCTATGCTCCTGGCTCACATCGAAATATATACTACTTTGGCTCTAAGACTGCTTCACTGACCATCCACAGAAAGCAGCGATAAAGGGTGTCGAAGCAACCGCCATGCTCATGTCCTCTTGACTACATCGGGACCCTGCTTTAGGCCCCCATTTTCAGCAGTGATATTGGTTCTGGCATAGCATAAAAAATTAGACTATACATGGATGACTGTTTTCATACAAGAGAGAAAGATGATTCGGACAGCTTTACAAATTGACTTTGAAACATGTGCACTTGTTCTCAAAAGTGGCTCTTGTCCCCAAGAGTATTTAAGTATTGTCACCTGAAAGCTGCACCCTGTGCAGTCAACGGCATTATAACAAATCAAAACAAATTATAAAAAATATATTAAAAATTATATAAAAATTATGTAAAAATGAGAACAAATGAAACAAATTATAACAAATGGAGAATCTGGGGGTTTTCATCACATCTCCAACGCAACAAATTGTTCTTCAGGATACTAAGTGGAATTACTTAAAAGCAGCGAACAGAAACTGGACCTTGGCACGTGGCCAGTGGCAAGGCTTCTTTGGCGCAGCGACGGCAACACAGACATTGTACGCATGTTGTATGGCTTAAATAGTGATTGGAAGTGCAGACTCAGTTTATAAAAGGCCCAATGCGACCAAATACGAGCCTCAAAATTATTTGCTCAAGCGGTGAGTGGGCAGTGACATGCAATTAATGTTTGTGACACTGAAATGTGGTGTTGTGTGCAGAAAACACCTGAACAGAGGCCACGAAATCTGAAGACTTTAAAACGCATTGTGCAGGAATGAACTGCTCCTTGGCTGCCATACTTTAGGGTGGGGAGGGAAGCCCACAGTACAGTAAATGTTTCACTGGGTTTCCTGAACCTCAAAAAAACCTTGGAATTGCCCTTTAAAGGACTAAGGCACCCAAGTTTTGCATGCATGCTTTCTTTTAAATCAAGTGATAGACAGTACAAAACATGGATCACCGTGTGGCATTCACCTATGACCACTACATAAATTATAGTTGAATTTCTTCTCTCACGCCGTTTCTGTTTCATCAACTTAACAACAGCTGTGACGTGGCATTACGTCATTTAAGGCGTGTAAAAAAAGGCAATGTTCTCTATTTCCTTGCGTAATTTGCGCACTTTTCCCAGTAATTTAAGGCTCCAAAAGGGTGTGCACAAATTACGCGCACATCCTACATTGGCACGTATAAAACGACCCCACAACTCGCACTGTTCGCTGGTAAAAAGAAAAGGTTGATTGCAAATACAGGTCGATGCATAACACCCCTTCTCCCGAGATGGCATGACTCAGCATGCGGAGCTCAAAGCAATAAATATTCAACAGTACACTCGCAGAGCCAGCAGTCACTGGCAGATGGATATAAAGGGCACTAAAACTGCACCCTCACGTGTGCCTGGCTCACTAGTGACAAACGAAACCTCCAACGGCTCGGTAGTTTAAGGTTCTGTATACCGGAAGTTTGTGCCTGGGAAAGTGACTGTCAGCATGAGCGAGCTAAGTAAATGGCACGCAATTCAAACTTTCTTTATCCAAAGTAATTTACAAATGAATTAACGAGTTTTTCTTTTCACATGTGGGGCTGTCAGGGAATGGGCGAGGGGCACGTAATACCGGTCATGCTCGCCCCTCACATGCGGCAGGTATGACTTTGCTTTGGCTTGGGAGTGAAATGGTGACATCATCATTAGAGCAGTGTGGTGGAACCTCCATGCCACTCATATCAGTCGCAACTGCACACAGCGATGTGACCGTGCCATCCTTCTCAAGTCTGCCTTGCGTGCACGCTGGCGCTGCAGGGAGCATCAAATATCAGTCATATTTTTTCATTAACTCTGGTATAAATTATGGCTGCACAAATTAAAGCAGTAAATATGGTAATTGCTGATATGTTGTTTGTCATTTCAACTCTCTAAATGGGTTGGCTTGAGTGCTGAACTAAATCTGTATCAGTGATTATATTGCAGTTTTTTGCTGTGACCTTAGTTCAGCTGCATGTCGTAGGCATCGTTTGGTTGATGGAACCGGAACAGTGTGAGCGGAGAATTCAATTATAAATTACTTAGCGGTTGTAAGCGAATACAATACGGTAACAGTATTTTAACTACTAACATCATTTGAAGGAAGGTAACTAAAATTGGGTGTCTATAGTGATTTAATCCTTAAGGAGGGTATAATTTGCCGTTTCTTTTCTATCAGACAGCATGGAATCTGCACTTGCAGGGCTTAACTCTGAAGGCACGATGTGTTCTTAAATTTAAGAAGAGAAAAGAGAATCAAGGTGCACAAAATTTCGAAGAAACACTGTGCCAAAGTCCTTTAAAGGACTCTGGCGCCTATTCTCGAATACGCGTGCATCATGTTGGACCCCCCACACGTGTTCATATCAGTAGCCTAGAAGCGTTAGAAAATTGAGCTGCTCGCTTCATCAAATGTTTTAAATTTTTCGAAGAGCATTTCAAATAATGACGACTAAATTTGGCCAGTCTTTCTTCGCACTGCATACGATATCGCCTCCCATTATTGCTCGACATACTTTTTAAGGAAATACCCTTCGATAAAAGGTATTTGCTTCACTCAACTTATGTGTCTAAGTGGCACGAGCACTTCTAAAGATTAAAGGGATACTGCATTAAATTATAGGCGGTCTAATTTTCTACTGGAATGAAAGCCGGAGTTTTTAAGATGGCTGAAACCACATCATTTTTTGCACGAAGCCAGCGGAAACCCCCTTTTTCCCCTCATTTTTTTACTCGAGCTGGTGCACCAGCGGCGGCACCCCGAACTACTTCTCCTTGGAAGCTGCGACGTGATGCGTCTTCCTGCCTCCGTGCCCGGCCGCTTCGGTGGCACGCCGTCCGCCTGCTGCAGCTACGTGGACGCTACGCGCCACGTAGGGGATGTACTGAGAGTGCCGCAGATTGTGTCTGGAGTCCCTTGAGATCGAATTTGATCCACGCAGCTGCCAGACAAGCAAAGGGTTGGGGTGCCACAATATTATTCCGCTATAGGTTGTAACAGTAGTGAGGCGGGGAAAGGGACACGCCATGTCATGCCTTCCCAAAAAAGGCTAAGTTCTGAAGAATGGATCCGTGTGGCGCAGTTAGCCTTCGCGACAAACCTTCTAGGTCCGAATTTTTATCGCGGGAATTTAATCGACAGCGGCTAATATATAAACCTTTCTCTGTTCCGAATCCACATGATTGAAACGACAGTACCTCAAACCTGACTCATTTCTGTACATAATGTCGCGTATATTTGTGAGGGAGACATTATTGAAGTCTTTGAGCCAGGCAGTAGGAAGCGGTTGTTGTTGTCCTCGATATAGGGTTAATGGCAGTCGATAAGCGATAGCGCAAGCACTGCATTGTTGTCTTCCAGGTCAGCTGTGTGCCACCTCGCAATACAAGGTGGCAATATTCCCTACAAAGCGCGACAGCTGCGCTTTAGCGAAAAGTGGACCTAAACTGCATGAAAACTACAAGTCACTTATGAAGAGCACGGAGTTTAGTGCAACAAATTACTCTATTACATGTTAGTGCACGTAATTACAGAGTATAGCCAAAATGCAGCAGCATTTGTTAGATGTGCATTCCTTGTCAATAGACAGTTTGGAAGTATTTTCACTTGTTCCAGTTTTTTCGCTGATTCAAACAACCTCCCATGGAAAATCATCTCGGATGCGGTGCAGAACACAAATACACATTATAAACGCTCCCATCTCCCTTATTCTGAATTTGCAGTACATTCACCAAACAAACTGCCCGCAGGCAATATATGTGTATGCTTGATCGGGTGGTAAATAAATATATCGTGTAATAGTGTTTTCATGTGAGCATGCGCAAATATAGGAGAAATTGAGGGAGAACTTTGGTCATGCCCGAGACCATCAGAAAGCAACAACGTTGCCAATTTACTAACAGTCCAATGCCACAAGTATCGCGCGCCAGATCCCGTTTATGAAAGTTGCGCACGCAAGTCTGGCAGCATAGCAACAGTGTTCCAGTAAAAAAAACTGCGTGCTGCATACTTTTTCGTTACGTCGATGCAATTAAGTAGGCTGCTTTTATATGTCAAGCACTCACTCCATTGTTCCGCGCTGCCTACGTGATGTATAAGTCCTATTTCAAATCCGCTCCGCCCCGTCACGGCGCCTGGTCTTTTTGTGTGGCTGGAGCAATGAATGAAGGTGATGCCTCAATTTACCTTCAGCAGAGAATATGTTTTAATAATTTCAGGAAAACTTGTCTGGGTGATATCAAATTGGATTATAATATGCATAGCTACCACAACATGGAGTGCGCCTGTGCAAAATGTCATCCTCCAGGCTCGTTTTACTTGTCGTCGCTCAATGAGGCTGCAGGGTCCGTGGTCATTTCGATACCTGAATGATATAATCGATAGGTAGGCTTAAGGCCTCAGGAGCAAAGGAACAAGACCACTGCTGCAAACAGACACCAGAACACAACTGCCAGCCGTGGCTGCATGAGCCAAGGCCGGGTGCAGTCTTTATTTTCTTCGCCGGGTGGCACGCGCTATCCGGTTGTTGGTGGTGGTGGTAAACATTTATTATTTACAAGGAGGTGTTTGGGCCCAGGACCTATGGCTCAGGTCCTCACAAATCTAGGTGGAGGTCCTATTCCGGAGCCCCAATGGCGCCACCCAAGAGAGGGTGCTACAGTTGCTACTAAAGCCTGTAACTGTCGATGAGTTTCATGTTTCCATGCTGCCAACTCTGAACTTCCAGGTGCGAGAGCTGAACCGATGTCACGCCGCCCCCGCCTGGACGGGTGGCAAATGGCACGCGCGCACAGAACCTACAAAATAACGCCATCCGCATAAAAATAAAGACTGAAACTTTAGATAATCACACCTACTGAACCCAATTTCGGCGATTTTACAGAAAGTCTCAATTTAATGCAGTATCCCTTTAAGGAACTTTTTGCCTGCATGATTGTGTAATGTATCCTTTTTTTCATGCACTGTCAGCTAGTGGAATATTTTCACTCCTATGAAAGCAGCAGCTGATGCAAGGTTTTGTGATTTATTTACCCGGCATCTATAACTGTCTACATCGCTTGTTTTTGCTTATATTCCTTTACTTATTTTCGTGGTATTGTCTTCAATGCGTGTTGCTTTCAACCCATGTTTTCTGCTATTGTAACCTTGATGCAAATAGGTGCTTGTTGACTTGTATACCTGTCAAGGCAATGTGTAGGTATTGAAATAAATAACTGAATAAAAACTAATTCCCCATTTTCACCAGCTCCACCATAAGACAGAAATCTTGTTTTCAACAACTGTTGGCTTCGTTCACCCAAGTAGCACTGTGCTATGTTGGGTCCCTTATCCTCCATCCTCTCTAGATGCTGTTGTCACCTGTATGTTATGCATCAACCAGCCCCACTGTCCACCTTATGACGGAAGTGGTCTTTCTGGTGCATGAAATGAAAGACAAGGGAAATTGAAATAAATGCATGCAGTGTAAACACATTGGAGACTGGGCATAGTAATCTTAAACATTTTACAGAGCAGTAGGTGGTGTACCGTAATAATGTGCCCTTTTCTTTAATTCAGGATTAAAGCTTAGGCTGACGACAGTAGTGAAGTGTAAGTGTTGGTAGTGTTTTGGGTTTTACGTTCATGGAGGTTTAAAAGTGGCTCAAAGTGGCTCGCGACTACGAGGGACGCTGTACCTGGGGTCCTTTGACGTGCACTGACGTCGCACACAGTAGACTGGCCTCTAGAATTTCAGCTCCAACGAAATACGACCGCCGCGGCCGGGATCGAGCCTGCGTCCTTTCGGGTCAGCACCCAAGCGCCATAACCACTGAGCCACCGTGGCAACGTGCTGTCTTCAAAGCAGTCTGAGCAGTCATTTAGTAGCTGTGTGTCGTGTAGAGAGTGATTAACCTCCGCTTTTTGGTCAGAACCTCCAGCTGGCTGCCTTAAGTCTTGAAGAATGTCATGTAAATGGTTGGGAACATAGCAAAGCAGATGCACTCATAGTGTGGTCTCTCTGCATAAATATGTACGATTTTTTTCTTTTTACAGAACTTCAGTCCTGGAAGGAAAAGACTGAAAGGAAGGAGCAAGCGCAGTTCATCTTAAAGAGAAGGGTGACGCGTTTCTTCTCGGGAGCGACAAAGAGGTACCTAGAGTGCCACTTTACCGGAGTAGCTGTGCAGTCTGGAGACAAGGCCTTCCTTCCAACGATTCCTTCGGCGCAACGCCAGCGACGAGTCGCAGTTCGTCTACCCTGTCCCTTGGACATGCGGCAAATGGTGGCCCTTTATTTTCGTCCCCCCCCCCCCCCCACCCAGAATTCAGAGGATAACAATAAGGTCATCATCATTTATTTTACCCTTAAAGGCCTCTGTTGAGGTATTACATAAGTTTGAACATGAAATGTTTAAGCTTAACTCTTAAGTACGAACCAGGCTATTCAAGTTTCATAGCTAGGAATTTAGTGTTACCAACAAAGATAAATGACCTCTAATGCATGTTTTTCTTTTCTTTTCTTGCCACAGAAACGACAGGATACATAGGACTCTGCTTGCCTTTTTTTTCGTTAAGCCTTTATTCAATGCCCCAGAAAATACAGCATCCATGGAGAACCTGCTGGCCTTTTGTCTTCTTTCGGCTCCTTCTTTGTTGCCGCTTTTGGGTCAACATGTCATTGATAGCGGCCATACAATGTTGCTAGTAAGAACGCTGGACACTACCTTGTCTAAACCTCTCTCTTCGAAAGTGTACTGTTTGAACTTACCTTCAGGTCACACCATGCATAAGAAGCGTTAGAAATGCAGTTCTGTAACAAGTAAAAGGGATCCACTAGTACCCGTGCAGTGCTTTTGGCATTGTGTCGTGGCAAATTATATTTTCCAGAAGCAGCAGTTTTGGGTAGAAATGAGGCTTAACTCCATTTTTGAGAAATCTGCTAGAACAGAGTTCCAACTGAAAACAAATTATGTTAAAAGAGTACAGCGCTAAATTTGAGTTCTGTTTTCTCACTTTAGAATGATGCGCAACACATTGAAAAATGGCCACGCAGACTGCGCCAACAAGCGGTGAATAATTTATAACTGCCTTTTTTTCGCTGTTTTGGTTTCAACTGCTAAATGACTGCCGTGATGTACATAACGCGCTCAGGTTGCGCAAGGCATGAAAAAAAAACGCAGTATGGTCACTGCTTTCTTCGTTTCAATTCACATCAATTGTTACGCAAGCCTACCCAATAGTTGAACCAGTGATTATATTGCACTTTTTGCATGCCTTCTGCGACCTGGACGCGTCGTGTACATGCGTATGTCACTGCTTCCATGCAGGGAAGGACGCTAGAATTCCTAAAGGGAAGCTGAAACGGTTTTCAAATCGCATGAAACGCTGTGGTTGGGAAGAAAGGACCTTGAAAATCATGTGTGTAATTTTTTCCCCGATTCTATCCGCAAACAAAGCTGCAATCGCTTCTTAAAAACCCGCCGCCGGCACGCCCTCGTCGCTTCCGGAAGCGCCGGGTGGGGGGATGGCAGAGACGGAGAACTGGCGGAAGTGACGCCATTCACGGAGAGTCGGCCGGCCGTCCGGCTACGCTTGCTCCGCTGCGGCCCGCGCTTTGACGAACGACAGATCAACGCAACCTTCTGCCAGTGCCGTTTGCTTTCTCTCGTTCCAGCGTTCCGTGTAATGCTTGAAGCCTGTATATAAACCAGTTTTGGTATGGTACTCCTTTAGAACAGCGCTCAGCACACAGCTTGGTAGAATCCGTCGGTTGTTCTCCCCCAGCCTCTTTCACGTTAACCAAACAATATGGTGGTACGCAGCATGCTGAAACTGCCTGCACAAAATATATGCTGCAATATTTCTCTTTTCGTTAGTTTACTTTCTTGCCTGTTTGTAAACTCTTTGCCTTTTCCAGCTGGTTCACATCCACGCTGTGCTAAGGCCACTTCCAGCACTGTCTTTAAGGCACACAGTCTTGAACTTTTTTGAGGTCGTTACGCACTGTGTGCCTTTTTGCTTTTTCCTGATTGCTTGCACCTCATGGTAGTATAAGCAATTCTCCTAATTCTTCATCAGCGCGCAGCACATGCAGCTGCACCTAACTGAACAAAAAAACCAATTATATAAGCTTAGTATACCTGAGCAAAGCAAAGATTTTCATTCATGAGCGCTTGGTCATGGCTGACGATTGACAATGGCGTCAGAATTCATACAAATTTGTCCTTGAGTCAGAAAAGCAGTCGTCGAGCAGCGGTATGCATATATCTGCCCCAAGTAATTCTGCTCGTTATCTCGGTACACAGCAGCAGCAACTATACCTCGCAGCATACTAGTTTTGATGAGCAGCACTGCGAGCTCCGAAATTTCCGGCTTGCTTAGCTTCTTATCAGGCGGTGGCACCAGCTTTCTGCTTGGTCTGTAGTTCTCAACAATTTCGGAATAGGTTTGCGCGCGCTCGTCCAAATTCCGACAGTCCGGCGGTTCCACAGTTACCCGGAAACAAAGATTATGGGAATGCGCTGTCTACACCGGAGTCGACGAAGATATTGATAGCAGAGAAAGCTGGGAAGCCGCGCAGCGAAGAACCCGCTCGGCAGAAACAAGCCAATCCGCCTGGCGGCTGATGCCGCGAAGAGACAAAATCTATTTGTTAGCCTTTAGTCACGGAGGCTCCGGCCCCCGCCCTCCAGGCCTGCGTGCCGGGGCGGTGAGTAGTAAGGGGTCTCCATTTCCGGTGGAAATAAAAGCTGTCATCTACCCATCCATACAGTCGAGATTTCCAACACGTGAAAATGTCGCGAATTGACTTTCGCTGCTGGCGCACTCCGCGGCGTCGATCGTTGGTTCCGCCGTTTTCTGAAGCTGCTGATGGCTAGAACATGCAGGGTGAAAGTCCAAACTGTTCAGCACTGCTTGAATAATCCATAATTTCCAGAACATAGTCCTTAAAAGCCCGCTGAAGCAACGTGCTATGCAGCAACGCCGTTGGTGCCGGCCGGAGATCCCCGTGGATGACGTCACGACGGTCCCGGCCAATCGCGGGCGAGAGCGGCGTTCGCTCGGCGCCCTGAGGCGATGGGGCGCGTTTTCTTCTAAAAACAACTTTTTGCGTTTATTTCCGCTCATTTTGAATGAGATATTTTGTTTCTGCAGACTAAAAGCTACAAAATGACGTAGAGAACTCATTTTTTTCGAAAAGTGCTTCAGCTTCCCTTTAAACCACAATGGGATCAAATTATATGTGTACACATTTAAGGCTTGCCTCACATGCGACTATATCTGGAAATCTTCCTGTCAGCGTATGGATGCCGTAAGAAACTGGAAAGAAAAGAGCAGGCTGCCTCACAAACAAGCCAGTGACACTGAGGATAAGCTGAACTACATATTTGGCAGATAGTAACCCTCTCGACTGCTTTATGCATTCATAGATGTTTCAAGTTTTTTTAGTTCTTTTCCTTTAAAGACTTTTTTGCTACTTATTTTTCCTATATATTTGGCTGTGCAATGAACTAGAATAATTAAATTTGTCATGCTGCAGTTCCAAAAAGATACCTGCATAAAGACAATTTTTTTTCAGTCATTCCAAAATACTTGACAATTGGTAATTACACACCTCACCTTTATGTACATGAACAGTAATTTCCCTCTTAGTGAACTATTTTAAAGTTGCACTGCTGGCCTTGTATGTATATTTAGCAAAATTAAAAAATTCAATCTCTTTTAACACTTTCAATAAGGCCCACTTTCAGGGCCGTCACACGGAATTCGTACTCGATGAAAAAGTAGTTCGTCATTCGAGTAATAAAAAGGAGCTAAATCGCAAGCTGAAATTACAAGGTCACAAATTTTGCTGTCTGTGGTTTTTTTGAGATAGTGAAACTTTAAAAAGTTGATTTCCTTGACTGTTTATTCGTCAGCGGAGCAATGTAAGATGCTGCAGACCATGGCTCATTGTTACTAAGTGCAATTTTATAAAGTTTTATCGTGCTGTAATATTCTGTTTTTATCTGCTGTTTTCTTCTTGAAAAGTAGTCTCTTGGGATGCAGAGAATTTGAAGTTGGCTTGTATTGATAGAATGCCACCTCCTAATCACAACACACCTCTTTGAACGTAGAAAAAAGCAAGAACTGAAATATAGGTATCGTTGCTACAGGTCAACTTCACAAGTGCCGGTGAGATGACATCCCAAAATATAACGCTATCTGTGAAGCTGACAAATACCCATGAAGGTTACGCATCTGAGTATTGAAGCAAGTGTCATTCCCAAATTCTAAAGCACTTTCATTAAATAAAGAAGGCTGAAAAAGGCAGCCTGAATTTTGCAAGTTAAAGACAACTTTTACTTGGTAGCGCCAGAGGCAGGCAGATCATTTCGGTATCCTTGGTCTGGCGGTGTCTGTGTGGTTCCATTTTTGATGTGCCATGATTTACAAGTGTGGACCAGCAGTTAACCAAACGCTTTCTAAGTGCTCCTCGGACGAAGTTTGTCAGTACACTAAGACCTCGTTGATACATTCCCAGTTCGTACGCACAAAATCATGGACATTATAATTGTCTTTAGAGTTAAACTATATTTTTCCCAGTTAGTACGTTCCCAGAAACGCGATTTCCCGGCTACTACGCTTAAAATTTTTGACCAATTGTGGTCGTATAATACGTTTATTGACCTACCGCACATGTGCAAACATAGAAGTGGGCCGAACGAGAGGGCACACGATGTGTTTTTTGCGGCAGTCACCAACTGTGGTAGCTTCTTTGCGGTGCCTCAGTGCGACAAGGCGAAACACCACCACCGCCATCAAGCACAAAAAATAAAAACTGCGTGCTAGCGTTCGCAATGGCCATTTCTGCGGGGTAGCAATATGAAGAGGAGAAACGCTGAGGCTTCTTCGCGGTGCATAAGAGAAACGAGGCTAAGCTTCTTTCAACTACAGCGATGAACTTATATATGAATTGGCCGGGTCTGGGACACACAGCTTAAAAAGCAGCACTGCGAAAATAGCTGCCGCAGTGGCTTTTCCACAGTACTGAAAAGCAAAAGGGTGAAGCATCCAAAAATTGCAAGGCAGAGATTTTGGTTACTTTCGTCACTGCCATCGACGGACCGTACGCGTTACGAATTTCCTTCTGCGCTAAATAAAGCGTGAACGCGGACTGAATTCGGCGAGCTCTCGAATAGGATCTGTTCAGCTCTTGTGCCAAGAAATTCCAATCAACATTTTTATAAATTTATAAAGTTAAATTGTCAATAAATGTCTTTTTGCCGCAATTCAGCAGTTATATTTATCAAAATGAGGTGGTTTGGATAACACGTTTCTTCCCGCAAGTAAAAAAAAACGCACGAGGTTTTACTGTATTCCTGTCAATCAATGGTGCAGAGCATCACAGCCGCCACTTAACGCACCTGCGCAGTGCTCACAAGAAGCCTTCCTTCAGATTCTTTCCACAGAGCGCATGGTTAGAGGCGCTAGGGACGGCACATGCAACGACATCCATATATCTACTGAACACAAGGGTTCCAAGGTTCGAGCGACGCTGTCGAGAGACAGACTCAGCAGTAACATACGACCGCACTCTGCAGGTCAAGGCGATAGCTCGTTTGCTGCCAACTCGTCAGTGCCCAATACTCTTGGTATCCAGCTAGTCCAGTTTCCTAAGTCCTCAAAAGCATTGTGCACTCTCTGGGGCTAAGTTTGAGGAAATGCAGACGGAGCTAACAGTTTATTGCGAAAACTTTGTTATCGGGAACGGGATCCATACCAGCTGCTGGTGTCAACGAAGAGACAAAAGATGCCTTCAACGTCTGGCCGGCGGTTGCTTTTACTTCGGCTGCTGCTAGCCCCGCTTGCAGTCAACAATCACAGAGTCGGCGTTTACGTCATTGTTCACGTTACTTTTTGGAGGTGACATCATCAGAGTCCAGAGTTTGAATCAGAGTGGTGGGAAAATCGTTCTGAACTCAGAATCCAAATCTCTCTGCAATAAATTAGTTTTTTGCAGCTGGACAAACAAAACAACAACTCTCAAATGCCCACATATTGGATTTTGCTAATATTAGAGTTGTTCTCAGTGTCCTTTAAGCTGAGTCAGGTAAAAATAGTGAATCTGTCATTAAAATTCAGTTAGCAGTACCGGCCAGCTTTGAAGGATGGAGATAGAAAGGGCACATACATAACCAGTGCATTTGTCTTTGCACTGTGGTTTTGCAAGGACAGGAACCTCTCTTACAGCTAAACTAGTTCTGCGTGTTTGTTTGGCTCTCTCTTACATGTGCGCGTCAAAGACCTGCAGCATGGCATCGCCAGTGGTTCGTCTGCTGCAAGGAAGCAACTTTAATATTCAGCATTCAACATGTTGCAAGTTCAATACGTGAAACCTGCTGTCCAACTGTGGATGATGAAAACAGCCTAAAAATTCCTGCGGGTGAACTGCTTCATTATGAGAGTTCATGGTTCTGGAGGGCACTGGCCCACAGAATAAATTGCTGTTCCCTAGTACGTTTCTTTTGTGACTTTTATTGCAGTTTTATTTGTCGACCTATACTGTTGGGAGAGAGCGCCTTCGTGTGCTCCTTATGCATTGCAAAAGCCTGAATATTGACAAAGTAGACCTGTGTGCCCGGAGTGTGAAAACTTACTACAGCGCTTGAGTGTGCTTAATAAACCTGCAATTGGGGTCTCGCCGTCTTATTGACTGGGGCCTTCCTGTAGCATGCAACCTTGCAAAATTGCAGTCTGCCAAAAGAAAAAAAAGAAGCATTAGGCTTAAATCCACGACTCTGGGGATGACTTTCCATTTATTTCCATGGACTAGATTTACACATGTACAACTGCACCATACTACACTAATGGCAAAGGTAGCACCGTGCTTGCAGCAAGCAGATTTGACAGAATTGAGGAAATAGAAGCAAACATAAAAACGAGACCAGGGTAACGCACTACCAGAAAAGTAAAAATCCTTGCAAACGCTGCATATGCAACCAACAAACTACTACAGCAACATAGAGCCGCAGTAGCTCAGCTGGATGCTAATTCGACCCTGGCTGCAGCGGTCACATTTCAACGGAGGTGAAATGGTAGAGGCCTGTGTACTGTGCATATTAACAAACCACTCCTCCTGCTTGGTCTCGTGCTTACTTCTTGCCTGCCCTGGTATTGAAGTTGCCCATCAGCACGGTGTACTCAATTAGCATTATGTCATCCCACAGCATAGCCCATATTCCTCCTTAAAACCAATTATGGGGCAGGGCTTTGTGAAGAAATGGCAATGGAACTGTCGGAACTTTACAGAAAACGGGATAACCTACAGCTCCACAATGAAACCCTCTCAAAAGAAAAAACCCTACAAGAAACAAAGGTAAAAAATTATTAGGATATAACACAGCGAAACCGATCAAGACGTGCGAAAGTGGGTCAACTCAATTGACTTGGGCGAAGTTAATTTTGAGGGGTGGTCCAAGCATATACCGTGCCTTTCCGACATACTGAGACATCCTAGATTATTACAGGGGATGATGGAAGTGCTACTCAACCCCGCACAAAAAACTAACCAAAAGAGGGGTGGTAGATTAGAGAAGGCTGCAGACAGGCACCTGCTCACACCTGCATGAACGCCAAAAGCTGTGCCCACAAGCTACAAAAGACGTGGTACAAGCTAACCGACAGTCGTACATGTAACATGGACCTGCCCGCATGCAGAGTTGGATCTGAAAAAAGACAACCCAAGCGTGACACAGTGGGAACACCTGCTGCCCAGCGAGGAAGGAGATGTACACAGGTTTCTCGTACGTCAAGCCAATACGGCAGCAACCAGGTGCGGCATCCTAGACCAAGCGTCAACCACAGCACGTGGCAGCCTGTAAGGGCTACTGACGTCTCTAAAGGTGTGGAAATAGAATTTGTCTAATACTTAACTCCAAGTCAATGTACGTAATGCCCTAATCCAATTTTGGGTATGGGGCAAGCAAATTTTCACCTTACGGAAACTCTAATAATAAATGGCAGTTACCGGTATCCCTCGAGGAAAATAAGATTTGTGGCTTCATAGTCCCCTCAGGTTTTTGGGATGGCTCGTGAAGCAGCGCTTTCACGCTAAAAAGTAAAAGTTCACGACCATAAAACGTGAAAATGCTAAGAAACGAAGACCACTCACGGCCGTCTTGGTCCACAGTAATATGATGACAATACAGCACGACACACAAAAAAACTGTGCACACTACTTCCCGATTGAGCTCGTAGCACAAAAAAAAGAAGCGAGGCCCCATTCTTCATTCTAGATATATATAGCAACACCAAAAGCGGAGTCCTATAATAATGAAAGCCATCAACGAATCTAGAAAAATAAGCAAAACGAAGCCCCTAATAGTATCAACGCAAAACGCATGGCAGGGGGTTACAGAACAATTTTAAATAAAGGAATGAGCCTCTGGCATTGCATTCGAGGCGATGGCTACACACGTGATGGACCTGCTAGTGCCAACTAGGACAGAAAATAGTGTGCAAGCCAACACATGCCCGGACTTGACCCTATGTTAAAACATGATACATGCACAATGTAGAAGCATAAATGAGAACCTAGGAAGCGACCATTACTTAGAAGCACACCCAAGAAGGGAGACACGAGTGGTAAACTGGGATAAGAAAGAAGGCAAGGCAATGCCGATGGCAAGAAGATTGAAAAACAAAACGAGTGCACTGACCCTTGAAGGATCCAGAGCACACCACCAAGACTATAGAAATAGAAGCAGAAAACAAAGCCACTGATAGTACGTTATTACACATGTGTCACACACATAATAGCTTACAAAAGAGATGGCTGAAACAAACACAACAAAAACTAACGGTTAGAACAGCCAAACTAGGCAGACAAATCGAAAGCCATGCTCTAGCAACAATAATGAGAACAAATCTAAGATATATTTTAGACCCAGATAACAGTAACACAAACAGTGCATGGAAGCCCACCTAATGACGAAGAGATGATCAAGGAAATGCAGAAACAACACCTACACAGCATGAAAAAAAAACTCTTCGCAACTACAGCAGCAACCCCAACCCTAAAATGATAAAGACAAAACAATACCACAGGTAATAGCAACCATGAAGAAAACTACAACATCCTCTGCACCAGGAGCAGGGGAGCTTGCGAACAAAATGCTCCGAAACCTAGACAAGGACTCTATTCAGGAGATCACAGAGTACAACTACTGCTGGAAAGATGGACGGCTGCCAGACACCTAGAAACACACCAAGGTAGTTCTCATAGTCATACCTAAGCCTGGCAAGAAACTCGCTAACCAAACTCACGCCCATATTCCTAACTTAATGCTTACGGAAGGTACTGGAGCGTGTGGCGCAACCTAGTTTACAGGACTGCATGGACAGGCACAATCTCTTCCCACACATGATGACAGGCTTCCAACCCAACCTATGTATGCAAGCTATAATGCACAAGCTTTCTGAAGATGTAATATGCACACTGACTAAGGCCAACACTATAGCAATACTGGCACTCGACCTCACAAAAGACTGATAATGTCACCCACACTGCCATCACAAATGCCCTAAAGGCAGAAATCACTTCTGTAAGCATCAAGTCAGATACACTACAGCCAAGAATCAAAAGCACCCTGGAAAGGTTGGTTTCTTTTCAACACAACCCTCATACTAATGGCTAAGCTTCTTGTCGCCATAACAAACCCATCGTTGCCACTCTACGCGGCACCATCGCCCTCTGGACAGCCCGGGGAAACGAGGGTGATATGGGGACAACGCTACACAATGGAAGGGACATAGCGACTGGATACAACAGGAGAGTCGGCCAGTAAGCTGCCTGGCAAAATCTGAACTCCTAATAATCAGACACAGAACAAAGAGAAACGATTGCCTAATTGGCACAATTCAATATCGGGGTTGAACGAAAGTTAGAGAGGTACAAACCCTTAGGATCCTAGAAATGCACATTTAAAACAACAAGAAAATCACAGCAATGCTCTCCAAACTTATTGCATACATTGGGGAAACCAACAGGCTCATAATACAAATGATAAACGGCAGAGAAAGATGGAAACGGATTTAAGGAGGCTAGTGCAGGCCCTAATGCTCAGCCGTATAGTATACTTCCTCTCCCTTTCTCAAACTTCAGGCAGCAGATAAGGAGAAGGTTGAATGGCTCGCAACACAATCATGCAAGGCAGCCTTTCATCTCCCTAAGAACACATGAACAGGCTGCTGCAGCTAGGCATCCACAACACGCTTCCCAAGCAGCGCGGGCGGCATAGACGCATCGTGTGACGCTTTTCTCTGCATTGTTGCAGCGCCCACTTCCAAGGTTCGTGCGGAAAATAACGGCCAAGATACCTGCGCAAGTGCAACACGCCCACCAGGAGAAGCTGCTATAAAGGCGGCTGGACGACGGCGCCCCGACCACTTGGCAGCAGCGCGGGCGGCATGGACGCATCGTGTGACGCTTTTCTCTGCATTGTTGCAGCGCTCACTTCCAAGGTTCGTGCGGAAGATAACGACCAAGATAGCTGCGCAAGTGCAACACGCCCACCAGGAGAAGCTGCTATAAAGGCGGCTGGAAGACGGCGCCCCGACCACTTGGCAGCAGCGCGGGCGGCATAGACGCATCGTGTGACGCTTTTCTCTGCATTGTTGCAGGTTGGAAATCACTTTTTATATTACTGAATTTCTCTCTGTATTGCCACCCTGTCTGCTGCCAGAATCCTGTGTTGTGTGTTGTGCATTGAGCCACTAAGGTAGCAGCTCGAGATGCCTGAGCTGGCCCAATTTCGTGACGAGTTAAGAAAGGAGATGCGAGAATTCAAACCTAAGATGGAACGAGATTTAAAGACTGAAATACGGGAACTGAAGACAAGCCTCTCGTTTCTAAGTGATCAGAACGACACTCTGCTGTCAGAGAACAAGGCACTCAAAGAGAAAAATGCAAAACTGGAAATTTAATGCCAAGAACTGAAAAAAGTTACAAACTTGCATGAGCAGAGGATCACGGCGTCCGAGCAGTATTCTAGGGTCTGTAACCTTGAACTAAAAGGCATACTTCAACAACAGGACGAGCATCTTCCTAAGATTCTTCACGACATTGGGGAACTTCTGCACGTGCCCATTGCTGATGATGACATTGAAATTTGTCACCGCGTGCCAACAAATAACTCAGATGCTGTGCCGAATAGTGTTGTCAAATTCCGGCACCGCTCCAAGCGTGATGCAGTGCTACAGAAGGCGAAAAAGATGCGCATTTCGACAGAAGATTTTGGCCACTCCCCCGGCGCCCCTGTTTTTATCAATGAACATTTATGCCCGGCAGTTAAGCAGTTACTTGGAATGGCCATATCAAAAAAGAAGGAGCATAAATGGAGCTTTGTTTGGATCAAAAACGGAAAGGTGCTTGCAAAGAAAGATGAGTCATCTGATGTCGTTCATATTCGAAAAACACAGGACCTTGATAAGATTGTTTAAATGGAAATGGCGGTGCCCCCATCTGATGTAAATGCCGTTGTTCGTTTGTTCGTTCCCACAAAGATATCAGGCTGACATGCTTTCACCTTAATATCCGTTTCGCAAGACATAAAGAAGAAGAATTGGCCACCTTTTTAAATGAATTTTCCTTTGACTTCGACGTGATCATGTTAACAGAAACATGGTATACATCAAAGGAAGAAGTATACAAACCCCCATGTTATAAAAGCTTTTTCCTTAACCGCTCACACAAAATTGGTGGTGGTGTAGCAATTCTGGTGAAATATGGACTGGGTTTCGAACTGATCTCAGAGCTCAGCATTATCAATGCAGATGTTGAGTGTCTAACTTTGAAATTTCGTAATTACATGTGCTGTGTAATTTACCGGCCTCCCGATTCTAATTTAAATAATTTCTTCGTTTTCCTTGACAATAACCTGGAATCCATGAACAAAAACAGGTTCAAAGTTATTCTTGCAGGAGATTTTAACATCGATATTCTTAAACCCTCGCCTGCTTGAACACAGTTATTTTCGATCCTAGAATCAAATGCACTCACCGTTTCTGCAGAAACTCCGACCCGTGTCACCGTATGCACAGAAACTTTAATCGAGTTATTTATCTTGAATATTTACGCAAGCCATGTGTATTCGGGTGTGCTTTGTAGTGATATTAGTGACACTCATAAAGTAGCGCACGACGAACCTTCCTTTACTATACAGAATATTACACCCCTTACACTTGACGCATTTCTAACGAGCATCGCAAACATCAGCTGGGATGATGTGTACCACTCTGAGGACGTGGATGCAGCCTACGAGTCGTTCATTTCTATATTTAAAATGATTTATAAACAACATTTCGAAGAAAAGACTGTCAAGACAAAGGGAAAAAATCGCAAGCCCTGGATTACTAAAACGCATCTAAAGATGATGAAGAAAACAAAGCTTTTTAAGAAATTTCTGAGTACTAAATCTTTGAGTGACTTGGCGAACTATAAACAATATTGAAATAAGGTGACTGCTCTTTTAAAATGCGAGAAAAGAGCATTCCTGCATGATAAATTTGAAGCCTGTAAGGAAAGCAGCGACGTTTGGAACAAACTTAATCATTTATTCTGTCGTGCATCAACTGTACCTCCTGTCAGTGGATTAATTCTTGAAGGGCACCACATACAAGGATCAGAATTGGCAGAAGCATTCAATAACTTTTTCATAGACATTGTCGGTAATGTGCCATCATATGATACTGTGGGGCTGGATATAAGACGTAATACTGACAGTATTTTTCTTGGACCAACTGATGAGCATGAAATTTGCAGCATTTTTACCTCTTTCAAGAACAGTAAAGCCTGCGATATTGATGGCATTCAAATAGGACCAGTGAAACATGTTATCAGTCTGGTAGCTCCTGCACTTACCTACATATATAACCTTGCTTTGTTTTCTGGGCAGTTTCCCAAATTAATGCAGTTTCTAAAGTCATTGTGCTTTTTAAAAGTGGAGACAAAAATAATATGTCAAATTATAGGCCTATATTCATCCTACCAGTTTTTTCTAAAGGTTTAGAAAAGGTTATCCACAGTAGACTAACGTAGTTTTGCGCTAAATTCTCCTTACTTTCTTCATACCAGTGCGGGTTTTTGGAGGGCAAGTCTACTGAAACCGCCTTGTTGATGCAAAAAGAGATTGTTTTGAGTGCTTTAGAAAATAAACAGATATGTCTAGGTGTATTTATAGATTTTTCTAAGGCATTCGACCACCTTAATCACCAGCGTTTATTAAGAAATTTGGAAATTTTAGGCATTCGTGACACTCCTCTCTCCCTTATAAAGTCATATTTGCAGCATCGTCTTCAATGTGTAGAAATAACAAAGCAGGCCTCATCTTTTTTTACTATTAAAACCGGTGTTCCACAGGGTAGCATTTTAGGTCCACTATTGTTTCTTTTGTACATAAATGACATCACGAACATCGACAACACACCAGAGTACATAATATACGCAGACGACACAACTATGCTTTTTAAAGGCGACACTCCTGATTCAATAATTCCAGTTGTAAACAGTACACTAGGAAAACTGAGGGCTTGGAGTGAACAAAATTCTCGAATCATAAATACCCAAAAAAACAAAGGCAGTCATATTCCACCCCAGGCAACGTGTAATTTTTTTTTAATTTTGATTTATGCATGGGGGACTCCATTATAAACGTTTCACATTCTGTTAAAGCACTAGGTTATTTTTTGCGAAAATTTCAGTTGGAACGCTCAGATTGACAATGTTGCATCTAAATTTTCAAAATGCACGGGTGTTCTTGCAAAATATCGCTCCTGTTTACCAGTGTCAATCAAACTCATAGTGTACAATGCACTGTTTTTGCCCTATCTTAGTTATTGTTTTTTGGTCTGGTTCAGTACCACGGAGACAAATATCCAAAAACTTTTTCGACTACAAAAGAAAGCAATTCGTTTTATTGCAAATGTTGAATACCGAGCTCACACGGATGATTTGTTTACCCGTCTCAATATCATCAAAATACCAAAGCTCTACGAATATTACTTAGCCACAAGGTATAAAAAATCCCTTCACCATATCCATGATAGCTTTCTAGACATGTGTGCGCCAAAAACCAAATGATCTAACATATACTCTTCGAAATCCTGAATTTTGGTGGATCCCTTTTTCATGCACTACATATGGTGATCAAATGCTGCGCCATAACGTTCCAGTACTGCTAAATAAGCTTATCTTGAACAACGTCTGTATTGACACCTGCAATCAGAAAGACATCCGGGACATATGTTTACGAATGTAGTATTATTTGTTATTTGTGCCTGCGACAGCGTATTAATCACTTGAAGCACTTCTGTTTGTGGTATATTTTGAGATCTAGTGACCGCCTTGCTTGACATGTTTCTTGAGTTACCAGAATGTATATCTTAAGTGCCAAATGTTTTGCGCTTTATTTCGCACGCAAATATTATTCGTGTTTTTTTTTGTCTTGTTGTGTACACGTGTCCCCCTCGCTGCAAGCCATGTATACGGGGGTTCTGGCTGTTTCAAGTGAAAGTTGTTTCTACTTTTTGCCTGAACCAACCGTCAATATTTTGTGATGAAAATAACTCGATTGATTGATTGATTGATTGATTGATTGATTGATTGATTGATTGATTGATTGATTGATTGATTGATTGATTGATTGATTGATTGATTGAGGCACATAGAACAACGCAGTACAACAAAACAACAAAAGCACCAATGGGAAGTCCCATTCTGGGAACATTAGATATAAGGCAAGAATGCATAGGGACAGATACTGTGGAAATCCCAAGGGACATACACAGGCATCAAAGAAAAAATCCAATCCCAAAAAAACACGCATCCTTGATGTCACGGAGAAAGAAGGAAAAAGAGAGCCAAAGCCCTCCACCGGCAACACTCGAACAATAAGGAGGCAGTATGCATGGGCACTGCAGAACTCTGCGATCATGATGCCTTTCGCAGAGGCATCATGGACACGGACGTAAAACCAATATCAGCTGCTTCTGTATGGAACACAAAGGCACATGAAGCAGAAGAAGCGGCCATTGCCTTACCCATTATAAAAACGGAAGCAAATACGATTTTCAGCAACTATATAGTGTACTACTAGAATACTATTCTAGTACGCTACAGCTGCTCCAAGACAACCGTTCGAAACATTGCAAAAGGGAGGATCCACAAACCCGCCAGACAAATCCTAAAAGAGCAATACCTTAACACAAAACCCATTAGAATCATATGGGTTCGAGCCCACACGTTGTATCCCGGGAATGAGGTGGCCTGCAACTTAGCCCGAAGTTTCGCTAACCTGGCAATGCACGAGCCGGTCCTGCGGTTGGCCTGAAAAACCTTGACAACCTACCACGGAATTACACATTATAGAAACAACAGAAGGATGCTCCCATCGACTGAAAAAAGCCTTAGCATACATCAACAGGTGGCATGGCAGAAACCGTAAATAAACACATTTCCAAACCCCCGTGTTCCAGGACTACCCCAGGGGTCTACACCCGCCATTGTAAGCTCTGCGGGGCCACAACAGCAGATTTAAAGCACATTTCATTCGAATGCAACAATCTGAAACCGAAGAAAGGTTAGCAACTCTCAAACGAACAAGAGTGGGAGGATGCCGCGTCCAGCTTGGACCCACCGTCTCAACTGCAGGTCGTCAACTGGGCTTTGGAACTGGGAACGGAAAGACCGGACCCCACGACCAGAGCATGCGGAACCGGAGGGCCTGATCGAACAGCCACCTTATGTACTCTGGAAGCCCACTAGAATCAACCAAATCCGTTCTGTCGACGAAATATAGTTACCACCACCACCACGCGCAAATGACACTCTACAGACAAAAGCACAGCTATAGGTTCTTCCCAGGCAATCCAACAAGTCACGCCCACAACTACACACAATTTTTACACACAAGCAACGATAGCGCGCACAGCGACAATCGATCGCAGCACGCAAGGAACAGATACACGGAAGACCAACGCCAAGGACAAAAGATGCGTCATCTTGCTCCATTTTAGAAGGCAGACTCCTCACTGGTGAACAGCATAGTGCAGAGGTTTTCGGAACACGGAAACACGGAAATACGATAAAGCCCGACCGCTATGCAGTACAAGTAAGTGGTCACGAACTCAAGAATATGCTTTGTACTTCCCTGTGCCACCTGCAAAATGCACAGTCTGCGTCACCCCTGTGCAGAGCGCTCGAGCAATGTGCACCATGCAATAAAAACAAGTTGGAAAGCAGCCCAAGGTTTCCGGGAAAGGTGCTTGTGCCCATCTTGCTTGCAGGCTGTACTATCAATACCTGACTGGGCCTCAGGGCGATGTGGAATTGCACGTTTTTCGTGTTTTAGTGTTCCGAAAACTTTTAAGGCTCATGCACAGGAGCGGCCGAAACAGTAAGGTCCACGCTTCAACGTGTAACGTTTCTCGCGGCGACTGTTTGTGCTTGTATTTAGGCGATCGCACCACAAGCAATGTCTGGTCTGTGTATAACGCGTGCTCCATATTATGACCGCATCTGTACGAAAGAATAGCCCGCCTCGGGTAAGCAATGAAAACAAACACCAAACGCTGAGTACCGGCATGCTAATTAAGAAGGGTTATTTGCGTTCTAAACAACTCACTTTAAAAACGCCGCCGCCATCAGTCACTCGCATTCGATCCTCTTGGCACCCTAATTCTCTGGAATCGGTAGCTAAATGTCAGTTATCGCTCTCGCTTAATATTCTACACGTTCGCGATGGCTTTACCTGTTAAGCAGGTCGAAATGCAGGTTGAAGTGTACACTCCGTGTCGCATGCACGCACTCCGCCATATTTGTTTACGTTTCTCGGATTTGTGCTCGTTTTGACTTGGAATGGATACGAACTCGTCAAGTAGGAACTGATGCGAAAGTGTATTTTTGCTTACAAACTGATACAGCAGCCTTATATTAATTAAAAACCCAAATTAAGACAAATTGCGCATTCTTTCTCGCACAGCGAGGCCTAAATTACTTCTGCATAGCCCTTTTCAAAATAAGTCCAAGGGCGCTGCCATAGTGAACACAGGGCTGTGGTTGTAGCGCAAGAAAGATAAGAATTTACTTCCCCCCTGCCCACTCCACAACAGACCCCCCCCCCCTAAAAAAATGATTAACTTTTTTTACGCAGCCCCCCCCCCCCCCCCCGGCAATAGGTCGTCTGTTCAAACCCCTGCCGCAAGCTGGGGTCTAACATATATACCTAGAAAGTTTATGCTGCACGAAACGCTGAATTGCATGACACCATCAAAAGCACTGTGCGGCAATGTTACATTTTTTTTTACTCAGCCCCCGACTATTTACGGCGCACAGTGCGGACAGCTTTCCGACGGAACGAGCTGCATACGCTGTCACGAAAAAGGTTTTGTTGAAAGGCGTGCAAAAGGTCTACGCAGTATACACAAGTTCCACAGGTCTTAGCCCAGCGGGTGCTGCTATGCAGCTTTGCTTCTGCAAGTAGTACCATAAGCGCCGACAGCGAAGGGGCTTATGGGCTGGAGCCCCCTTCTTTTTTTTTGTGTCCCCCTAGGAGGTTGCATGATGTGGTTAGGGGGGAGCATATCTGGTTTCGTACGGTTCTAGACAAATTAATTAAAGAATTACATTCTGAATTATTTAGGGCGCAATGACAGGAAGAAAAACACAGGACGTCCTTGCACCCTAAATAATTCAGAATGGACCAAAACCAACTAGCCCAGCAACAAATTCTCTCAAGAATTAGAGTTGCCTAACCACACTACAAGAACAGCACGGCCTTAAACTGCCACGGGTACATATAGATTTGTTTCCCACTTACGAAGGGCGACAATAGTAAGTTATAGATCCAGTTCACCATCAAGGATCTGACTGGCAACAGGAGCTCACCGAACGTCTCCTGTTCCAAGTCTCTATGCGGAATCAAATGACTGGCCGCTTGATAAGCGCGGTTTTTTGTGCTTGAACATATAGTTTCTTTGAAGACTTCGAACTCTCCCCACACATTTAGGATCTTGTTTTGATCAGAAATATCAGCTATGAGCGCACCTTTCAAAATAACTCTACTTTAACTCTGCTTTTTCCTTTTCACATATCGAGCGCACCACAACATTAGTTTTGCTATATGGGCATGGATAACCTTTCTACGCAACGAGATAACAAGCGGGTGCTTCTAAGAAGTGATGGAATTCAGAGGCAACAGAAACTTGAGAGAGTGTGTTGTGGATTTCATTAAATCACATTCGCATAGCCTTTTTCCAAGAGCACACAGAGCTGATTTGAAAAATATATCTCAGTGAGATCGCGGACAATTTTTTTCGGAGATCAACTGTGCAAGGAAACATAATCTTGATTTCACGGTAGCCTTTGTATTAAACGAACGACCGTGAACCTCATCAAAGTAAATTATGCCAGCTTTCTTAAAACTGTGACAGTTCAAATTATCTCTTCCCATAAAATCAGCATTCAATTCCTTGTGTTCCCGCTTCCTCATTACAACCTTTGATCTTCGATTCCAATTTCTGTCTTTTGTTTCGTATAGAGTTTGGCAGTTGGTTTACAGTTTTGATAGACAAGCAGTCTTTTAATCCATGTTTAAATTTTGGATCATTGCCATACTATGGAAATGTTTGTAGAGCCCAGTGTTCCTTAGACACGAAGAGTTTAAAATCTTTTTAGTTTTTGTATTTTTAGCTTATTGTGGAAATGTTTGCATTGCCCAGGGGTTTTTACAAATGAATAATTTGTAATGAGTCTGTGATATATGAATTGTTAGCTTGTGGAAATGTTTGTGTTGCCAAGTGCTTCCTTTCACTTCGACTAAGGACATTATGGATGTCTACATAGAGGTTAGTATTTTTGATGTCTTTTTGTTAATTTATTTATTTATTATTTTAAGAACCATGGGGTCATTCTGTCTAGCATATTCGCTCAACTAGAGACAAAACAGATGTTTATATGCATAGCCGCATATATAGCGCTTGCCGAGGATCATGCATGGGGGTAGGGAGACACAGAGAGAGAGAGAAAGGAAACAATTAAAAAGAGAGAGGGTGCTAATTGGACCCGACCCCTCCTTTCGGCAGATTGAAAACTTGCCGCCTATGAGTAGTACATTGACTCCCAAGTCATCTCAGTATAACAAAGCGAAACTGAACACTAAGATACAGTAGATACATAACCCAATGGAATACATTTTATGTGTGTGAAAACATTTTGCATGTAACAATATTTCTCAGGGCGAACTGTACTTGAACAGCTAGAATGCGGTTTATAGGGGTCTACTGTCCCAAAGCGACTTAGGCTATGAGGGACGCCGCCGTGAAGGGCTCCAGAAATTTCGACCAGCTGGGGCTCTTTAACGTGCACTGACATCACACAGTACACGAGCCTCTAGAAATTCGCCTCCATCGAAATTATACCGCTGCGACCTGGATTGAATCCGCGTCTTTCGGGTCAGCAGCCGAGCGTCATAACCACTGAGCCACCGGAGCGGCCTGGGACAGCTTGAATGTGTGCACTGTCAATGCCAACCTGACAGGCTGCAGCCAAAGAGCAACTACGAAGGGAAAGGAAATGGTATTCCAACATAAAGACTGGTTCCAATATAAATGTAGTTTGAGAACAAGTGTTTAAGGACCATGCATTGTTTTGCAACCATGGTCGTCACACAAGTGAACAAGATAACTATGGAGTACTAGGCTGAGAAATGTGACCACAAGAAGAGTATGAAGCACCAGCGCTTGTCAGCCACTCATATGGGAGCCATAGCAGCAAAACTGAGTGTATGAGTCCCCATTAAGAGGATCATTGCAGATGCACATCCACCTGTGGAGATGGACTGGACATGCTCTGAGTGGAAAAGACATATGCAACATAGAGTACAAATTTCTTGCTGGAAACGCACATTCCCCCTGTAGCGATGGATCGGACACTATTTGACTGGAGCAGAGATCTGCAACATGAAGTACAAGATCCATGTTGAAAATAAGGGCCCTTCCAAATGCATAGTGCCACGCTGGGGATTTAGATACCTTGACTGCAGGTACAGTCAAATCTCACTATAACGAAATGGTTTACGATGAAATAATGGTTATAATGAAGGAGTTGGCTATTCCCCTTGGAAGCTCCCATATAAGCCCATATAACTGACATCTCGTTTTTACAAAGTAAAATTTTTGTGCAGTGGCATATAACGCACATCCAATGAACCGTATTGGTCATATGACGCTAAGTGTAATGGTTTCTAACAATGCCCAATGCTTCAATGCCAATTTTGTGCACAGAACTCTAATTGCCGCGCATTACCTGCTTTGCCGAGCAGTGCATAAAATATGCGGAAAATTTATCGCCTCAAGCAAGGACCCGCATGCAGCCTTTGTATGGACAGTTTGTTAGCTTTCACGTGCGGTTTGATGCTGACACACCTCTCAAAGGCCATCACCCTCCATGAACTGCTGCAGGGTCTCGCGGCATCACGGACAGCTGCCTGAGGTTTTTTTTTTTGCTTCGCTTTACAGGTTGATAAATCTCATAACTAAATACTATAGAAGCGATTAATTTCTAGTGCTTTTGGGAGACCCCACTGTGTTTGTTGTGCTTGCTGAAACTAGTAGTTGTTTGTTATCAGGGATTGCAAAAAGTTTGCTCCTTCTTTCTGGGGATGTTGAGGCTAACCCTGGACCACCCCCGAACATGGTGTTGAGTCGGGATCAGAAAAAAAAATGTTGGGTGAATTACTGGCTAGTCAAGCCCGCATTAGCCAAGAACTCGCGGCCCTCACTGCTAAGATTGCCCTGTTTGACGATCGTTTCACAAAACTGTTGGTGGCAGCTACAACAAGCACATATGAACACGTCCTTACCCGAACGCACAGGCGGTACTGCATTACCCAATATTCAAATAAATGTCTTTTTTGCGGTGCCTACCCTACCTTCTACCATATCTACTGGGAACAGAAGACTGGCCCAGCCTTTCTGACATTCATGTGTATGCGGATGCTCCATTTGGTGCAGGAAGCGTTAATACATCAACGCAATCAATGCCCTAATATGCATTGGAAGCTCTGAAGGTAGCCTGATAAATGTAAAATTCAGAGCTGAGAAGTGCGAAATTGCAGTTAAAGAGGAGGAGTTTTCTTGCAATAAATTTCTGACTTCCTTACGGCACCTACTGCCAATACGTCAAATACACAATAAAAGTGTTTACTCATTCCGACATGTTCTGTGATACGACATGCTGCAATGTGAGCTGCAACTTTCCACTCTGCATAGGGCATGCCCTCTTTCTCTTCTCCACTTCCCGGTTATGCAGCCCTAGCTACATAAGGAAGCACCTAACAGAGCTCGATAGATCTGTTTTCTGTGATGCCAGGCCATCAATACCTCATTCACACAACACCGATACAGTTCTGCAGTCCAAAGAAATGTTCATTTATGAATATTTCAGACTACATATAGCATGTAATACAGAATTCATGTTTATGTCGTGGAGCGACAACAGATGGAATTTAAATATTGACTGTTTGTGCCACAATGGCCTCTGGACCTGTTCAGAACTCTCTTGGCAAAACTGAGATTCAGAGAGCAGTCTCGCAAAAAGTACCGCAATTGCACAAATATAGCACGAGTTTTTTTCTCACTTCACTGGTTTCAGAATGCATATCGCGTTATATTCGAAAACAAGGACAAATATAACGTGATTTTCTTTTTCTCGCTGCTCCTGAAGCTAGCTACAGCAAGCTTCACCGCAAGCCTACCAAGCTCCTAGAAAAAGCGAGCTTCGCCACGACTTTGGGGCCATGCTGAGCGCATAGGGTTAAAATTTGAAGGTAGAAATAAAGCTGCGCAGGCTGCCAAGAAAGAGAGAGCACTGAATTAGATGGGTGGAGTAGCGAAAAAAAAGGAGGGTGAAAGGACACAGGACTCGGCGGGATAAAACATGCTGCAATGGTGGCACAGTGCTGATGGCGGCTGCTACTGCGTGGGAGACTGCATTTAACTCATAGAAGACATTGCTGCGCTCGACGATATTGCACGCTCTTCTGGAGTGTTGCCTCTGAAATAATGTTTATGTAATGTTCACGTGAAGACAATACATCGCTTTCGTATTTTTGCGTGCCGTCTCCATTTTTCCAAGCTCTCGGTTGTAGTTGGCATCAGCAGGCTGGGATCACGTTATAATTTAAAAAAATTCATTTTTGTTAAGTCTCAAACTCTACACTCGTGTTATATTTACGGTCGCTTTATTTATGTGTAAATGCGGTACCTCCAGAAAGCATGGGCAGTGCCCAGGGCCGTTCTGCTGCGCTTGCACTGACAGGCACCATGTGATTTGAAAATGACTGCAATGAGAGCATATCAGAATGTGGGCAGGTAAAAACAAGAGCTATCATTGCCATGGCGTAATTAGTCAAGATTGCAGTATAAGTATAATTGCAAAAACAATTGCGATGCAATACCAGCCACTTAAAAGGTGATTCACTGCAAAGCTGAAAGAAGCCTGCAGAAATACAGAAGTGTATGAAAGAGTGACAATGATTAGCAGATGATGCCATGCTCCAGTCCCTTGTCTCCCGGTAAACAATGGCATTTCCCAGAAGTCAGCACAACCAGAATAGAGGGTGGTACAAGAGGCACACCAAAGTTAACAGCATAGAAGCTTACTAGACGGTTTACATTGTAAGCAGAATTTTGTAATCCAGAGATGCAAGGAGGTAAGGCATCAAGAAACACCTCTGCGAGTCATGCGGTTACTCTAAATGCTAACCATAAGCATGCGCAGCTCTCTCCATATGGGGGGACAAAATTTGTGCCCTCTTCATCATGCCACTTTGGGGTGCATACTACCTCTTCGTGCATGGCTCTGCTGCTAATGCACAGCAATTAAGTACGTAGACATTCCAATGCAGTTTCCTTTTAAGAACGCACAGGCAGAACTAGGAATGTGACAAGGCTGTCCACTGGACAAAGAATGGTTGCATGTGATAACAACCTTCCTCAGCACTATCTTGTGATGGCACTCTTCAAGGAACGGGAGCAGAATAGAGACAGAACCAATATATACAGTAACCAATTAGAGTTGCTTCTTCCGATGAACAGACACGAGCATGCAGCCACAACAGGTAGGACCATTAAACCAACACTACCCATATTGCCATTTCGTAAGCACCACTTGTACCCAGCTAATTTACCGTTCCTATCTCTGCACTACAAAAAAGACACAAGCGGAGGATAGGGAAACAAATGTGCAAAGCTGAAATGTTTTGTACAAATGGTAACAGCTGCATACCACAGCACTTGTACTCTTTAAGCCTTATCGAAATTTACAATGCATGCACAACACTAGGAAACTAACTGTCAAAGAGGAAATTCAATTATCCCTCAAATTCACTCAGTACACATCACATCATAATACGTCACATTAGCACGTCAGAATGAGTGAAGTGATCCACCTCTCCTTTCAACAAAATGCAATCAACAGCTGCACAACTAGCCTCCTATAAGAGCAGCTCCAGCTCCATCCAGGCAGTGGCATGCGAGTCACTACAGCAGAATGTGCACGTCATAATGCTTTTGAACTTGATTCATTTTGAGCTCTAGAAATTATCCTATCTCGGGCTCCCCATCCGAAGGTGGCCCAGGTTTTACAGACACAGACCCCTAGTTTCCCAACACAGCTGGGTACCAAGGTAACAGTACTGACTATCCGGCAGCTTGACACCTAAAATATTCTGTGCATCAATTACTGTCACTTATGTCCCCGGGGCAGGTAGTAACCACAAATCCGGACCATGAAACTGAAGTAACTAGAGGAATAAGAATGGGATGGAGTGAATTTGGCAAGCATTTTCAGATCATGAAGGGCAGTTTACCAGCATCCCTCAAGAGAAAAATATACAATAGTTGTATTCCAGCGGTACTAACCTATGGGGCAGAAACTTGGAGGCCGATGAAAGGTGTTCAACTTAAATTGAGGGTGACGCAGCGAGCTATCGAAAGGAAAGTGATAAGTGTGACATTGAGAGATAAGAAGAAAGTGGGTCAGGGAACAATGCGAGTTAATGTCATAATAGTCGAAATGAAGAAGAAATGGGCATGGGCTGGGAATATAATAACAAAGCAAGATAACCGATGGTCATTAAGGGTAACGGAATGAATTCTAAGAGGAGGCAAGCATAGCAGGAGGTGTCAGCGAGTAAGGTGGGCAGATGAGATTAGGAAGTTTGCAGGAAAAACGTGACTGCGACTAGTGCAGGGCTGGGTTAATAGGGGAAATTAGGGAGAGGCCTTTGTCATTCAGTGGGTATAGTCAGGCTGATGGTGATGATGTACCTGGAAGGTCCTGGGTGGAGTTTTCAGACAAAACTACCTCATGTGGTCATGAAGGAAGAACGAGACATGTCGCATGTATGTCATCACTTGTTTCTGCAGGACAAACGAAACGAGATCCGAGTGCAGCACAATGAATGCTACCTTAAATTTCCAGTCCACCAGCAGCTGTGCACATAAGGACCCTGTTGCGTCAAAGACTTGCCGCATATTTCACCCGTATCTGACTAAGCTAGCTGATTTTTATCAGCGACTTTCGCTCAGCATCGAGACTGCCATCCTAGGCGTGCGGTCAGAGAAGAACACACCCCCCTGTGCACTGCAGCAGGAAACCGCCGCGCTTCTCCACGAAGAATATAGCGGCCGCGTGGAAATTTATACCGACGGCTCCGTGCTGGACGCGGGCGCATCCGTGGCTGCCGCTTGTGCAATTCCATCACTCGGCATTACCAGGCAATGCCGTCTCCCATTCAGCGCCTCATCCACAACCGCTGAGGTTGCGGCCCTGCACCTGGCAGCAGATCACATCTTGGAGACCCCTGACCTCTCCCCAGCTGTTGTCCTCAGTGACTCCAGGGCTGCGCTCGCCACTCTACAAAGGGCCGACCACACACTGCCCATGTACGCCTCCCTGGAGAGTAAGCTTCGCCGGGTGCGCAATATGTGCCGCGACGTTTCGCTTCAGTGGCTCCCGTCACACGTTGGTATTCAAGGCAACGAGCAGGCTGATCAGTTGGCCAAACAGGCTCACGCTGACAGCACGCCCGTGTGCACTGCAACCTCGAGCTTCGATGTGGCTCGGCAAAACATCAGAGCCCGCATCGTTGCACAACACCCCGACGACAGAATGGCCGCAGGCAATGCACCAAGACCCATCCGCTCATCGGACTTTGAGCCTATTGACCGATCCATCCTTCTTAAAATGCGCATCGGCTGCGTTTCGACAGCAGAGCGCATGCACCGTCTACGGGGCGCAACCAGCCCTCTCTGCAAGGACTGCGGCGCGATTGAGACCCTCGATCACCTGCTGTCTAAGTGCCCTGCTCTGCTAAAACACAGAAACAATCTACAGGCATGTTACAGACGCCTGGCCCTGCCCTGTGACAGCGCACAACAACTTCTCTTCCCAGCCGGCCCGCGCGAGATAACGTGATGCGCCTTCCGAGCACTGCTCAGTTTTTTTCGGGACGCCCAACTCCTCGAGCGTTTTTAGACTGCTGCCTTTCGGCGCTGCCTCGTGTAGCATACATGTGCATCTTTGGCTCATTGAGTGCAGTGACCGAACATCCTCGTGTGGATTTCTGTAAACCTGCACTTGGGACTTCCGAATCGTGAGCGCGCCGTCTCGCACGGCGCCAGAATCCACGCGACCATTCTGGTGCCTCCCCATTAGCCGAGAAGTCTGCGCCTCCCTACGGTCCGCGCGCCTCAAGCCACGCCCCCCGCGAACTCAGTCGGCTCCAACGCCAGCCGAGTGCGCATCGGCGCTCTGCTCTCGGCACGGCCTCCCTTCCTTGCTCGACTACGGGAATTGCGACTTCGCCTCGGTGAGCACGTACCCCTCTATTTCTGCTCTTTCCTTTACCTTCCCCCTCCCCCAGCGCGGCGCAGCGACCATTTCCTCGTTCCAAAGAGAAATTACTGCACGCGTCACGAGGCCCCAACTTTCTATTTTTTACTTCCTTCAATAACATCCATCTCTCTCTCTCTTCTGAGTGGGGACTGCGGTGTTCGGACCAAATCTGCAGCTAAACCATTATGCAGGTCCATTGTGGTGCAGAAATATCTTGAAACCCGCAGTAAATGCTGCACCACAGTGAGAGGCAGTGAATTCAGGCAAGCCATGACTAGAGAACGTGAAATAGACTCCAAATTAAGGCTTCTGATGGGCAAATGTGCGCTTGAAAATATTTAAACCTTCTTGCAAAACCATTCAATATGACAATGTGATATCAACCTGTAAGAAGTGCAGCAAATTCTACAAGAAGGCACCAGTGCAGCTGCTAAGGAAATGGCTAAGGGAACGTCGGTCTCTGATAGTCCTGACATACTAGCCAATGATAGACTGTGACAGTGGTATGTTCATCGACAGAAGAGCACTCGATGTTTTTTTAGCTGTTAGATTAATTTTAATGACACTACATTGTCTTTTGTGACTCAACTGCAGGATGGCATGGTGTACAAATGGAGCCATTTTGACTCAGTTCTCATGAACACAGCTACGTTGCCCTTGCATACTGCTTCAAAGCTGTATCAAATGAGTCACTGCTTAGGCAAAAATCATCCAAAAAGCTTCACTAGGGTTTGCATGTTTACAGTTCTCTCAACCCGAGCACAGGCAGGCAACACCCTTGGGTAGGACTCCTCTAGCATGAACCCTTCTGCAGGACAGACTCCAGAGTTGGAGACGACGTCACCAGTAAATGAGTACATCAGCATTCACAATGCAAGCAGCAGGCCTCTACTTCAGAATGTCTTTGTATGTTCAGAGCACTCACATGGCCAACACAGTAATGTTTTCCGGGACCAGTTTGTCATTGTGCAATGTTTCATTAGGCACCAAGATGCTAGGCAACCCTCTCCATGGCACCTGATGCAAACAGTGTCAGTCAATCAAGACTCGCCAGGACAAAAGGCATGTGCGCCATACACTGGGAAGTGGCTAAGCAGCAAGCTTACTTCATAGCACGAGGCACATTTACTGTGCTGAGGTGATTTGGTGGACTAGAGAAGTGCAGCAGAGGTACATGGCTATGTCTGCTATTTCCCTCAGTTGAAAGAAAACTTCAGGACTGATCACCTTGAGCAAATGAGGCGGAAAGGGGCATTCACATGGCTGTTACTATGACGGCTCAAACGAGTAGGATGGCCTGCAGATTCACCGAGACTCTATGTAATGGGGAGCAAGGCCAAGGTCCGTGCAGATTGTGACGAAGGTGACGACCGAGGATAAGCGCTCTGTGCGTGTGGCTGGACTCATACCAGTAGACTGACACGAAATGCCCAGCAGAAAGGCTCCACTCCACATACAGAGGTGACGATGTTGGCGAAGGGACACCGCAAAGCTCTGCGAGTGCTATGGCTGCATGAAAAGTATCCGACTAGTGCCAACACGCAGCGCTACAAGCCTGTGGTGTGCTGCAATTTCTAAACAATAAAGACAAGGCTGCACCATAAATTTAAAAAAAACCTTGCCATTTGCAGGGACGCAGCTTACAGAGCAATAAAGGTCCACACACTTCATGTCCTTCACAGTTTTTCTTCCCACCCAAGATTTCTAACTTGCCATTGGTAGAAATTCTCAAGGAGGACAGCACAACATAAGTCAATGTGAATAATCCTTGTCACATGGGCTGTAACATCCCAAAGGTCCACATGGGCTACATGCGATGCTGGAGTGGGAAGCTCAGGATTGATTTTGGCCACAAATGCCGGCAGGTTCGCCGAATGCAAAAATGCCTGTGTGATGTGTGATGCCACTGCATGTTAAAGAGGACCAGGTGAAGTGAACAAATTCCAAGCAGTATATATATACAGCTCAGAAACACATCAGAAAGAGGCCTCACTGTCACTGCAGTATCCACTGCTATGAGTAATGCTGGGAGTAGTTCAGGTTCTACAGCCTCTGGTACTCAAAGGAGTCCCCGTTCTGGCAGCCCTTGGCAATACAGTGGTGGCAGTGCTAAACGAACTGCCTGGTTGGCGAAGGTGAAAGAATGCCTACTACGTATACCTTTGCCATGCCTCTGATGAGGGTCCAGGCTGGCTCCTCAATTTCTTTTCCTGCCGACAGGTCGTACCCGTCACCAGCAAAAAGTTGCCTCTTCTGCGCTTTTACTGCACCCAAGAAACGAAGCTGAAAAGAAAATAGAATTTGCTCAGAAATAGGCCAAATTCAGGGAACATGTAAATTATGATTTGGCCCGTGGTGTCGTCGTCTTTCCTGTGTGTGCTGTTTTGGCGCAAAAATCTTTTTAGTATGTATGATCACAAACTAGCCCAGCAGTTAACTCTTCTAATGATATGGCCATCAACATCATCAGCCTATGTCCACTTGAAGACAAGGGCTTCTCCCACATCTCTCCAATTAACCCTGTCCTGTGCCAGCTGCGGCCACCGTTTCCCCGCAGACTTCCGAATCTCATCAGCCTACCTAACTTTCTGCCACTCCTTGCTGTGCTTCCCTTCCCTTGGAATCCTATCTTTTACCCTTAAGGACCAGCGGTTATCTTGCCTTCACATTACATGCCCTGCCCAAGCCCATTTCTTGTTTTCAACTATAGTATGTTGTTGCCTTGCACTTGCTCCCTGACCCACTCTACTTTCTTCTGCTCTCTTAATGTAACATTTATCACTTTCATTTCCATAGCTCACTGCGTTTTCCTGAATTTAAGTTGAACCCTTTTTGTTAGCTTCAGTTGTATGTCGCTGACGCGTGCCCCGCGCAACGCCACCGCAAATCGGCACTAAGAAACGCTGCAAGCGACAGCTAGCACAGCGAGAGGAAAAGAACCGCAAATTTGGTCGCACGCTCGAAGTTCGCGGGGTTAACTCGCGTGAAAGGAAAGCGAGATGACCAGGTAATTTTTGACACGCAAATATCGCAACCTAAAGATTTCTGAAACGCCTAAAATGTCTAGGGGCCATAAGGCGCTAGGTTCCTGCGCTAAGGGGCTGTTGTCCCTGTCGGTTCCTGCTCCAAATAGACGCGCCCGAAAATAACGCTTTCGTTATTACGACCAGGTCGGAATAACGATTTGGCTTGGCTTTCCGTTATTTTCACCTGGTCATTCAACGAGCACCTGCACCGAGAAGAATGAGAAGTGTGCCTTTGCGGTGGTGCCCACTCTGCAAACTACTCAAATTGTCCCTCTCGAGCTCAGGAAGTCCAAATTCTGGAGATAATTGACAAAAAACGCTGTTCGCGTCGTGACGCTATTTCAGAGGTCAAAGAACGTACCCACGGTTATGCCGGTGTGACCGCTCGGCAAGGTGTCATGTTAGACTCAACGCTGTCCCAGGCAATTGCGGCTGCTGTGGACGCTTCCATGTCTAAAATGGTAGAAAAGATTGTCGCAAGTGTGTCGGAGTGCCTTACAAACGTTCTAGCGACTCAGCTTACACATGCCGTGCAGCCCGGTTTGGCACCTCTTTCGACAGCAATTCCCTCTCCTCTTATCCGGTCTACAATTCCAGTAGCATCACAACCCCAGGAACAAACTTCTGCCCCTTCCGCTGTACCTACCTCGGGTACTTCGAGGGATGTTGGTATAATTATGATTCCGAGATGGTGGAGCCTGATGCGCGGCTTCTTAAGCGCAGCGGGTCCCCTAGGTCTCATTCGTTGTCTTCTCTGGGCACCCAGCCCAAATAAAAGAAGCAGCAGCTTGGCACTAATCCCAAGGATACCATTTTGGAGCAGGCAGTTGCTGCTGCTGGGCTTTCGCAACCATAGCGTCGTTGCGAGTTCTGCAGTAGAACTGTCGCTCTATTCTTTCCGCTTCCACTGATTTACACTGCATTTCTACCCAGCTTAATCCGGATGTCATAATTCTGCAAGAAACGTGGCTTTCAACAGACAAACATTTTCATATCAAAAATTAGCGTTCATTTCGCCTAGACCGCCAGTCAAGAGGAGGGGGTTTACTAACTTTAGTCTCTTCAAAATTTTGCCAAAGGGCTATGGTATCTTTTCAACAAATGTCTCCTGACGATGAGAATTTGGCACTAGACTTTGTACTTCCTGGATGCTCTCCATTTTCAGTAGCAAATTGTTATTTCCCCAATGGAGTACAGGATGTTAGACCTCTGGACTTGTTACTCGCTAACTTTAAAAACCCAGTTCCCGTGGCAGGGGACTTCAATTCTCACCATGTGTCGTGGGGTTTTAGGACTAATACATGCGGCAAGCGCCTTTGGGTCTGGGTTTCTGATCACAACCTGATGTGCTTAAATTCAAGATCGGCCACTTATCCTCGCTCACACACTCAATCTGTTTTAGATCTCACGTTCATTAGTCCTGGAATTGGCGTAACGAATTGGTCGACTGTTGATAGCTGCACCTCAAGTGACCATATACCTATTCATTTTGATATCATATATCGTGTTACTCCGGCGTATTCTCAGTTGCGGTCACATGTAAATTATGACAGATTTCAGACGGCGTTGCGCTCTGCCCTTGCTTTAGTGTCTAACATCGCCGAGGCCCACCAGTCAGCAAGCATATGTCTGGCTATAGAGGAAAGCCGTAAAAAGTCGGAGTTCCTGGTGAGGCCAACAAAAGGGAATTCTTCTAACTGGTGGAATGCGGACTGTACAAGAGATTACAGGCGGAGGAAGGCAGCATAGAAAAAGCTTCTTCATAACCAATGCCCGAATAACTGGAGTGATTATAAATTTATTGCAGCCACCTTTAAACGCACAGTTTCTCGCGCGAAGGAAAAATATGACTCGGAACACTTCGATTATCTTTCAAAGACGGGCAACCGGCATGCACTATTCGGTTTTCTATGGTCTAGGAAACAGCTCATGTCCTCTCATAATTTTCAGTCATTAGTTATGTCACCTGAAGAGGCTATCCAGGCGGTTGAATGAATTGCCACAGGCCTGCAAAAGCGGTTCTCGTCTTTACTACCTTTGCGCCCAATGTTGTTTGCAGCAGTCGTGCCAAATGATAATGCCTCACAAGTAAATCTATCAGAGCTTTCACAAGTTGTCCAGATATTGCCAGCTGCTGCTCCTGGTCCTGATGACGTTACTACAAAGATGCTCAAGATTCTCTTTGAAGAGTCTCCCAACTCCTTATTGCACTTAATAAACTACTCTCTCAAACACGCTTGGATACCTTCTGAGTGGAAGCTGTCCAAGGTGATCCCTTTACTTAAAAATCAGGGTGGAGGCCATGAATTGGATATTATTAGGCCAATTTCTTTAACATCAACATGTTAAAGTTGATAGAAAGGGTGTTACTAATTCGGGTGTCAGCCATTGTGGACCGCAAAACTATACTCAGCCCGTGCCAACTCAGTTTTCGGCCACGGTGTTCGATATGGAATGTACATGCTGATCCTGAGAGCAGAATTCTCCTTGCTCGTCGTCAACACCTGGTCGCGGCTTTGGTTACGTTAGACGTCGCCAAAGCTTACGACAGTGTACAACACTCCATCCTGATACATAGGCTACAGTCTCTTCAATTTCCAGATTATATAGTTGCATGGATATCTGCATTTCTTTATAACAGGGAATTCTTTTGCGTCCATAATGGTGTTCATTCAGAGAGGTACAGACAAACGCGAGGTGTACCGCAAGGAGCTGTTCTTTCTCCTGTTCTCTTTAATATTCTGTTGAGCTCAATTCCTCTCCACCGCCATGTACGCACTTACGTCTATGCGGACGACATTGCGTTTCTTGCTGCTGCGCCGGATATACATTTCCTGTATGGTCTGTTGCAGTCATATTTGAATACACTTGAGCACTGGTTGAGCGCATTACACCTGAAGTTAAATGTTGGCAAGTGCGCCACCCTTGTTTTCCCTCTATACACTCCTGTAGTGGTATCTCTCACTTGCCAGTTAAAAATAATACCGCAGGTTCATCCCCAAAAAAACCTATGGGTCATTTATGACAACAAACTCACCTGGCGACCTCACATTGACCATGTCGCGGCGAAAGGGGCTCGTGCCGTGGGCATGTTACGGAGATTATGTCATCACCGGTACGGCATGCTCAGAGATGCGCTATTAATGATCTACACTGTGTATGTCAGGCCAATTTTAGAATTTGGATCAGTGTTGTTTTCAGGCTCGGCTACATATAAACTTCGTCCTCTCGTCCTTTTAGAGAGGGAAGCACTTCGCATGTGCCTCGGCCTTCCAAAATTTGTGGCTATCAATGTGCTGTACCTTGAAGCCCGCATTCCGTCTCTCTTATCACGACTTAAATTTTTAACTGTGCAAACTTACCTCAGGATCTATGAATCCCATTTCCACTGTTCCCAAAGCATTTTCTGTTGTCAGCCGACCTCCTTTTTTGGTGTCCCCTGGTCTCGTTTCAATTCCCCTCAGGTAGTGTTTGTGCAAAGATTACTTCAGCCTTTAGATGTAAACATTTATTATATGCTTCCTGCGCGTCGCAATGGGCCCACTATCCACACTGTTTTCGACGACATATTCCCAAAAAATGCAAAACTTTTGCCACCGAGTTTTCTAAATAGTCTTTATAAGATCATCTGAGGACCCTACCTCCAGATATAGCAATAGCCACTGACGCATCGCAATGCAATGAAAAAGCAGGTGTGGGAATATTTTGCTCGCATTTAAACTGGTCCTTTTCACTGCGCCTTCCAGATTTCCCCCCTATTTTTCAAGCAGAGTTTCTAGCTGTTGTACTTGCTCTACGCAAGCTAGACCCCTCTATTATAGCAGTTGCAGTAATTACTTATTCTTTATCTTTGTGTTCGTCCCTCGCTGCACATGTTGACGGTCCCATTTTAACAACTTTCTTATCCCTACTTCCTCCGCATTTCAACCTTGTTCATTTAGTATGGGTTCCCGGTCACAGCAGTGTGACAGTAAATGAGATTGCTGACAATCTCGCAAAGGCTTCCCTCAGCGGCTCCGTGTTGCTGATCATCCCGGCTACAGCCTATATTACAGCATCTAGATTTCGGCGACGTGCGTTTTTAAGCACGCAAGACGAAACACTTTTAACATCGGCGGATTATGAGCACCTTAAATATTAATGGAACAGGAAAATTTGATGCTCTCGGCAGCTTGAAGTATCACTGACGAGGCTGCGCTGCCGCATCCCCTCTCTAAATTTCTATTTACACAAGTCGGGTTTGGCGCTCTCTCCCCTTTGTGCATTTTGCCATGAGCCTGAATGTATAGAACATTTTTGGCTGTATTGTCGCCGATTCAACTCTCTGAGAAAAAGGTTGCTGGAGGAGCCCTTGCGGCATCTTGGCCTTAGTTTGAGCAGCCCGCTCTTGCTATCATTTGGCGCCACCACATTTGGGTTCAGCCACAGATCTGTTTGTACCGCTGTTCTAAATTTCCCGATAGAATCTCACCGACTGCCTTGCTAAGTGTTCCAAACCTTTCTTTTCTATCAATTATTACATTTTGACTTAATCATTATTATTTAATCCCTCTATTTATTATTATTCTTACAATTTTGAAACCAAAACTCACATCCTTTTTCTGTTCATGACGAAGAATTCAACGGTGTTGGGCTCCCACGTGCTTTTCCTTTTTATTAACTGCGTTCAGGTGAATAGCCACCCGATTCTTGGCCAATCCTCCAGTGTGGGTAGGTGCCATCTTTTGATATGCTAACAACAACAACAACTTCCACAGCTCGCCATATTGCTGACTACGGGAGGCATCACAAGCGGCTTTCAGCCTGTCTTGCTTTGGATAGTTAAGCGGCTCTGTCATGGACTGTTGCTGACCTTTAGCATTCTAATATATTTTTAATAGCCTGTCAATCTTTAGCATTATATTACTAACGATAAACTGAACATAAGTAAGGAAAAAGCATAATTTGTAACGTTTTGTTATCATCCTAGTTTACCGATGAACATCGCCATCAATTGCAAATATCGGTGAAATGACATTTCCTATGGCTACAGTGGCTTGAAGGGGGAAGTGTGAGGACCGCGCCCGGCCGGGCGAAGCCCTTGGGGACGAAAACGGCAGATGGCGCTGCAGCACGCTTACACGTCAGCTTCTGCGTCTTCAGCGAAGGTAATGCGCACTTTTCACGCGGCGGCCATGGTATTTGTTTGATCGGGCTTATATGAAGCTATCCAACAGAATGAAATTGTGAAATATAATCTGCTTTTTTGAACACAGCTGAAATTAATATTAATTTGGCTCCCAATTCAGAAATGTCAAGAGATAGCAGTCTTAAAGATTCCAAGCTTCATCTCGCATCAGTGTTGTTTCGAAACTAGTTTATTTTTGCTAAATACCACACATTTGAATGCGCAACAGTTCTGAAGCACAAGCTTTATTTTGCTAAATAAACAGGCCTTGGCGATTGGGAAAGGGAAACCAAATTATGTGCTGGCACTTGGAAACGAATCTTCTTTCAAGTACCTCTAAGTGACCCGCCTCAGTTTCAAATGCTTCTTTCGTTCGCGGGACGACTCCCTCTATTTGTTGAGAGATTTTGCAAAAAATAGAGGCGGGTTATTAAAAAAAACTTGGTGATTTGGTTGGTAATATCCAACCCATGAAGTGCGCAGCCTACCAAGACATTATTTTTTTAGACACGACGTAAGTCCATCAAGGCTGTCATGATGCAATTTGTTGTTGCTAAACCACATAGAAAATGTAAGTTCGAGTGCGTCAACAAATGAATAAAGTTCCTGGGACGGGTACAGCAGGCCACCGTTGTCAGAGAACTTTGTGAATGTAGACAGTTCTTTGTCAGCATTCTCCCGATCCACAAGGAGCAGATCAAAGCACTCCTTGCAACTAGTTTTGAGAATAGTCTTTCTGGCGACGTACCCTGCCATATAAAATACCAGTCTGCTGTCGCTTGTTTTTTCGTGGTACAGATGGTCAGACAGAAGCTAAGATTTCTTCAGCACTTCGGAAGCATCTTCTATCTGTCCTCTATCAAGAAGTGCGTGGACTTCACCACCTATCTCCTTCCCATCCAACAAAAACTTCAGGGTGCCTCCTTCACAGTTGCCACTCTTTGGCGCTTTCACTAAGTTGATGATGATGATGATGGATTTTTATGGCGCAAGGGCATCTATGGCCAAAGAGCGCCATGGCACAAGGTATTCTTCAAATTCTCAAGGTGAGGTCGAAGACCTATTTCCCAAGCATTTCACCCTAAATAAGCCGAGCACCAGACCAGGGCAAAGTTTGTACCCATTGTATCACCGGTGGGTACCCGGCGGCACTGGGGATCGAACCCCGCACCTACCGCATGCGAGCCGGATGCTCAACCACTTGGCCACCGCTGCGGTACCTTCTTTCACTAAGTTGTAAAAACTTAGGCAATTAACAGTGATGAGGAACTGGGTTGTGTTAGGGTGATAATTACACCCGGAAAATTGACGATTTACGCCAAACAGTTTTTCTATGCTGTCTTGGCAAAGGCGGCTTGTCAGCAAATACTTGTATCCAAGCTTGTCATGGGCATACTTCAGGATATCCAGTGTCGCTGTAAGAGTAACTCTCAGGCCCTCAGCAGTGCTTGCCGACAAAAAACCCACTTTGGAAAGTTCCAAAGACGTTTCCCATTTGTTCAGGTATTCAATGAAATACTGAATGGTTTTTTCTTGAACGGAACCAAGTCTGAGAGCTTCTGATGGAACACGTGCTGTCATTGCACTTATCAGCTTCGCCATAACACGGACAAATGCCTCAGTTGGTGCAGGATCACCTCAGCTCCTTCTAATTTCATCCCTGTAAAAGTAAAGGCCACGAACCACTTCTGGGTTGAAAAGCTGAAATGCCAAGTTTACCCTCATTTTCACACAATTATTGGGCTTGACGTGGCATGTAGTAATTTTCGGCATAACCTTCAGAGTGACTGCGCATTTATCTTCTTCGTGTGCCACTCTGATGTGCTCAACGTAGACAGCACCATCTAGAGTTTTGTATAAAGCCTTCAGGAAATCATTCCTTACGCATTTCACCAAATGTAGGAAATCAGAAATAAAAAGGCGTCTTTCTGTGTCAACGGGATGAGGAACAGACGGCTTCGCGGAGATCGAGGAACCAGATATGCCAAACATGCGCCACATAAAGCGGTTCCATGAAGCCCCATCAGCTGTAATGAAATCTACCTTTAGGCCAGCTCTTTCATTTTCATTTTCATTTTATTACCTTAAAGACCCCTCGCGGGGTATTACATAAGGGGTGGGATTTGCCTCTTGAGGCAAAGACGCCAAGTATTTGATGCCAAGACCCTGTTAGGGGCTGGAACATGACCACTATACCGTGATCGCATGACACATGTTTTTCACTTTCGGGCGTGAATTTTCCCAAATCCACAAGCCGCTCAATTTTTCCTCTTCCAACTACATTGAAACACTCTGACAACTTCATTTCATCAATGATCAGGCCACCGTGGCACCTGAATTCGTCCCATGACTTTTGTTTTCTTTTCAATCCCTGCAAGCACTGGAGAGTTGAAGCCAAACCCGCTCTTATACGTGCGCATATACATCTTCAAGCAGCTTCTGCTTGGAAGCGTCAGTATTCCTTCCCTTCTTACATGCTCGTAAAGTCTTGCACTTTTCATGCGCATTATTATGCACTCTAGTAGCCAGTCTGCGTTATATTTCATTCCTCATGGTGATTTGCGACGAGCAGCTTGGAAACACTGCATGACAGCGAGCTTTTGCTTCGGTGGAAGAGCTTTCAACCTCTCTTCAAGGACACTTTCTTCCAATTCTACACTTTGCCTTTCAAGTTCCTGTATAGTTTGGGTGTACAATGACAACTTGGCCTTGAGTCGCCGAAAAGCCTGTGTTTGAATCATTTTCTTTCTTGAAAATCTTGGGGATGCATTTTGGCTACGACGCTTTTTCCATCGTTGATTCAAAAGGGCTTTTCTTAGGTGCTTGCACATGACACATGGCTTGCCCTCATGTGCCACACCCTGACACTTTAAGCTAGAAATGACTGTGTCAAAAAACCGAAATTTCTTGCTTCCCAACGCAAATGGACATTCATTGACCGTACCGGCTCCGCCACAGACGCACATGCTATCGACCTCGTTCAGGAGAGAGCCAGGGTTAGTGGATGAGAGTTCCGATTGTCGTACTCCCTTCAAAATTATAACATAATTCGTTTTGAACATATTGTGACGAAGATGATGACCCAGACAAAGCAGATGACTCGTGAAAACGAAGAATATGGCCCTGCGCGTCAGCCGTATTGCTATCGCCACGTGTGTCTGTGCCCGACCTGGTTGCCTTCGGATTGTTCTCGCCGCTGCTCCCTTCCTCCCAGCTCTTTTAAATAAACCCCCGCCTTACATTTGGTGGAGAATCCGGGTAACAGCCCTGGCATTGCGCAACCCTACTCTCCCGCCACCTGCGATGCCTCACGACGTTCAACATCAAGCCGTGTAAGTGGGCCCAGCTGTTACCTGCGCAGGCTCCCTTCGCCAACGGGACCCGGCCATCTTTAGTGGAACCAATGAGCAGGATGTCGAAAATTGGCTCACGTCTTACGAGAGGGTGAGCCTTTACAACAAATGGGACGATGCCACCAAACTAAATAACGTAATTTTTTATCTCACCGGCGTGGCTAACCTGTGGTATCGGAACCACGAGGTGGACATTCGCACCTGGTCTGCTTTCAAGACAACCTTCTCCGAAGTGTTTGGTCGTCCTGCTGTTCGGAAACTCCGCGCCGAACAACGCTTGCGTGAACGGTCTCGGCAGGTCGGCGAAAGCTTTACCAGTTACATCGAAGACGTCATTGACCTATGCAAGCGTGTCAACCTCAACATGTCAGAAGCGGACAAGATTAAACACATTTTGAAGGGTGTTGACGACGACGCCTTTCAGATGCTGGTAGCGCGCGACTTGCGCACCGTTGCTGAAGTCGTCATCATCTGCCAAAGCTTCGAGGGGCTGCGGAAGCAGAGGCTCCTGACTCGACAGCACTCTCGACAGGTTGAGTCGCTTGCTGGACTGACATCAGCACCTGACACCTCATCGCTGCTGCAACAAATCAAAGACTTTGTTCGGAAAAAAGTGGCGCGTCAGCTTTCTCTTCTGCCGAACCCTACAGGGCAAGCTCCAGATTTGGCTCCGCCCCTTCGACACGCCATCCAAGAGCAGGTTGCCGAGGCTCTTCCGCCCGCCCATCCGCCACCACCTGTCGCCGCTCCGCTGACATACGCGGACGTTGTCGCCCAGACGCCGCCCCCTATGGCCGCTCCGCTGACATACGCTGACGTCGTCACCATACCTCGACCGCCTACCTATGCTTTGCCTCCAACACCTGCGCGAGCGGTGGCTCCTTCTCTTCGGCCGGCTCCGCGACTCAGCAATCCCTGGTGCACCATCGACAACCGGCCTATCTGCTACAATTGTGGCTTGCCTGGTCATGTGGCCCGGCTTTGCCGCCGCCGCCTCCCAGTCTACGCGCCACCTCCTCCAGCTCCCGCGTACTGGCCTTCCCCGAGTCAGTACTCCGGATCTGCTGAGCCGCCATCTAGTCGTCCTTTTTCTCCTGACCGTTCAGCCCTTTCTAGACGCCGTTCCCCTTCACCGAGGCGCCGCTGCGTTTCTCCTATGCGACGTCGCCCCAATCTCCCTCAGAAGGAAAACTAGGTGCCGCAGTTCCTGAGGCGAGAACTGCGTCCCCGTCTAACTTTCCAAGGCCTCACATATCCCCTGCTAATCTGATCGAAATTTCTGTCGAGGGCATTACTGTTTTGGCCCTTGTGGACACCGGTGCTGCGATTTCTGTTATGGACGAAACGTTTTGTAGTTCTGTGAAGAAGGTAAAGACGCCGATTGCTGGACTGTCGCTGCGTACGGCCAGCGCTGAGCACATCAAGCCGTCCGCAGCGTGTACCGCTCGAGTTGTGATTCAGGACTCTCTCTACACGATAGAATTCGTCGTGCTGCCTTCCTGTTCCCATCCTGGGATTTCCTTTCCGTCCATCGACTGTGCTCGAGCGGAAGTCGGGTTCTCTTCTCTGCCCAATCCTTTTCTGGACGCTACTCCTCCTGTTGCCTGTGTTAAAGCCCTCGCCGCCGAAGACATCGACATTCCCCCGTGCTCTTCCGTTCTTGTACACTTGTCTTGCGACTCTATCGGTGACGACACTGTCCTCTTTACTCCAGGTCATACTTTTCTGCACCGCAAGTGTCTCCCTCTGCCATACGCCGTACTGACTGTGTCCGCTGGCATTTCGATACTTTTGGTTTCTAACCCGTTTTCCTGCCCTACCGCTCTGCGCCTTGGTGAATGCCTCGGTAGTGTGCAGCCCATCGCATCTCCTCTCATCCGCGAGGAGACCGACGATACACCGCTCCTCGCCATGAAAGCGCTCAGCCCTCCTGCCTCTACGCCAGATCGCTCTTCTACCGAATTGTTCTTGCGCTCCATCGACGCCGATCTTCCGCCGCCGCACAGAACACAGCTTCTCGACCTCCTTCATCAATTTCGCTCCTCCTTCGACGCTCAGCAGACTTCCTTGCGCCGAACTTCCACCGTCACCCATGCCATCGACACTGGTGCCCACGCGCCGCTGCGGCAGCGCCCCTATCGCGTGTCTCCAACCGAGCGCCAGACTATTACAGCGCAAGTCGACCAAATGCTTCAAAACGGCGTCATTCAGCCCTCAAGTAGCCCTTGGGCATCGCCTGTTGTCCTTGTGAAAAAGAAAGATGGCTTCATACGCTTCTGTGTCGATTACCGCCGCCTTAATAAGAACGCGCAAGGATGTGTATCCGCTCCCCCGCATAGATGACGCTCTGGACTGTTTTCAAGGGGCGGAGCACTTTTCCTCCCTCGATTTACGTTCTGGGTACTGGTAGGTACCCATGGAAGCGGCCGATCGTCCCAAAACTGCTTTTGTGACACCCGACGGATTGTATGAATTTACTGTGATGTCATTCGGCCTTTGTAATGCCCCTGCAACCTTCGAACGGATGATGGACACCATTTTTCGTGGACTCAAGTGGAAAATGTGTCTATGCTATCTCGACGACATTGTCGTCTTTTCCCCCAACTTTGAAACCCATCTATCCCGCCTGAAGCACGTTTTGACCTGCCTTTCTGACGCTGGCCTGCAGCTCAACTTGAAGAAATGCCGTTTTGCTGCGCGTCAGCTGACAATTTTAGGACACGTTGTCTCTAAGCAAGGCGTTCGTCCCGACCCAGCTAAACTTCGCTCTGTCGCAAACTTTCCCAAACCCACTTCCATCAAAGACTTGCGCAGCTTCTTAGGTCTGTGCTCTTACTTTCGGAGATTTATTCGCAACTTTGCTTCGATTGCTGCGCCTTTAACGCATCTGTCCGGCAGTTCCGACTTATCGATGTGGTCTCCGGCGTGCGACGATGCGTATAAAACCTTGCGCCACCTCCTCACAGCGCCGCCCATACTGCGCCATTTCGACTCGACCGCTCCTACCGAGGTCCACACGGACGCCAGTGGTGTCGGCCTCGGCGCCGTACTCGCCCAGCGCATCTGTGGTTTTGATGAATACGTTGTTGCCTACGCAAGCCGCACACTTACGAAGGCTGAAACTAATTACTCCGTAAGCGAAAAAGAGTGGTTGGCCATCGTATTGGCCCTTGCCAAATTCCGCCCGTACCTCTATGGCCGCTCTTTTGACGTTGTGACGGACCATCATGCGCTTTGTTGGCTTTCTTGAAAGACCCATCCGGCCGCCTTGCCAGGTGGGCTCTTCGTCTGCAAGATGACATCCGCGTGGTCTATCGTTCCGGCCGCAAGCATCAAGACGCTGATGCCCTGTCCCGCTGCCCACTTTCAGCCGAGATCGCCAGCCTTTCCACCTCTAACGTCTCCCCGTCGTCCCTTCACATTAGCGACATGCCCTCAGCGCAACGTACTGACCCCTGGATCGCTTCTCTTCTCGACTTTCTCTCCAACCCCACGGCTGCTTATCCATCCCGTGCTCTCCGCCGCCATGCTTCCCACTTCGTGATTCGCGATAACCTCCTCTATCGCCGGAACTACAGCACCGACGGCCGCAAGTGGTTACTCGTTATTCCTCGCCACCTGCGCACGAACATAAGCGCCTATTTCCACGCTGACCCACAGTCCAGTCACGCGGGAGTTTTCAAGACATACACCCGCATCCGGCTGTGCTATTACTGGCGCAGCATGTACACCTTCGTACTTAAATACGTACGCGCCTGTCTCGCCTGTCAACGTCGCAAGCCATCTCCTCATCGTTCTGCTGGAGAATTGCAGCCACTCCCTTGCCTACCACGCCCTTTCGACCGTATCGGAATTGATTTCTACGGCCCGCTTCCGTACACTGCGGCCGGTAACCGTTGGGCTATCGTTGTGGTTGATCATCTCACGAGATATGCCGAAACCTCCGCTCTTCCGTCTGCCACAGCGACAGACGGTGCCTCCTTCCTTTTGCAACGTTTCGTCCTTCGTCACGGTGCACCTCGTGAACTGCTTAGTGACCGCGGACGCGCCTTTTTGTCCGATGTCGTCACCGCCCTGCTCAGCCAGTGCAACATAATCCATCGTACCACCTCCGCCTATCATCCGAAGACCAACGGCCTCACCGAGCGATTTAACCGCACCCTCGGGGACATGCTCTCTATGTACGTCGCATCCAACCACTCGAATTGGGATCTCATCCTCCCTTATCTGACTTTCGCCTACAACACCACCCAGCAGTCTACTACTGGCTTCTCTCCCTTCTTTCTTCTTTACGGCCGTCATCCATCTGCTACCATAGACACCATTCTGCCTTACCAACCTGACGCCTCCGAATATACCCCTGTTTCCGAAGCCGCGCAACACGCAGAAGACTGTCGCCAAATCGCCCGGTCACTCTCAACTGACGCCCAGTATCGCCAGAAATTCCGCCACTACAACGCTCACACCACATCGCACTTCTCTCCTGGTGTGCTTGTGTGGCTCTGGATACCATCCAGTACTCCTGGACTCTCCTCGAAATTTCTCGCCAAGTATCACGGCCCCTACCGTGTCCTGGAGCGCACATCTCCCGCTAATTACGTCGTCGAACCCCTCACGCCATCTCCCGATCTCCGCCGCCGCGGTCGCGAGACAGTTCACATCCAGTGTCTCAAGCCTTACTACAACCCCTCCATATTGCAGTCGCCGTAAGTCGCCAGGATGGCTCCTCTTCGCCCCGGAGGTGATTGTGACGAAGATGATGACCCAGACAAAGCAGAAGACTCGTGAAAACGAAGAAGATGGCCCTGCGCGTCAGCCGTATTGCTATCGCCACGTGTGTCTGTGTCCGACCTGGTTGCCCTCGGATTGTTCTCGCCGCTGCTCCCTTCCAGCTCTTTTAAGTAAACCCCCGCCTTACAATATATATGTTTTTCGCATTTTGAGGTTCGTTTACCATTCTTCTCCTGCTTATATAGATTTCTTAATACGTACTGCACATTTAAGGACCGCTTCGAATCGACTCTACACCCGAAACACCGATCTCTAGTATATTCCATATTTTCGAAATATTTATAAACTACAAACGCTTGAACACAATTTACCGACCACTCTTAATAAGTACAAACTTTTTGGCTAGTGTTAAAGCAAGCGAGTTAAAAATGTATTTTGTTAATATATAGCCAGGTTGCATTTTATGTGCCTTTGTTGTCTGCCGGTGCATGTATACCTATTGAGTGTTTTTTTCTCTTTATTTTTCTCGGGTCCTCTCTGTTTTCATGCGTATGTAAACTGTTGTTAGCTTTTATTGCATTTAATCTATATGTCACTTGCTTCGTTGTTTTTGTGTTTGTTATGATATATATATATATATATATATATATATATATATATATATATATATATATATATATATATATATAATGAGGGGCTCGATCACTGTTGGCTTCCTATATATATATATATATATATATATATATATATATATATATATATATATATATATATATATATATATATATATATATATATATATATATTGTAACGTGAAGATGTGCACACCAAAAGGGAAAAATATATTTACAGGGAAACAGCTTACAGCCACGCAGCCGAACAACCGGGCACGCGAAGCCCAGCAGCAGAAACGCACTTCGTCCTCTTCGCGTTCCAAGCGCGAGCGCACCAAGCACGAGCGTTCCAAGCACAAGCACAACCGTAGCATAACTCCCGGCGGCAAAAGCACCGTCCCGGTGCTAAGTGGATGATGTAGCAGGCGTGTGGTACGGTTTGAGACGGACTACATGAACGACGTCAGTCAAAGGGCTAGTGGACGACGTCGGAGCATGAAGAGGTGTAATCTCGTAGGTCACGTCGGTCACCTGACGGAGAACTCGATAAGGGCCACTGTACTGACGTAGAAGTTTCTCAGAGAGACCGACATGGCGAGAAGGAGACCAAAGGAGGACGAGTGAGCCCGGCGGATAGTGTACTGGGCGATGCCGGCGGTCGTAAACTGACTTCTGGTAGGTCTGAGATGCGGTGAGCCGGTCTCGGGCGATTTCACGGGCCATAGTGGCTCGGGAGATGGCGTCACGTGCATACTCTGTGGTCGAGGCAGTAGAACTCGGTAGTAATGTATCCAATGGCAGCGCAGGATGCCGACCAAACAGAAGGTAGTAAAGGAGAATAGCCGGTGGTATCATGCCGCGACGAATTATAAGCAAATGTCACATAAGGCAAGGCAACGTCCCAATCGCGGTGGTCGGGCGAGACATACATGGATAGCATATCGGTCAGAGTCCTGTTGAGGCGCTCGGTAAGCCCGTTCGTCTGGGGATGGTAAGCTGTAGTGAGCTTATGCTGCGTGCCACAGGACCGGAGGATATCGTCAACTACTCGGGACAAAAAGTAGCGGCCGCGGTCCGACAGCAATTGGTGTGGAGCGCCGTGGTGAAGGATTACGTTCTGCAATAGGAAGTCGGCGACATCGGTTGCGCAACTTGTAGGTAACGCACGCGTGATAGCGTACCGGGTCGCATAGTCGGTCCCGACAGCAATCCAACGGTTTCCGGAGCAGGACGTCGGGAAAGGTCCGAGAAGGTCGAGTCCAACACGGTAGAATGGTTCGAGAGGTACGTCAATAGGCTGTAGAAGGCCAGCAGGCAACGTTGATGGTCTCTTCCTGCGTTGACAGAGGTCGCAGGAGGCAACGTAACGCCGAAGAGCGGTACAGACCAGGCCAAAAGAAGCGGCGTCGGACCCGATCGTATGTGCGGGAGACGCCGAGGTGGCCTACGGTCGGTAGGTCGTGTAGTTCCGCTAGGACAGATGAACGGAGACGCTGGGGAACGACTAGCAGGAGCGGAGGTCCGTCAGGACGAAGGTTGCGGCGGTATAGGACGCCATCCTGAATGACGAACAGTTGCAATGAAGGATCTCGGCTGGCACAGTTGAGGCGATCAATGAGAATACGCAAGGAAGAGTCTTGTCGCTGCTCGTCCGCGATGTTAACCAGATCGGAGATAGCGAAGAGGCACGGGCCGAGGTCGTTGTCTCCAGGATCAGGCGGCTCTACAGGGTGCCGAGACAGGCAGTCGGCGTCTTGATGGAGACGCCCTGACTTGTAATGAACAGTGTAAGAATACTCTTGGAGGCGCAACGTCCAACGTCCGAGCCGGCCTGTGGGGTCTTTCAGTGAAGACAGCCAACAAAGGGCGTGGTGATCGGTCACTACGGAGAATGGACGGCCAAACAGGTACGGTCGGAACTTAGCTACGGCCCAAACAAGAGCTAGACACTCGCGCTCTGTAATTGAGTAATTTCGCTCAGCTGTAGAAAGGAGGCGGCTGGCATATGCAATAACGCGTTCTTGCCCTTGGTGACGTTGGGCTAGCACGGCGCCAATCCCATAACCGCAGGCGTCTGTGCGAACTTCAGTCGGAGCCGACGGATCAAAATGGGCCAGAATAGGTGGGGAGGTGAGTAAGTCGACTAGCGAAGAAAAGGCCTCCTCTTGGGCAGGGCCCCAGGTAAAAGGGGTGTCTTTCTTTAGAAGGTCGGTCAGGGGGCGAGCGGTGCCGGCAAAATTTTTGATGAAACGGCGGAAGTACGAGCAGAGGCCGACGAAGCTGCGCACATCCGTAGACGACTGGGGAATAGGGAAGTCCTTGACGGCTTGAACTTTAACAGGATCCGGGCGGACACCAGAAGCGTCGACTAGATGTCCGAGAATGGTGAGTTGGCGGCGACCGAATTGACATTTCGACGAATTGAGCTGTAGCCCGGCTCGACGGAAGACAGAAAGAATGCTCGCCAGTCTTTCGAGGTGCGTGGTAAACGTAGGCGAAAAAACCACTACATCGTCGAGGTAACATAGACATGTGGACCATTTAAAGCCGCGAAGCAAGGAGTCCATCATTCTTTCGAAGGTAGCTGGCGCATTACAGAGACCGAATGGCATAACTTTAAACTGATATGAGCCGTCCGGTGTGACGAATACCGTCTTTTCGCGGTCATTGTCATCAACAGAGATTTGCCAATACCCGGACCGAAGGTCAATTGAAGAGAAAAATTTGGCTCCGTGAAGGCAGTCCAAAGCATCGTCTATTCTTGGGAGTGGATAGACGTCTTTTTTTGTTATGTTGTTTAGGTGCCGGTAATCAACGCAAAAGCGCCAGCTGCCGTCCTTCTTTTTAACCAGCACAACTGGTGAGGCCCAAGGGCTCGACGAGGGCTCAATGATGTCTTTACTGAGCATCTTGTCCACCTCTTGCTGTATGATGGTGCGTTCTGTACTGGACACTCTGTAGGGTCGTCTGTGAATAGGAGCTGCGTCACCGGTGTTGATGCGATGCGTGACCACAGATGTTCGAGCCAAAGGGCGGTCATCGAAGTCAAAGATGTCGCGAAAAGACGACAGAAGATACCGAAGGTCGTGAGCTTGCCCAGGTAAGAGGTCAGCAGCAATCATTTTTGCATATTCATCAGGTGGTGGGACGTCAGAGTCGCGGCAGTTCGACGAGGGTGGGACGCTTCTCACCGCCGATACGACGCATTCGGCAGCAGGGCACAGCGTGGCGAGCGACATACCTTGTGGGAGCGGCTGAACGTAAGAGGCAAAGTTGAGAACCGGAAGGGACGCTTGATTTGCCGACATGGTGACAACTGTATGCGCAAGGGCAACACTGCGTGTAAAGGGCACATCAGGAACCGGAGTAATGATGTAGTCACCATCGGGAACTGGCGGGACCGAGGAGAAACGGACATAAGTGGCGGCATCGGGGTCCAGGCGGACAAAGTCGGCGGTGCACAGTCGGTGAACAATTGGATCCGGTGGCTCTGAAGGAACAGGTAGAGCGAGTTGAACGATGCTTGTGGCGCAATCTATAAGGGCGTAATGGTCGGTGAGAAAGTCAAGGCCGAGAATGATGTCATGAGGGCAGTGTTCGAGGACAGTGAAGAGCACAGAAGTATGGCGGCCGGCTATTGAAACACGAGCAGTACACATTCCGACGACAATAGACATACCGCCATCTGCAACACGGACCACAGTTGAGGGGGCAGGAGTGAGCACTTTCCTTAGGCGACGGCGAAGACGAGCATTCATGACTGAGACGTGCGCTCCAGTGTCGATCAGAGCGGTAACAGGGACCCCGTCCACGTCGACGTTAAGGATGTTCCGATGAGCATGAAGAGTTAAAGGAGGGTTTTCTGGTCGGGTCGTCAGAGCAGCATCACCCCCAGACGCTGCAGCCATCAGTTTTCCGACCGGGAGCGGGCATATGGGGCCGGCGACGAAGGGCGGCGAGGTCGGGGCGATGGAGATCGACGGCGCTGAGGTGACGACGAACGGTTGGTAAGCGGGGTCTGAGCGTGGTGGCCAGAAGAGGCCGTTTCCGAGGGCGAGGGAGAGCGGCGGGAATATGCAGAACCCGGCGGGTAGCGGCTGTAGGTCGAGGACGGACGGCTTCGGCAGTGTCGAGATATGTGGCCAACTCGGGAGCAGTTAAAGCAGATGGGCCTGTCATCAGGTGTTCTCCATTCATCTGGATTGCGGCTGCGTCGAGGGTAGTATGCACGTTCAGAACCGAGCTCCGGGGACATGCGGCGAGCATATGGGGCACTAACTGAGCAAACAGGTTGAATCCCAAGATCGGCAAATTCTTTGCGAACGACAGCCTGTATAAGGGATACTGCTGGAGTACTGTCTGTTGCGGGTGGATGAAACGCAACGGGGAACATTGCCTCTACTTCTTGGCGCACAAGTCGTGTCAGGCTCTCAGATGTCGGCAGACGGCTCGGTGGAGTCGAGTCTACACAGGACGACGTCGCAGTCGTATTCGGCAACCGCGTGAACTGCGGAGAAATTCGGCGGCTCTTCGCTTGTTCGAACCGGCGGCATTCCTTGATGATTGCGTCAACCGTTCCGCAGTCCTTGTATACAAGAAGGTTAAAGGCGTCATCTGCGATGCCTTTGAGCACGTGACCTACTTTGTCGCACTCTGACATAGTGGCGTCGACTTTCATGTAGAGAGCTAATATGTCCTGAATGTATGATACATAGGACTCTGTGGACGTTTGTGCACGGCATGCGAGCTCCTTCTTCGCAGCGAGCTGACGCCCGAATGGCTTACCAAACAGGTCACAAAGCTTGCGCTTGCAGAGATCCCAGCTGGTGAGTTCATTCTCGTGGGTCTCGAACCATACCCTGGCAGTGCCCGTCAGGTAGAAGATGACGTTGGCCAACTTTAGGGTCGGGTTCCACCTGTTGTGTGTGCTCACGCGCTCGTACATTGCGAGCCAGTCCTCCACGTCGACGCCGTCCGTTCCGTTGAAGGTCCCAGGATCTCTCGGATGGGCAATGATGAACGCCGGGTTGGCGGACGCCGACGGAACGGCCCCTTCGCTGGTCATGGTTGAAGAGCCGGCGAGCTGACGACCGCTGCGAAGTTCCGTGCTTGCTGTGGCTGTACCCCGCACCTCCACCAATAATGTAACGTGAAGATGTGCACACCAAAAGGGAAAAATATATTTACAGGGAAACAGCTTACAGCCACGCAGCCGAACAACCGGGCACGCGAAGCCCAGCAGCAGAAACGCACTTCGTCCTCTTCGCGTTCCAAGCGCGAGCGCACCAAGCACGAGCGTTCCAAGCACAAGCACAACCGTAGCAATATATATATATATATATATGCATTTTTTGATTCAAGTGCGTTTGTCGTGTACTGCCATTTCAGAGGTGCTTGAGCCCAGTCAAGCTGCTTTTTAGCAGCTTTTAGCCCTTGCACCTCTCTAGGATGTAACTTGCATTCTGAAAAAATAAAGTGAAATGAAATTATTCTATTTAGAAGAGAAAGACAAGGATTCATTTTGCAGTGCAAGCTTGCGTCTCTAGAATGAACAGAGAACGTTGCCTCACACTGCTTGGGCCTGTCGTTTGACCCCTAGTTGACCCCACGTAAAGAAATGACGTCTCTAGGAAACTATTTGCCGAATCTTTCCCCCGCTTCAGCCGGGGGGGGGGGGGAGGCGGGGGGGCGCTCTCCTTTGTCGGGTTCGCCGCGAGACACGACGCACGATGGACAAGACGACGAAAGGAAGCGGGCAAAGCTGCCTTTCCGAAATTAACCATGACTTACAGGTGCCTATAGCTGTTTTTGGATTCTAGGGAAGTAGCAGCCGACCTCCGAATCCTCCTCGCCCATTCCCACGGGGCTCCGCGTGCCATGTGCAGTGAAAAGAGCAGTGTGCAGAGTTTAAATGAAACAAGTATGAAGCTATACAATGAAGCCAGTTACAGACAGCTAGAGGAATTTCAAGAGCATGCTGTGTGATGCTAGTTATCTCTGTCAAAACTAATGCAGTAAACTAGTATTTCGTCATTTTTTTTTACCCAACAGACATGAAATGTCTGAAGATGAATGTGTACCAAACGCATCGGTGCATCAGTTGTGATGCCTGAAAAAAGTTGTACCAACATATAAATGCCCATGTCGTGATAATCAGGAGTACCGAAGAATTAAGTAAAATAAAAACATTTTTTTTTTGTTCGGGCTGACGCACCTGCTGCAAACATCTTTATACGTAGCAATTTAAATTACTCTGTATGAAGCTTTTTGGGTAAAAAGTACAGTATGGCAGAAAAGAGTCTTTAGGAAATGCACTGTGTAAAAATGGCCATACCAATTACATGTCATCGTTCGATAAATGTAACAAATACCGTGCAAAGAAGCTTGCTGCATAGTATATAGTTTTTTGCAAGTTACTGGTTGCAGACCGCTCTGCAGTCACTGGACTGTGATTGTGTATGTACTGCATGACCGTGCGTGAATTTCAGAGCAGTTAACCAAAAAAGAGATGCTTGTTCATAACGTTTACCACACATATAAACATCATCAATGAAACAGGATGCTATGTGTAACTTTTTGGTAGCCTCTAAAAATATTTCCGTATAAATTAGCTAGCTTGCTTCGCAGTAGTTTAACCACGGGACTGCTGTAACTTGCCACATTTTCAAATTGTGTGAAAATCATTGCATGTGAGGGGTCACAACCGTATACTGTTTCTTGAAGGTCCCGTTGCTTTGTTGGCAATGCTTGGACAACCATGACCAGCTTTCCGCATTCATGTGCGCAGGGTATGCTCATTATGTGCATGCCTTTCTACCTATTAATGGCTTACAGTGCAAACAGACAAAAAAACACAGAGCACAAGTACAGATAGCTAGAGTTTGTAGTCTATACTCATCTTCTTCTTCACCTCAGTAAATAAGGCACATACCCACGCGGGGGGATTGGCCAAGGTACAGTGGAGATTGTCAATGAAGTATTTGCACGGGGGAAGGGCGTATTTGCACGGAGGAAGGGCGTGAGGCGGCGGCGTAAAAAACTGAATCAAGAGAAAAAAAAATGGAAATACAATTAAATTTAAGAAATATGAATTACCAGGAATATAATCAAGCATTTTGGACATGAGACAGAATTTTGTATACACCTAACAAGGTAACCGATCAGTCGCGCTTATGTAATCATGAAGGTAGCCACAAACACCGCTTAACGGGAATTCCTTGGCGCTCGCACCTAACGAGAGAACTGGAAGAGACAGACGGAGTCCTAACCTCGAAAGACGGACCTCCAAATACTGCTTTCCTTGAACTGCGAACCGATGGCAAGAGAGGAGAAAAACATCTAATGTTTCAACTTGCCCACATGAGACACAAAGGTTTGTCGCAGCGAACCCGCATCTGCGTAAGTACAAATTTACGTGAGGGATTCTGCATCGCAAAAGCGTCACTGACACCTCACAACACTTTATTTACACCACCGGACATTCCATGGGTACTTTATGGGGTGAGAATTCACGGTATTGAGCAACGGATCACTCAAGCTGGCTGAAATATTTGGGAAAAGCTGGAAACGTGAAGTTTCCAACAGAATGAGGTGAGGGACGGGATAGATTACAGGAGCGCTGAGGGCTAACCTTGCCAATAAATCACCCACCTCGTTAAAATAGACACCCGAATGCCTGCAGGTACCCAGACAAAGCGGATCTCACGCACTGTGCACGGAATAAAAAACCTAAGCGACCGATTCAATAAAGATTTTCCGGAATTTTGGAGAGAGACTAGAACTGAAAGGCAGTCTGAAAGAATCAGAACCCATGCTACATGCCTGGGAAGTTTGAGAAAAGCCGAACCAATCGCCAAAAACTCTACGAAGAATATAGGAGCATAACTAGGGATACGAACGGAATAGCTCCAAGCCAGATCCTGCGAATATATCCCAATCGCCGCCTTCTCACAGCTGCCGGGGGCATCAGTGGAGAGAACAGTATGATTAAAATTCTGTAGGTGTTCAGAAAGAAGACCATTTAGGATATTTGCGGGCATATGTTTCGCATGGGACGGGTAAATATGGTCATAATAGAAGACGGGGGTCAGCCTGCGTATCAGCAACTCGTCGCAAGGAGATCAGATCAACATGAAACGGAGTTTGCGTGAACCTAACTTGCGAAAGCTGATAGCGTGGTCAATGCCTCCCATGCCTACTGTCTTTTTCTTCCATGAATCATGACAGCATTCCGGCTCACCCCTTTCTCCATGCTTACACTGACATTGGCATGACTGCTACAACCAGGTCGAAATAACGCAAGCGTTATTTCAACCCATGACGTCGCATCCGGTTTGAAGAAAAGACGTCACGTCCGGCAATTTTTTTGCTGTTCGAGCCATATTTGAGCCGAGCCGAGCATTGCTTTCAGTAGCACTATGGTGGGTCGACGGAAAGAGCGCGCGATCGTGTTGCACGTGCGTGAGTAATTTGTTCTTACTATCTTTTGGTATGCACATACTGAGTGCTTGCCCGTTATCTGACACTCGGCATTCCGTTGTCAACTTCCTTGCGCCCGAATATTTTGTGTTAGCAGATAACCCAGGACTAGCGCTGAGCCCGCTTGCCCGGCAGTGGTCCCAAAGGCCCGGAGGGAAAGACATCTGTTTTTTTCGTAAGTTCTGCTCAAAAGCTCTGTGCAGTTCAACAGAAAAGAGCTTGCGCTGAGCGTTTTTTATATCTTTTGTCAACCCAGCCCAACGTAAGTCTTGGTCATGTAAAACACGCATAATTACCAGCTTTTACGTACTCCCGAAAAAAAGGCGGGAAACTTTTGACCACAGGCCAGTTGAACTAACCGTTTGTGTGATGAGTTTTGTACGCGGTCCGATTTTTTGTGGCCCCGCGGCTGGGAAAGTCTGTACAGTGTCGACTTAATGCTGCACTTTACAATTCAATTGTGTGCTGCTGTTACAATTCGCTTTCTAAAACAGGTGCAAAAATTGCGGCGAGATAAGCAATTACGCTTTCGTGTCTGCAGCGCGAAACATGTTCTTTTAAATTCATATTTATTTCAGAAAACAGGAGTTTAAAAACTGACTGGCAGTTTTGGGGTATGCACGGACCTTCCTGATTCCTGCTTCAAGTCCGGCGTTGGCTTGCTGGCGCAGAGGCTGAATAAATGGGACGTTAAAATGCTGAGGCAGCAAAGGCTCTAAGGCGCCACAAGGTGAGCCCTCAACCTTCTGTGAGAATTTTAAAATGAGGGCTGTGCCACCTGCGCCGATCATCGGCTTTGCGCGGGAAAGGTGCTTGGACCCAGGTAGCCAACTAGAATGGAGCGCATGAGGCAGCTGGAGAAGCAAGCTTAGTTTTAAGGCCTCTAAGCTTAAGACCTTTCTACAGCTGATGCTGTAAAGTGTCCTTAAAGAGATGAACATTGTGGGCAATGTGCTTGATGTCCTTTGACTGTTTGGAAGCTTGTGAGGTGCACAAAGCTCACAAGGCACTGTTGCAGTGTGTGACAGGTCATTGTGGTGATATTAGAAGAAGACAGCGCAGCACAATGGGACAGAGAAAAGGAGCACACAGGATAAGCGCTCGACCTGTGGGCTCCTTTTCTCTGTCCCATTGTGCTGCGCGATGTCTTCTAATATGCTATACGAACAAGCCCAAACTACAACATTGTTAAGATAGGTCACGATAGGTTTCTTTGATTTGGCTGCACTCTCTGCACTAGTTCTGTAAAGTTCCGCGGTGGTGCCGGCAGCGTGCAACGTCAGCTCAGGCAGTTCAAATACAGCTTGGCACTGGCCGCTTCCAAAACGAATGGTCGAGTGCAGGCCCGACTGTCCAATAGCCTTGCTGTCGTCACGAAATTGCAACCAACTGCATGCCGCCGACACCAACAACCACCAAAATCCTGAAACACTTGGAAGAATTTTCAAACAGCAAATCGCAATGAAGTTTTACCATGAACCTGCTCTAGGAAACGGTCGTTTCACAGAAAGAAAAAAAATCGTTGCATGTACGAATTACGAATTAGCGCTGAAATGCTGCCCATGCGACTCGACTTGACCGTTTAGGTTTTCATTATGACTCCTCAAACAGTGACTCACATCCTCTATGTGTAGGTCGAAGAAGCAGAGAAGGTATGGCACGAGTTATTTATTGAAATGGTGACAGTTATTTGCTGAAAGGTTATGGCTTATGGGGGTTTAATGTCCCAATTCGACTCAGGCTATGAGGGACGCCGTAGTGAAGGGCTCCGGAAATTTTCACCACCTGGTGTTCTTTAAGGGAGCATAGACACCTAATTTTTGGGTGCGTGGTTTCTTCTTTTTAATGTAATGACGCCACTGCGGTGGCTCAGTGGTTAAGGGGCTTGGCTGCTGACCCGAAAGACATGGGTTCGATCCCGGCCGCGGGGGTTGAATTTTGATGGAGGCGAAATTCTAGAGGCCCATGTACTGTGTGACGTCAGTGCACATTAAAGAACCCCAGGTGGTCGAAATTTTCAGAGCCCTTCACTACAGTGTCCCTCATAGCCTGAGTCGCTTTGGGACGTTAAACCCCTATGAACCAAAGCAATCTTTTCTTGTAATGAGATGTAAGGCAATTTTATACACGGATTACCACGTGGTATGCTCCTATGGCTGCTAAATAATTTATAACTGAATTTCTTGTGTTGTTTCAGTTTCACTAGCTGAACGATGACTGTGACCTCAAAGAGAGGTTGTATGTCATGTGAGGCGTGAAAAACTGCAATATAATTGATGCTTCTACATTTGTTGTCATTCCTGCTCTTGAGGAAGGCTGGCTTCAGCACTGCAGTGAATTAAAACGATAAAGCAGCAATTAAATCGCAGTTTTCTTATGCCTCATATGACCTAAAATCTCTCTTTGACGTCACAGCTCTCATTCGGCTGTTGAAACCGGAACAGCATGACAAATAATCGATTATAAATTATTTAGCGGTTGTAGGCGAATACCACATGGTGATTCATGCATAGTAGTGTCTTTCGCATCATTATAAAGAAGAAAATGTGCCACCAAAATTAGGTCTCTATGCTCCCTTAACTTGTACTGGCATCGCACAGTACACGGGCCTCTAGAATTTCGCCTCCATCGAAATTCGACCGCCGCGGCCAGGATGAAACCCGTGACCCGAAAGACGCGGGTTTGATGCTGGCCGCGGCAGTCGAATTTCGATGGAGGCGAAATTCTAGAGGATCGTGTACTGTGATGTCAGTGCATAGTAAAGAACCACAGGTGGTCGAAATTTTTCAGGCGAAATTCTAGAGGATCATGTACTGTGATGTCAGTGCATGGTAAAGAACCACAGGTGGTCGAAATTTCCAGAGCCCTTCGCTATGGCATCCCTCATAGCCTGAGTCACTTTGGGACGTTAAACCCCCATAAAGCTTTCAACAAAGAATTGTCATCATTTCATTAAATAACTAGTGCCATACCTTTTCCGCTTCTTCCACCTACACATGGGCACCGCCGTATTGCTGCACCGCAGCTGCGCTTCCATTTCGTCAAGTACAAGCCAGCCTAGAACTCGTGCTGCACTTTTTGAACTAGTGCAGAAAGTGCAGCCAAATGGAAGAGACCTTATGATTATGTGGCTATTTCCTTTGCATTGCGTGGGCGACAGTTTTTGTCCTAGCCATTACATAGAAAGAAGAAACAAAAAGGAAACGTGGAAACATTCACTATTAAGACTACAGCTTTCACCCAAAGACCCCAAATGAACAAAGCCTGCCTGTATAGTGAACAAAACAACTAGGCTGTCACGGATCTATCAAATTATAATTTTGAAAGTGGGCCTCCTGCTGTGAAACGGGCAACGTTTGTGCCCCTAGAGTCAAGCAGTGGCGAGAGGCGAGAAGCCACAGACGAATGTATGTAGGACAGGGAGCTGAACGAGGAAGTAGTTCCCATAATTGAAGAATACATGGAAAGACAAGGACGAGACATGTTTATGTTCTTCCTTCTATGTTTGTCATTTTGTTTTCACAAGTTAGGAGTAGGTGTTTGTTGTAGTTTCACTTTTTGAGGAAAATGGGAAGGGGGTTGTTCATCTTGAGACATGTAGCCCAAAAGACAGAACACAGGAGTGACTCACACAACATTAGTGTTTGCGTTTTGTTCCTACTGTTCTGTGTTGCTTGCGCCCCTTGTCCCCAAATGAGGCATTGACATGATCTTACGTGGTGCTATGCTGGTAAAAGGATGTCTGCTGCATGCATATGGGTGTGTGGCATTCAGATTCAAGCACCTACACACGGCTTCTAGTGCAATAGGAATTACAGGAGGAAAAAAGCCTCAAGGATGTCGATGAATAGTTTAGTTCTTCATTTTACCTTTTCTGAAAAATTCTGTGGCAGGAGGTTTTAATACATGTCAGCCCACCCCTCATGTAATACTCCCTTGTGGGCCTTTGAGGTACAAATAAATAAAAAAAAAGTAATGCCCTTTCAAACAGTATAATTTGCAGCTTTTGTGCAAGCTTTTCGGTGGCCACTTCATGGAGTGTTTGCCCAGAGCTTGTAGTGATTGCTTAATGGCGCTTGGTTCCAAGAACCGTACTGTTAACCAATTGCCCTTGTGCCTCTTGGTGAGAAAAGCTGAGAGGTCAAAATGACAATTTACCATAGCTGTGAACAGTAATGAGCTGGATGTATTGCCGAAGAGAACCGAGGTCATCTGCTTGACAGTTGTAAGAATTTTGGGTTGGTTAGAGCATAGATTGCTTCACACCATCTTCCATATCTTAATAGATGTGGCATTATTGGCATGTGTAATTAAAAATTTGTTTCGGTGTGTGTGGCTGGTGAGCTGTCAGCTCTGGCATGATGAAGTTGTAAGCTCAACCAGAAGTACCTGTGCTGTTTGATCTCAGGGCAAGAGCTTTGAGCGAGGCCACTGCACTACGTCCTTGTTGTACATTTGGCTTTCATGGTGCTCCAACTTCCTCCTTCCCATTCGCCATGGGGCCGAGCGAAAGTGGTGGGGTGTAATTAGAGCAGTGGCATGGCCATAAGGTCCATCCGAACAGTACTGCGTAAGACTTGTTTGCTGGATTGACCCCGCAGTCATAACTGAGGTGAGTTATGAGTGGACCACTGTGGAAAAAGACAGTAGAGCAGCGGAAAACATGCCACGAATGGTGGAGAGCTATACTTTGGAGGCAACCTTTGATGCCTGTGTTGCCATTGTGGTCAAAGTTATCTGTGAGACCATCAAGGGCAGCACCTGCTTTGAATGCATCGCATAGCAATAGATCAGAGCTTCAATTTTATAGTTGGATCATGGGCCTTACTGCAGGAGGTGTATGAATCGGTTCAGATTTCACATTTAGACGCATCAAATTCAACAACGTTAGTACTCACAGGTACAATAAAACCTCGTTAAGGCATACCTCGCGGCACTGTGGAAAAACTGTGTGCAAAGCGGCAATATTGTCACGAAGACCACGAAGCTGGCAGTGGCGCGGGAACAGAAAGGTCGCGCTATAGGCGAGCGGCTATTAGAATGATCTCACCGCCATCGTTCATCGCCGCTTATTATTCGGCTGGTCGCCACGTAACAATATGCCCAAACTGAAAGCAGCCTGAGTATATCCGTTGACGTGGTAAAAGATGATACCTGAGGCATTTAAAAGAATGCGCAGGTGAAACCTTTTAATCACATATAGCTACGAGTGCAGCCTCGAACGTATGTAAGCCAGGTCCCGTGTACCAGCTGCTCTATTAGGCCGTATTTGAGTGAACAAGCAAGTGTCTAGCATGCATGCAGCTTTTTCCAACAGTACAAGTTTATCTGTCTTCAGCTTCCATGTAGGCGTTACTTTCATTGGATGGCATTTTGCCAGTGATGGAAGCAACAGTGTCAAAACCAAACTGTGCTGAAGAAGGCTTGGACTGCAGTGTTTAATGCATCACCAATCATGCAAAAAAAATTAGCCTCCGCAATGCGTCTTCTGCAACAAAATACCTCCTGTAAACAAGAGGTATTTAGGAATACCTGCTCTATTCCGAGGCCTGGATTGGGAACAGTTGGGATAAGAGTTAATGGAGAATATTTTAGTAAGCTGCAGTTCTCAGGTGACATGACTAAGTCGCTCAGCAGATGAACTGCAAAGCAAGATCAGTAAGCAGAATAGTGGGTCTAAAGAATTAAAGCAGTATAGACACTTAACTTTTGGGTGCGTGTTTTTTGTTTGTAATGATGCGTAAGGCGTTGTTATACATGAATTACCAACTGGTATTCTCCTATGACCACTGAATAATTTAAAGTCTCATGTTTTTCTCGTGCTGTTTCGGTCTCAGTTTCAACAGCCGAATGAGGACTTTGACGCCAACGTGTGCTTACAGGTCACGTGAGGCATGAAAAGACTGCAATATAATCGCTGCTTCCACATTAATTGTCATTCCGGCTCTTGAGGAAGGCTTGCTTCAGCAGTGCAGTAAATCATAACGATGAAGCAGCGATTATATGGGCGTTTTTTCATGCCTCACGTGACAGAAAAGCACTCTTTGACGTCACAGCAATTGTTCGGCTGTTGAAACTGAAACAGCGTGACAGAAAAAAATCAATTATAAATTGTTTAGCGGCCATGGGCAAATATCACATGGTGATTCATGCGTAATAGTATTTTCTGCATCATTGTAGAGAAGAAAACATGCCACCAAAATTACGTGTCTATATTCCTTTAGCACGCAGAAAACCAAATGGAAAATGCTCTTGGCCAATCCCTACAATGCAAATGCTGTGTGGTGTATAATATTGTTACGTGGTGGCCGTACAAAGAGTGAGGCGCGATGAACGATGGCAGAGATATAATTTAATGGCCGTTGGCCTAGCGCGAGTGCTGTGTAACGCACCACAGCCAGCTTCGTCGTCTTTGTCAGAATATTCCTTTTTCTCATGGACATTGTCACATATAGGAAACTGGGTGGTGTGTTATTGTTTGCATAAGAACTTAAGGACACTGAGAAGTTCCCCAGGCAGCCGCTGGCCACACACCATACGTGGCAAAATTACTTTTGAAAAGTAATTAAATTCCATTACTAATTACTTTTCTAGAAATCACAGAAGTAATTAAATTACATTACAAATTACTGGTCTTAAAAGGTAATGCCATTACATTACAATTACCTGCCTTAAGTAATGAAAATTACTTAGTTTCGATGCTAAAGCGTTGCACATTTGTCATAGTTCGTACAAAATTTCGAGAGTTTTTTGTTTGCACCGCCACTGAGATTGAAAATGGGCGTCAGAAATTTTGCCCCTCTTTAGTCAATTTGAACAGCCACTTTTCTGATGTAGATGAGGTCTTTATCATATCACTCTTCAATCAGAAGTACATCGTTCAATGTGTAATATGGTCCCACCATCCTGATTTTGAAGAATTTGTCATCCGCGTAAACAGCGGGAGTGCATTGACTGCTTATCCACGCATCATCCCAGAAGTGCACAGGTGCGCGAGAAGCTGCACATTCTGCTGTTCAATGTATTTGTTCTGGAGGCAAGTTGGTGGAAATACATTGCATGTCGCTGGGACGCTGTTGCCTATCTTGCCCTTGAGTTAGAAATACGGCCTCAGATGAGGCCACAAAAGCCCGACAACTCATGGCCAACTTTCTTATACATGTCAGTTGAGACTTCTTGACAGTGTGGCGACGTCAAAGTACTTGCTCAAGCACTCGTAGTGCGTCTGCGCGAAGGTGCCATATGGCATGCCTTGGTCATCGAGCTCTCCTGGTGGCCATGCAGTTGTGTGTGAGACCTTATGCAGTGCAGGGAGGTGCGTAGCAGTCCTCTGACTGATATGCAGACTTCACCAAGGCAGTGCTGACGCCTGCGCACACATCACCTCTCGTCCGCGTGCGCTGCTTCCCTGGGGTGCTGGCTATTACTGCTTGCGCGCTTTTAAGACACAAGCCTTAAGTGGCACACTCTGGTTTGATACCGTCTGCGGCAGTCTCATTTCGGTGGAGGCGAAATGCTATAGGCACGTGTACTGTGCGTTGTCAGTGCACTTCAAAGAACCCCAGGTGGTCAAAATTCCCGGAGCCCTTCGCTATGGCGTCCCTCATAGCCATAGTCGATTGCTTTGGGACGTTAAACCCCCATTGGCTGCATCTTTACTTTGCATATGCTCATTTCCACAAACGCGAGGCCAAAGCATGGCATATGCGAGAAGCATGGACTCAGTATGCAGCAGAAGTAATATTGCTAGTAATTAATTACTTTTCCATGAAATTACTGCTTGAAAGTAGTTCATTACATTACTAAATTTCCAGGCCACAAAAGTAATGAATTACATTAGAGATTACCGAAAAAAGTATTTTAATTACTGTAATTATATTGCAGTAATTTCATTGCTGGCTAGTCTGCCACGCACTGATTTCAAGCTGATTGCACACTGCTTTTCAATTAATGCGAAATCCTGATATGATAGCTTCTGCAAATGGTATGAAACAAGGCCTTTTGCATTTTTAAGGCAAAGGTTTGTGCCACCTTCCCTTTTATTTTTTTGTCTTGCCCCCCCCCCCTCCTTTTCTCCCTTCATATTTTTTTTGATGTTATGAATGCAATGTTTTAGCAACAAGCTTGAATTAGCCCCTATGAAAAATTTTTTTCCTGGTCTGCACGTGACTGTCTCTATGTCCAGGATTGGCGCCATTTCCTAGTCCCTGGCATTTATTGGCACTTTCACTTCATTAAAACCTTTGTGAATGTGCTGGCACAAATTTTGAAAAGTTCCTTTTCTAGCGCTTGCAAGTTTTTTCCATATTTTTGTTTTCCATGGGGGTGAAGTTTCATGGGATGTCCAGTCCGTCAAATATTTCGGCAGCTTACAAAGTCAAGCTGTCATTTTTTTTCCTGAACACAGTTATGGCTCAGACTAATTGTACCATTCTACATGATTTTCCCTCATTCATTGAGATGCTCAATAAGTTTTAGGATGCGATAAATTATGAAGAGGAATGAAATGTTTCTTTTCATCACTGCATTTTGTGGAAACATGTTTGTATTGTAATTTCAAATATTTGTTTTATAATTTGAACTTCTCGAAAATAAAGCATATCGCAGTACTGGCCGGCATTTCGAAAGGCCCTGATATGCACAGCATGTGTACGAGAGCAGACGATGCAGCGGTCCCTGTATCACTACTTTTGGAGCCTTGGAGCCCACATGACCGGGGGAGTGACGTCATAATGCACCCCGACACTCAGAATCCGAAATCGATCAGTATAAATAATGCGATAATATTTAATGTGCATATTTGAATTGCGGAGCACGTATCACGCACCAGGTGCGAGTATGCAATGTTTGAAACTAAGAACACTCCAACCAAACATTTGATGTCTCTGCCCCTGTAAGGTATTGAGTTCAGCATATATGAAGCTTGTCACCTCATGTGTGCCAGCTTCAGAAGCCTTTCAGAAACCCTTTCGTTGTTTGTCTTGACTATTTTTATTCATTCTTGGTCTCTGCCTTGTACACACTTCTTTTTGTGTGTGGTTTCTCTGGCACATCTTGAACAATGTTCCTTTTATCCTTTTTTTTAAGGATCTTTCTAATGTCCATACACAGACCCACTACAGTAGTACGTGGGCTACTGCTGTAGCCTGTTGGGAGATGTCCTTATCTTTTTTCCCTCATATGCATTCCATTTTTTGTGTATTTGTTTGTGGGTTTCTCTTAGTGGTTTATTAGTTGCATTTTATTGTTGTGAGCTCGCATACTTTTTTCTCTTTTCGTGGCATCCAAACCTGTGTATGACTGAAACTAGTGGAGGGACTGCAGCAGCCGACCTTGCATGGCGCGGCATTCTCTGGTCCAAGGCACCTATTCCCCATTCCAGGCTACCGGCTCAAGATTGTGCCCACAAGTCTGCACCTTGGCCTACAGGCAGAGTCGCATTAGGCCCACGTCGGCCAGGAGTTCCTTGCCAAATAAAGTGTTCCTACCGACACGCCTTGTCAGTAATTGATGAAGCGTGTGAATAAATGAGTAACAACTTCGTTGGCCGTATAGAAAAACCGTGTTACAAAGCAGTTTTTTTTTAAGGCCATGCCCAGCCACCACATTGTTTCCTCTGAGCAACCTACTCATCTTTGAGGTAAGTGCTTGCTGTGTGTCGCATCACAGTCTGAAGTGTTGCTGCAGAACCGCATATCGCCTTCCTGTTTATGCCATTGCAGCAGAAAATGCTCCACAAAGCTAATAAAAAAAAAATTTCGCCAACATACTGCTTTGAGGCAACTGCTAAACGGGTGCTTAAGCCCACTGAACATTGTAATTGAGGCCCTTTGAATTGAATGTTCTTTGAAGGTATTTTAGAAAGGCGAGATAACAGTCCTAGCAGTGCTACTGGGATTGAAACTCGCTGCAAACGAGGCAGATTCTGTAGCACTGGGCTCTTGCTGGCAGTTCTTGAAATTTGCATGACCCGAAACTGCACTGTAAAAGAGCATAAAGAAAACGATGTCTTCCTCGGTAATTCATGCCATGCAACATGACATGAAAACCATCACATGGCCAGTTTATCCATGGCCTTCAGGTTCAAGACATCTGCCACTTTCTATACGGTAGCTTCAGACTGTTGCACTGGAAAATTACATTTCTCTTGAAGGCACTTTTTGAGCAGGAATTGGGTTTGCCCTGGTTTTCGTGATTTATGTTTTGGGTGCACAAACTGGGTGATATCGGGCTTTAACAGCTAAAAAGAGGCCCTAAATATTCGCTAAATTTGATTTGTAGTCTTCTCTTACTGTTGTAACCTATCTTTCCTCAAGCAGAACAGTGGCCTGAGCTACGTGGCTGAGTGAATTCGCATCACCTGTTAATGCCACATTAATTTTTTTCTTTTCTCAGCTGCTGAGGGCCATTATTGCCAGAGGGGTATGTAAGGTGTGTACTGTAGACAGGGAAATCGCTTAATTCAAACCGACGGTATTTACTAACTGGCACTCCGCTCCCGTCAAAATCGCGCATTTCAGTGCGACAAAGCTGCCGGTAATATAAGCATATGCAACGGCCGTACAGCTTACCTGTCCGGACCGATGAAGCATGGCAATGCAGCGCGCTGCATGTGGCCATCGTGGAGAACCACTCGTCTACTACCCCTGTCACACGGTGCTTTCGAAGTGCAGTTTCTCTCTCCAGCTGCGCTCCTGTTCCTGCCACGATGTGGGACCAGTTTATGTTACCGTATGCGGGGCCTATCGAGTGGAATCTATGAGGCGCCGCTGACAGTGCTGATGAGCGGTTGCATAAGAATGAAAAGACCCGTACCAACCCCTGTGGTCGGGCTCTCTTTATTCCGAACTCTGCGTAAAGAACTATTTTTCGGTCCCCTTACCCTTTGTTTCTAATCAGCATAGTTTGAACAAATTTTCGGTCACTTAATAGTTTGAAGTATCGAGGCGTCGAATGCCTGACCATTGGTACGTGGCCATATATATATATATATATATATATATATATATATATATATATATATATATATATATATGTATATATATATATAGGATAAGTTAAATGGAATCAGGGGCCTGTTTGACAAACTTCTGAAGGGAGCTAACAGTCACCGAAACCAAGGTGCATAGGGGAATGTTTTTTTTATGTGTTGTGCTTATCAGTGGGAGCTATTATAGTACTTAGATTAACAAATCGCTTAAAGAAAATTACTTGTAAAGCAGCAGAAAAACAACCATGCCGCCGGTGGGATCCGAGCCCACGACCTCCGAATATCGCGTCCGGTGCTCTTACCAACTGAGCTACGGCGACGGCTGTCCAATCTGCTGCTCTCGTGGGTATTTATGTTCATTGGGTGTAAACGAACCTTGAGAGTGTTCACCAGCGCCACCCTCGACCATAGCGGCGGACGTAGCACGTCCTGTAATATCGCGAGTGTGACGTGGAACGTCATCTAACGGCGAGGGCGGAAACTGTGCGAGAGCCCTCTTAAGCTACCTATGGCATCAAGACTGCCCTATGCACCTTGGTTTCGGTGACTGTTAGCTCCCTTCAGAAGTATATATATATATATATATATATATATATATATATATATATATATATATATATATATATATATATATATATATATATATATATATTTCCATCCATGGCGCGCGCACAATTTGTCCCTAAACGTAATGACCGTTGGATATATTGTCTTCATCTTCAAAAGACGTGTCGAAAATCTCAGAAAGTTTATTATAGCGACAAATTTATATATGAGACTGGTCAAAGGGAGCACGACTACAAAACCACCGCCGCACACACGCACTCACTCTTGTCGCTCTTAATGCAGTTCCAATAGATTGACCGAAAGTTTGAGCTATAAAGCGAGCACGAAACGACGAGAATTCACTGTGTGAGCGTGTGTTTGAGGGAGGATCGCGCATAAAGGTTTTACCACTAAACGCACTGATCATAGTGCTTGCATGAGGCACAGCGAAACGGTGATATCGATTTGAGATGGAATTCCGCATCTGGTCGCTTCCAGCCCTCGCAATGAAAAGAGGTAGGATTAATTTTTCCCTTTGCAAAACAAACATCTAGTAGAACTCGCTGTTACGTTCGCGGTTGCTGCGTTTTTCCCGGTACGTTTTTTATATATATATATGAGCCAGATAGTCCAGCTGCCACAGAAGCCCCTACAACTGAAACTCGATCGCCTATATCTGTTACATAATGCAATTGTTGCATAATTCCCTTGTCCTACGTCGCGAAAGTCATCTCACGATGGTAGTTTACACCGTCCCGGAATTCGTTCAATGCGCGCGTAATGGCGACGCCGGCCAGAAAAAGCGATACTATACACGTACTCTTTATAGGCACTTGTTCGCCGCTGCGTTCGGCGACGTCTCGAAGCACCCAGGCCAGCGCCAACATACTTACAGACCATGTGATTTTTGTGCGTCTGTTGGCACAGTTATATCGACGCGGCGACGCTAGCGCAAACGATAGCACAAAAACGAAACTATGCCGCGGCAGATGGCACAAACAGCGCTGTACGAAATGCGCTTGCGTGGGTTCGCTCCGGCAATTTTGTTTCTGCCATCCGCTTTATTCTTGTCGCCTTCACCTTAAAATACAGAATTTCTAAATTCCAATATAGCTATGATTCTATGGGATTTTTAATGCGGCCACCGCGATAGCAGCGAAGAAGCGCGCGCGTACCGCATCTTCGCACACTCAGGCATGCTCCCTCTTCATTGCTAAATAACTTCCACAAACAGCTGCTCAGGCTAACCGAGACTCATCGCAGTGAGTTTCTGAAGGACGGTATTTGCTTATGTCAGCTTTGTTCCCCTTTCCCTTATATATCGCGTTCATTCTACTTGATCGCCATTGGATGTGCCATACTGGGCACATCCAATGTGCCCAGTATGTCCCACAAATCATCTTGAATAACGTTGCCGTAGGCTCGCCTGATATCCAGAAATGCTAGCCATAGGGGCCTGTGTTCCTTTTCAGCAATCTCTACATAATGCGTCAATGAAAATAGATTGTCGATAGCTCCAACCTCCTCTGTTTCCGGAACCCATTGTGTAGCTCCCCTAGCACCCTCTCGTTCTCCACCCAAGCCTGCAGTCTGTCCTTTATAATCTGCATCACCACCCTATAAACCACACACTTCACTGTTATGGGACGGTATCTGCTTATGTCAGCTTTGTCCCCCTTTCCCCTATATATCACGTTCATTCTATTTGATCGCCATCCATCCACTGTCATTTTGTTCACCAAATCTATTAATGTTTGCTTGGATTTCGGTCCTAGCTTCTTTATTAACATAATCGGAATACCATCTGGTCCTGTCGACGCGCCACTAGCAGCCTTCTTCTCTTGTCGTAACGCGAGCGCATGGTTGCGGTCTGTGGAGGGCCACTGCGTCCGACACGGCCGCGCATCGAAGCGAAGTGGCAGATGACGCGAAGCGCCACGCCCAGGTCAAACTTCTGCGCCACTCGACTGCGATGAGTGGCCGTGTCGGACGCAGTGGCCCTTCAGAGAGTGCAGCCACGCACTCGCGTGTTCAGGGTGGACGACCCTGTACGTATGGGACTGCTGCTCTCTTCGACCGACGCATGCCTCGGGGACTGCAGAACCACCGTGCCTGATAGTATTTCTGACCATTGCCACACGTTGTAAAGAATTCACATTACTAACTTGCCTATACTCTGCACAAATCAGGGCGAAATCTCGGAACGGAGGAGCGCACATATGGCCACTCGAACAACCCATAAATTACGCGAAATGAAAGCGTATTTTCATACGGTCAATTACGACAAGATTTTCCTGAGAAAGCTTCGAAAAGACTCATTTTTCTGGAGCGCCTTCGAAGGCACAGACACTACACAAGTGCGAGCACACAAACCACACAAGCGTCCTTTCACAACGAATGTGCCACACCACACGTCCAGAGCATCCAGAGGCTGACCAAACAAGCCCGCGGCCGCACGACCGCGATCCACAAATCACAAGCCAAATCACAAATGACGCCAAGCCAATCTATAATCAACGGGTGAAAATAACGCTTTCGTTATTACGGCCAGGTCGGAATAACGATTTGGCTTGGCTTTCCGTTATTTTCACCTGGTCGAAATAACGCCGGCCACAGACATTTCTCACAACTAGACGGCTGTAGTATGGAATGAGCTTAGGGAAAATTACCTTTTTAGTCGTTCTATCTGCACAGCTTAGAAGTATGTGAAAGGTACTTTGGCTGTGAGTGCTTTGGCCTTTCTCTCTCATAGTCCTTTTGCGAACTGAAGTGGTGAACTAAATTAACTTCTTCATTACATATTGTGCCATCGTTGTCGCAATAACGAAAAGTTGGCACATAGTAAAGATCTGCAAGCACTAAGGATTTGTCTTTAAACTCTGACATCATTATGGATGGAATCAATACAATTTAGAAGAACAAGTATAGTGCAGCACATGTATGATTGGAAGTGAAAGACGAATGTTGTTTATGTTGTTAGCCTATCAAAAGATTACACATACCCACACTGGGCGATCGGCCAAGAATCCAATGGCTATTCCCCTGTACTAAGTTAATAAAAAAAGAAAACCACGCGGGAACGCAACACCGGTGGATGTGCTCAACTTCAGGAACAAACCGTGCAACCAGTAACAAAAATATTCCTGAATCAGATTTTACATTGCATAATAAACCATGATTGTACCAAAGCAATGAGATATAAGTGAAGCATTTCATTCCTTTAGTGACAGAAATGAGTTATGAGGTTTGTTGAATAATTAAAAAAGTGATTTTTGATGGCAGCCAGCATGGGTCATTTCAAGTTATAGCTCAAGATTACAATCACATCTGATATAGATGACACGCATGCTATGAAAGCAAGATAATTTTTTCCTTTTTTTATCAGAAATGCACAGGCAGTTTCAAGGCTTGCTTCACAATTTTATTTCTGACGTATACACAAAGGCATGCCTATAAATTATTCGTGTGTTACACCAGAACCAACACTACTTAATTTGGTAAATCATGTTCATTACCTGGGTGTCATTAATAGCAAAGATATACTAATGCTGCTTATCCTATAGAAGAACAAGCAGCGGTTTTGTGAAGACGTTTAATAATACGTCAGTAAAACTTCTATTTGGGCTAGTTGGTGCATTTTTAACCAAGGGAACGGAGCAGCGCAAAAAACAAGCAATCACACAAGAAGGACAAGACACGACACGAGCGCTGACTGACAACTGAATTTTATTGAGCGGAGGCATGCCTTAAAATGCGAGCAACAGAGGTGAAAAAGGAGGAGAGTGGACAATCAATAAGGATACCAGCAAGCACTCAAACGTTAGCTGCTTCCAAAAAGTCTCTTTCAGCTACAAAAAGCGATAACGAGGGAGTGCTGATGCAAGTGTCTGCATTTTTCTTGATATAGTAGACTTCCAGGTTAACACGCGCAGTCTTGTCGGCACTCTTGCCTAGAATCCTAGTCTCAGCCAGACGAGCCACGCATCCTCTGCACTTAATTACGTGCGCAACCAAATGTGCGTACTTATCTTTTAATTGACTTAAATTTCGGGCATGTTCCCCCAATCGTTCATTGATGCAACGGCCAGTTTCGCCTACATAGGTCTTTCCACACATCATGGGAATGGCATAGATCACGCCTGTTGAGCACTTGACAAACGGTGTGTCATGTCGTATCTGGCATCCTCTTTTCTTGGAACCACAAATGCGTGGGCACAACTTTCCCAGCTTGTTGGGTGCCGAAAATACAACGGACACCCCATGCCTGTTGGCCACTTTCTTGATATTGTGCGAAGTCTTGTGCAGGTATGGCAAAACCACAGGCTTATCAGCCTTCCCACGGTCATCATTCAGTCTTCTTGTACCAGTCTTCAATTTCTGAAGCAGGGTTTCAGCAACAGCAATCAAGACCGAAGGGGGGAAACCCGCCGCCAAAAGTCGGCTAATCTGATTATGCAAACTTGATTACATCTGATGCGGGCACGATTTTTTCAGTTGTCAGTCAGCGCTCGTGTCGTGTCTTGTCCTTCTTGTGTGATTGCTTGTTTTTTGCGCTGCTCCGTTCCCTTGGTTAAAAAAAAAATAAATAATACGTGTTACTGTTTTGTCCATCAGGTAATGAACTGTGCGGCAGTTTCAGTTTCTCTTCTCTTATTTTTAGTTTCGGTTCTCTTACTTTCACTTTCGCTTCTTCAGAGTTTCAGTTTCAGTCACATACATGTTGCTTGACACCTCGTATACGTGACGCAGGAAAAGTAGTGGGGAGGGTGTCGGCGGAAACTTGGCGTCAGCATGACATCGCTCGCTCCGGTGTGTCGTTCGATCTTGCATCTACAATACAACAACGTGCCGACGAGGTAAACCTTTACTATGAGTTTCACGGGATCTTACGCCCTCTCGTACATTGCTGGAAACCCCGGGCCAGCCACCAATACCATGGAACCAGTGGAAGGCACTGTTTTCTACCTACCTACATAGAGGCGTCTGGCGCCTGAGTTTGCTGCATCCCGGCGCAAAGCTATGCTTCTGCATTCGCGCGGCGTCGAAGGTCAGCGTCGTTCCGGAACGCCTCCTGCCACGAGCGCAATTTTAAAACGAAGAAGACCTCAATTAAGTGAAGTTACGAAAGGCGAAGATGCGTCACAAGGGCGCCTCCGCACCGCGTTCCGTCGCGGGGCGGAGGTTTGAAACATGCGTTTCAAACCGCGCTCAGCACTTGCGACCGTCTGTTCTCAGCCACGACGAAACGCCACCGCAGCTCAAGATATGTTTACAGAACCGTGGTGAGCCTGTCAGAGGTTTATATTGTTCATTTACGCGAACTCGCGGATAACTGCGACTTCGACAATTCCTGCCCACTCCCCGCGGCTGCTCGGTGGACAGGGGACGACAGCGCGTTTTTCTTGTTCTCTTTATTTCTCTTTCTCCCTTTTCTATTTCCAGCATCCGATTGCTTGTTGCTCTGTTCATGTGGCGGACGTGTGTGCCAATTCCAACTCCTTAAGAAGGGGAGGAAGATCACTGTAACTTCAGTCTTGAGAAAGGACAGGCTCTGTCCGAAACGTCGACTCAAAATAAATCTGTATAAATGAAGCGTTTCTCAACTTTGCATATATATATACAGCCTGTCCTTTCTCAAGACTGAAGTAGTTACAGCGATCTCCCTCCCCTTCTTAAGGAGTTGGAATTGGCACACATGTCCGCCACATGAACAGAGCAACAAGCAATCAGATGCTGAAAAGCCGATGGGAACAAAAGAAAAATACAAGAAAAGGAAGAAAGATAAATAAAGAGATAAAGAAAAACACGCTGTCGCCTCCTGTTCACCGAGCAGTCGCGGGGAGCGGGCAGAAAAAAAAGAGAAAGAAAAAAAGGGAAAAGAGGAGCGGGAGGGGAGAACAGGCGCCCCTCAAAGCAGAGCGGCGGCGAGTACAGAAACAGACGGTGGCGGATTCGCGGAACAGATGAGAATTATAGATGCATGTACTCGCGTGCCGCTGGCCAAACCGAGTAAACAAATAAACAGAATAAAACACAGACAGGGCAGGAGACTTCCCTGGAGCCTCTTCGGCACGAATAGTCAAGGCGGAATCAGCGGCGCAGTTAGCTTAACTAGAGACACGTGCATACATGCAAGATGCGCTTTTTTTTTATCCCGCGCGCGTTGTCAAAAACGTGGGGAATTCCGAGAAAAACCTAGGGAAAATGCGTCTGTCTTCAACCAGAGATGACGTCATTAAAAGTCACGTGATCATGACGTTACAGACGTGACGTCACATTTTTTTGACCAATCAGCGTTTCCAGCCTACCTACCCGTCTGGGGAGTCGCTGGCCCGCAGGGGGCACATCCCTCATATCTAATGTTCTTAGAACTTTGCGATGCGCGCGTGTTACAATCTTGCTGCGGAGCATTGCGAGAGATGTTTCGATCGGGTGAAGCAGATCTTGGAAGGCCCAGGCTGCGCTGTTTCTGGTCATTTTTTCGACGAGCTTTCGCCGAACGGTACCCCCTGAATAACGTTGACAAATTTCAAATAAACCCATGCCCCTCTTCTCTATTCTTTCCGCAAGAAACACAGCTCACTAGATTCCTGTGTGATGCACACGCGTACAGTGACGTTGGGAGTAACACAGCAGGCCTGACTGACCGGATTTCTCCAAATGGCAAGCACGTGCGTTGACGAAATGACAACTGGAACAAGGGCAGTATCAGACATGGCGAGCGACTTGTGAATATTAAAAAAACTGCACTTGAAGGCACAGACACGTGCCCACTTACTAGGAAAAATGGCATGCGTCGGTGTGGTGAAGGCGGCGGAAATCGTTTTTTACTGCGCATGCAGTTTTCAAGAATTTTCGGGAAAGAGGTTTCTTGTCTTCGCAACTGCGTTCTTGTCTGTTAATTATATGTCAAGGGCATTGTTTGTTAGCAACAGTTTGATTAACTTCTTGCAGGTATTATGCAGTAGTGCTTCCCTAGCTGTTGCTGCTATCCTTGTTCTCACAGCTCAGGACAGGCAAACCCGCGATTTTATTCACATTAGTTAATTGTGGAGAATTGCAAGCATGTGTCCAGTGGCCTTTGAAGATACGTTCGGTCTTTGAGCATGATATCGACGAACTTCTTGAGGCCATGTAACACTCTTCGGAGCGCTGACGTCGGGTAAAAGAGTCCACCCCTGTCTTGGTGGGCAGTCAAACTGCCTACAGTAGCATTTCCTAATTGGCAGGGAATGCAAGCTACAAACTGCAGAATAATTTGATTTTGTGTTCGGCTGCCAGTTCTTTCTTGCAATTACCTTGAGCCATCTTTCCCGGAGTTCTATGTCAGCAGGAGTTTCATGGAACGAAACACTGGGCTTCTTGTTTCGCTGACTGGACATGCAAAACGGAACGCAACAGCAGCGCATTTTCGCTCGCTACTCCCTCAGGCAACTGCAGTCATCAAGGCGTCACCTGTCAAACGGTAACACTAAACACACCACACAATTATATTATAAGAAACAGCGCGCCAGAAGGCATACTTTTTGCTGCAACGGCAGTCACAAGAAAATTCTGTGCTGCCTGTGTGTCTTCTGCTAGGATGGATGGATGGATGGATGGATGGATGGATGGATGGATGGATGGATGGATGGATGGATGGATGGATGGATGGATGGATGGATGGATGGATGGATGGATGGATGGATGGATGGATGGATGGATGGATGGATGGATGGATGGATGGATGGATGGATGGATGGATGGATGGATGGATGGATGGATGGATGGATGGATGGATGGATGGATGGATGGATGGATGGATGGATGGATGGATGGATGGATGGATGGATGGATGGATGGATGGATGGATGGATGGATGGATGGATGGATGGATGGATGGATGGATGGATGGATGGATGGATGGATGGATGGATGGATGGATGGATGGATGGATGGATGGATGGATGGATGGATGGATGGATGGATGGATGGATGGATGGATGGATGGATGGATGGATGGATGGATGGATGGATGGATGGATGGATGGATGGATGGATGGATGGATGGATGGATGGATGGATGGATGGATGGATGGATGGATGGATGGATGGATGGATGGATGGATGGATGGATGGATGGATGGATGGATGGATGGATGGATGGATGGATGGATACGGCTGAACCCTTTAAATCGGGCGGTGGCTCAAGCCACCTAGCCATGTCTTGTGAAATTTTACTCCTGTCTTGCTTTTAGCCACCAATCGTATAACCATCGCTTGGTTACTTCTAACCTCTTAAAATCTACTTTCCCTTCACTATCCCTAAACCCCAATGCCTTGGGTAAGTCAGCCCCGCTGCTTTCCACTGTAGGGTGAAGCCCTTTAAAGAAAAGTATCAAGTGTTCAGCCGTTTCCTCCTGCTCTCCGCACGCAATGCACAAAGTGTCTATCTTGTGGTACCTGACTATATACGTCTTAGTCTACAAAACTCCAGTCCAGGCCTCAAACAACAAAGAACTCCTAAAATTATCATAGATATTTTCTTTGACAATTTCCTGTTTAAAGGTCCGGTATGTACCCAGTGCCGATTTCGTCAGCATCCCTGTTTTCCACAAAGCTCTCTCTGTTTCTTTAACCTTTTTCTTAACCGAAAATTGCTGATTTGCCCCCTTACTGCTGTCCAGATATTTGCTTGTCAATTTTCTAGTTCGCTTTCTCCATTTCGTGTCAACATTCTTTATATACAGGTATCTGAAAACTTTCCTAGCCCACCGCTTTCCTCCATCTTTCTCAATCGTTCCTCAAATGCTATCTTACTGCTAGCCTCTCTGCTCTCGAAAGACGCCCATCCCATATCACCCTGTACCCCCTGATTTGGTGTATTGCCATGGGCTCCCAAAGCTAACCTCCCTACTCCCCGTTGCCTAATTTCCAGCCTTGCTTGAACATCTGGCCTCATACACAGGACCGCATTACCGAAGGTCAGGCTAGGGACCATCACCCCTTTCCAGATCCCTCTTACCACCTCATACCTATTGTAATTCCACAGTGCCCTATTTTTCATGACAGCTGCATTCCTACTAGCTTTATTCATTACATATTTTTCATGCTCTGTCAAATACTCAATCCTGTTATTTATCCACACCCCAAGATACTTGTACTCATTCACTACTTTTAGCACGAACTCCTGTATTCTATGGTCGCCGCCCTCTTCATTAAATATCATGACTGCAGATTTTTCCTTACTATACTTGAAGCCTAATCTATCTCCCTCTGTACTGCATATGTCTAACAACTTCTGCAGGTCTTCCTTGTTGTCAGCCATTATCACTATATCGTCCGCGTATATCAGTCCCGGTAATGTCTGTTTAATCAATTCCCCTTGCTTGAAAAAAGATAGGTTGAAGCCTAGTCCGCTCCCCTCTAGCTTGGTCTCCAACCCTTGCAGGTACAACATGAACAACAAAGGGGACAAAGGACATCCTTGTCTAAGCCCCCGCTGTATCTCTACGGGCCCTGTTACATTTTTTCCCATTTTATGAGCACTCTGTTACCTCTATATATATATATATATATATATATATATATATATATATATATATATATATATATATATATATATATATATATATATATATATATATATCTTTTAAAAGATTAATTACTCCATTTTCCACATCCAATGTGCCCAGTATGTCCCACAAATGCTCCTGAGTAACGTTGTCATAGGCTCCCCTAATATCCAGAAATGCTAGCCATAAGGGCCTATGTTCCTTTTCCGCAATTTCTATACACTGTGTCAATGAAAATAGATTGTCCTCCAACCTCCTTTGTTTCCGGAACCCATTCTGTAGTTCCCCTAACACCCCCTCGTTCTCCACCCAAGCCTGCAGTCTATCCTTTATAATCTGCATCACCACGCTGTAAACCACTGATGTCACTGTTATGTGACGATAGTTACTTACGTCTGCTTTGTCCCCCTTTCTCTTATATATCATGTTCATTCTACTTAATCGCCATTCATCGGGGACTTTCTCATCCACTATCATTTTGTTCACTACCTGTATTAATGTTTGCTTGGATTTTGGTCCTAACTTCTTTATCAACATAATCGGGATACCATCTGGTCCTGTTGATGTGCCACTAGGAATCTTCTTCTCTGCCCTTTCCCACTCTCCTTGCTCAAGTGAAGCGATTGCTGTAACCGGTCTATCCTCCTTCGATAAATTATGTACCACGTGCTTTGCTGTAAATTTTTCTGTCATCCTTGTTCCTATGTGTTTTATTGCTTCACCCCCTTCTAGTCGAATACCCTCATCTGTAACAATAAACCTTTGTTCTAGCCTAGTCTTATTACTCATTGCATTTAGATGTTTCCAGAACTTTTGGGCTGCTTTTCTATCCTTTTTATTTACTTTTGACATCCATTGGGCATCCTTTCTTCTAATTTTCTCATTAATCAAATAGGATGCGTCCCTTCTACACTTTAGGAAGGTATCCCATTTTCTGTCTACTTCGGGTTTTGGTTCCCCCCTCTTCTTAGAATATCTGTGTTCCCTGGACGCTTCCTGGCGCTTTTCTATTGCCCTCTTGACCTCCTCATCCCACCAACTCTTGGGTTTGCATCTTTTCCCTTTTAGCTTTACTCGCACCTTAGCTAGCTCTAGCTCCAGTAATCGAGTTAATTTGGTATAAGTCCATTCTGTTTCACTATCCTCAAAAATTACTTTCTCGATTTGTTTGGCTGCTGCTTCCAATTGCTTTTCTGAGTAAAAATTCCCCCCTGATTGTTGGTCTTGCTTCAGTCCTGCATTGCTTTTTCTTCTGAAGCTCAACTTGATACGCTTGTGGTCACTACCTGGACTTCTGGAACCATCTTCATCTATGCTCATTACCCCTAATCTATTATACATCCTCTGTGACATTAGTGCATAATCTATCGTCGAGTGCAGACTCCCCGCCTCCCATGTTATGAGCGCTTCACACTTCTCGGTGCTGTTGCATACAACTAAATCATGCCTGTCACACATGTCCTGCAGCATGCTTCCTGTCGAATCCGTGTACCCATCCAGGTCTTCTATGTGTGCATTCATGCCGCCTAATATAATTAGCTCGCCCTGTCCTCCTAGCTCACCAATGTCGCTTGCAATACATTGTAACATTTTCCTGTTTTCCTCTTTGGCATTAACCCCTGTCCACAGGTATACAAAGCCAAGGAGTGTTTGCTTGCCTGCCACTGTTCCTTTTAGCCATAAATGTTCCCTGCATCCCAGTCTAACCCTTTGAAAATTCATACTTTTATGAATGAATGCCCCAATTCCACCTCCCTTTCTGCTGCCCTCTGTTCTATTGCAATATTCCCATGCGTAGTCTGGGTTACAGGGTGGTTACTCCATGCGTCTAAGATGTGTTTCCACTAAACCATATACCATTAATTCCTCCTGCCTTAACTGTTCTTCTATTTCCTCCCATTTCAGTCTATTCCTGCCACCTTGCATGTTAATGAAACCTATATCTGAATTGACTTGGCCCTGGCGCTTGCGTCTCTTTCTTCCCCTATGGTTCCATTGTCCGTTTGATCTTAATTCTTCCTTCTCTACACTGGTTCCTTCAGAGCTCTGGGTCCTCAAAAAAAGCTGTTGCCTGGCGACCTATCCTACTACCCACCTTCTTGCCAGTGGCACCACCGTAGTCGATGCCATCCTGTGCAAAAGTGTGGGGCCTAACCTCGTACACTTCCCTGTTGACCTCCATCACCTCGTATCTTAGTCGCCGACTCAATAGCCTAATTACCCGATTAGCCTCAACGACCCTCCTTTCCGTTTCGCGAGCCTGCCTCTGGACCTCTGGGATTGTGCATATGGTCACATGCACACTCTCAGAGGCCTCTCTAAGCCTACGCATCCCCACCTCCAACTGCGTCTCAAGATTCTGGCTCCTCCCCTGCAGTACATCATTGAGACCAGCATGGATGACGACAAGGTGTTCGCCATCCATGCTGCCCACCACCACCTCCCGGGCTTTGGCCATTGCATCCACCATGCACTTCCCCAACTGAGCCTCCACCTGCACCCGCCTGTCTGCATTCACTGCTGTCAGAACGCCTCCCTCAACCCTCGCTACATTCGAGTCCCCGACCACCAGAACCCTCCTGCGCCCCAACCGTTCGCTTCCTAACTCATCTGTTGGCCTCCGGATCGCTCTAGCTGACTCTCCTGCCGCTTTACGCTATTGCCGCGAGTTTCCATGCCCGCTTTAACCTTTTTCATCTCGTTCTCATTTTTCTCACTCAATGCTCGCTGCGCTACAGCACTGTAGGATCGACGAGCCTCGTCCCCCACCTGACACTTCTCCGAACTGGGGTGCCCAGCCGGCCGCGACCTGAGCGCTTCAACCTGTTTTATGCGAAGCATACTAGCCGCACAACCGAGATCTTCCTTGCTGCGCCGCGCGCGGCCGCGTAGCTACCACTTGACCTACATCGACGCACCACGTGATATGACGTCACAACAGCTGTGAAAGCTGGAGCTCAACTCGTGCGCTCGCTTGCGGACGCGCAGCCTCCGCCGGCGGCCTAACTCCCGCTCCTACCGCTAGGAGATACTGACGTCACGCAATTGTATAAAAGCATGGCGGCTGAGGCCGCGAAGCATCAGCTACACCGTCCTCAGCCGACGGCCTCTTCTCCTAATCGGGCTTAGGCTTCGGCCGAGCCTGAGAGGGGGTATGGAGACCACCATCTGCCGGAAATAAAGTTTTTCTGAACTGAACTGAAGGTGACGCACTCGTTGAGTCAGTTGAGCAGCGAGATGTCGGCCAGGGAGAGGGCGGCTCGCCAGACCGCAAAGCGCAAGTTACAAAGAGCCACGGAAACGGGAGAAGAACGAGAAGTACGGCTTGCCAAGCGACGTATGCTTCGCATCCTAGGCTTAACCATAAGCTAAGCCAGGCCATTTTTTTCTAGCTGGGTCCGCTTTTCCCGCTCTTCTTTCATCTCGCCCACAATTCGCTTCAACCTTCTAGTGTTCAACCTTCTAGTGTCTGTATGCGGGAGCATATACAGGAACACTACAACTAGAGTCACTAAATAACGACATTATTTAGTCTTTATTTTTATTTAGTGACTCTAACTACAACCTTTAACAACCTTCAACCTGACAGCGCCGCCGTACGGCGGACGCGCGCTCTACGGCGGGCAGAAAAACCACTGACGCTTCAGGCTGCAGGCATGTTCTTCAGGATGCATTGGTGCATGTAATCATTCGTTGTCGCTGTTTTTCTCGCGCTTGTGTCGCTCGTGTGCACCTTCTTCTTTCCACTCGTGAGTCCCACGCGCGTGCCGGTCGCAAGCGCGACCGCTGTCATCAACCACGGAGTCCCCGAAATCGAACGCTGCGGGTCCAATACCACCGACTTGGACCTCGCGGTCTGCTCCTAAAGACGTTATGAGCAACTTTCAAGAAATCTGCGCCGTCCGAACCGACGGCGAATTGCCACTGGCGAAGTACCGGTCAACGAAAACCGGCATGACTGTGTGTGTTTCCGAATTTGATGGTCCTCTCATCAGTGGTTACCTCTGCATAGGTAAGCCGCTTCTCTAGTACAACGCCCTGCTGACCCGTACATCCGATCGGTCGCCCACTGCTCGGTCGCGCGCATGTGCGGTCGGCCGTTGCGCGGTGGATTTGATGGTGACGAAGCGTTCCATTTAGGTGCTGCAGTTCCCAGTGAGCGTGCGTTGTGTTGCCTATCTTAATTTTTCACCGAATTGTCCAGAGCGCGGAGGATAACGGTTCGCTCGCCGCACACACCACAAATGTGCAGTGCGATATGTGGCATTTTCATATTAAGAGAGCGCATTGCTCTCGCTAGTGCCTTCACCATTACGTAAGCCTTTCCAAGGTTGTTTTTCTTGATAAGAGCCTTAAAGCAAGGTTAGTTCAGAGAACATGGTGTGCTTAAACACAGTGCCCAACGTCCGCCCTTGCGTAGGCACATTGCAAGTAGCTGTTTGACAGGCGATGAACATGGCAGCCGAAGGGGCAGGGTTGTCAGTCATATCTGAGTGTACAAGTGACAAGGACTTATTTGTGCTTGTGAGTAGTAGTAGCGGTTTTATTAAAATAATAAAAAGGAAGGAAAATATTTTTCTATCACCGGCATCTGCCATCGATACTGAAGCACCTGAGCTGGGGCAGCGGAAGTAAAGGATAGCAGGCAGAATGGAGAAATGAAAGAGGTAAGGGGACAGTGAGAGAGGATAGGGGGAGAGGTAATATACACAAACTATTTGCACAAAAAGAAATGTGTACAGGTTGTGTGTGTGGTTAGTTCATGATAAAGCAAGCTTGTGAGCCTGGAATAATAAATGCAGTCCTCATTAAGGCTACATTCCTAAATTCCTGGTTGCAAGCAGGCCAAGTTACACATTTTGGTTGCTTAACTGGCAGCTTAAACCTTTCTCTAGCCAGTACTACTCACGTTCATCTTAACATTGCTGTGCACACTGCAGGAAGTGCATTGTTTAATAATTTTCGAACTGCTGCATCGTAAAATGCACCTTAAGAAGGTAACTGCATGAACTCTGAACTCGCCTGCATCTTTCAGCCTAATACCTTCAAGTAAGCTGCGTGCTGCTGTGAAAGAAGTGACACATTCTTGGGAAACTGGTCTAATATTGATGCAACTTGTGCATTCCACAGAAACCGTTTGTCACCCATGCTAAAACAGTGCAATTCACGGTTTAAAGTTTTGCAGACTGTGAAAACAGTCGTATCTCAGTCACACAAGCTTCATTCATCTAAGGTAATATTTACCTAAGGGGGCCCTAAACTACGTCTCATTCCAGCTCATGTCTTGTTGACCCTAAGGATTTTTCTCCCCGCAGTATTCCTAGCTGGCACATTGAAACTGCCAGTGCAGCTCATGCTGCAGCGCCACTAAGCACAAGCAGTGCTCCTGATGCTGAGCTAGCTGTAGAGCGTTTTACTGCACCCTTTTCAACTTCATTTTCTTTATTTTGATCATAAGTATGAGTAAGCCATCCAAGGAATGGCATGCTGAGTTGTGCTTAGGGCCACCTTAAATGTAGGGTGCTTTGTAGTTTTGTATATATCTGGAAAATGCATTATTTGATGCAACATGCACTTAAACAGAAGCAAAGTAGCACTTATTTCGTTTGTTCTTTCATTTACTGAGGGATGTCAGGTCTAAAATTGTGGCTTCATATAAGGGGGCACAGTATACAAAAATGAATTCAGATAAAGTGCATGTGCGGCATTGTTTAGTGTAAACATGCAAGGGCAGAGTGAAATTGGGCTGGCCACTAGCGATGTACCTTTTGACCCCTGTTTTAAATTTTCAAGAGATAAGAAAACTGCTCTTCTCACTTTCTGCAACCTCCTGGCACCACAGGATCCTTACAGCAAGGGTTGTTGACTGCTCTTTCAATTTAAGAAGTTACTTATGTATTTTTGACAAAAGAATGTTTGCAACAAGGCCGCCACGGTGGCTGAGTGGTTACGGCGCTCGGCTGCCGGCCTGAAAGACGCGTGTTCGATCCCGGCCGCGGCGGTCGAATTTCGATGGAGGCGAAATTCTAGAGGCCCGTGTACTGTGTGATGTCAGTGCACGTTAAAGAACCCCAGGTGGTCGAAATTTCCGGAGCCCTTCACTACGGCGTCTCTCATAGCCTGAGTCGCTTTGGGACGTTAAACCCCCTTAAACCAAGCCAACCAATGTTTGCAACTGTTGTAAGCGGCACAAGGATTGTGCAATTCTCTGTCTAGACTTCTGCCAGCTGTAGCTTGTTTAACAGCATGCAGTACAAGTGCTGGGCCAGGGCTCAGCTTGTTGCAGAGTGAATTATTTGCAGGAAGGTACAAATATTTGTTCAACTTAGTAACTTAAACATTGCTGGGTCATTTACATCAAAGGGAAGACAAGTATATGCTACTAGCTTCTGCATATTCAGATGACTAGTAATGACACTGCATCATGACAGAACTGCAAATTATTTTACCCTAGTTATTTGATGAAAAATAATGTAAAGTAACACAAGAAGTGTAAAATGGAATAAGAATGGTAACACGTATTTTGTTATGAGTGGTTTTTGTTGTTCTGCAAAGTATGCTTCATAACTGCACTGTTTTAGCATGGGTGACAAAGTTTCTGTGGAATGCAGAAGTTGCATCAATATTAGATCATTTTCCTAAGAATCTTTTGACTTCTCAAAGTTCTTCCGCGCACACAAAAATGACACAATAAGGGCGAGGAAGACAGGACAGGGTGCAACTCTCCCTGAGAAAAGAACTCTGAGAATGCACCAACTAGCCCCACAATGCATATTACTAGCACGTGGCTTACCTGAAGGAATTAGGCTGACAGAATGTGGGCGGGTTCTGAGGCCATGCAGTTCCCTCCCTTCTGAAGGTGCATTTTACTATTCAGCAGTTAAAGAATTATTACACAATGCACTTCCTGCTGTCCACAGCAATGCTAAGATGAACGTGAGAACTACTGGCTAAAGAAAAGTTTTCCCATCTCTTCTTCTGGATTCATTCATCTTTAGAATTTAGTTGTCAACATAGACCTGGAAGAAGCCATGTTACATGGCTGGTTAGTATTGGAACTTTTGACAATGTTTAATGAAATCTGCGCAAGTTGGTAAAAGTTCAGGCTGGGAACCTTGGTCCTAGAGCATGTACATGTTTTGAGTGTGCCTTTGTGTGCTTGCATTACACACCTGCCAACTGAGGGGAATGAAATACAAAGCGTATAAGCATTGCAGTGCAGGGGTCAGCCGCCCTGAAGCCACATTGTCTTTCTTTCCACTGCTTCTCAAATATCCCAAAGTGTGCATGAGTTTGAAATGGCCTCTCTTTGCACCATGTAGTGAACAGCAACATCCTTGATGCAGTATGATACATCCTGTGAGCGTATTGTAACACATTTGGCTGATCTAGCTGTTTTGGGGAGACCTCCGATGGCATTGAGTTGATCTGTTTGACTGTGCTCTCACATGTAGATTGCACTGAGCTTAGTGGGATATTGAGAGACCTTCAGTCTTTCTGCTCAGGCCTTAAAACTCTTCTGAACATAAAGGATGCATGACTGGGCCACAGCGGAATGTACACTTTTCATTTTATTGGAAGGGTCATGTGCAGTGTCATGTACATTCTTGTGTGGTCATTTCTCTTTCTCTCCTCTGTTTGTTGTCCCAAACTTTCGCTTTGGGATTTAAAATGTGTGTGTTCTGTGTTTGTTTTTTTTTTTGTTTTGGGGTCTCTTGTTGTTTTCCCAGAATTGATGGGAACTAGAAAAATATGTGGTGATGATGGGAGAAATAATTGACGTCATAAACTTGTTAATTACTTCGTGTAAATGCACCAGCTGCATTCTGTTGGGGTGCCAGTGGCTTGTAGAGAGGCAATACAGGTGTTACAAGATCCTTTCTTCACCCCCCCCCTCCCCAACGCTCTTGTCAGCTTTTCTTCAGTGTCAGTACCTGGCTCATTCATGTGCAATGTCAGGCACTGGTAGTTGAACAGTTTTTGTTGCTTTCCTATTGTGTAATATTTGTCTATCTGCATCTTGCTAAGTGTTTCTTCAAAGGATTTGTGCTATTTTTGTAAAGCAGGAAGTGGCGTTTCACTGCAGTCAGAAGATCGGAAGATGGTAAAGGTGACAGTAATGGGCGGTTATTGGTCAGGTGTACATGGCTGCTTGGAACATGAGTGTGCCTGTTTGTATTGTGCATAATAATTCAACATTGTGCAGTCAGACTTGCAGGCTTGATCGATAAATTACAAAAGCTTCCCTATGGAAAATGCCTTCAACAGAACTTGCTGGCACTGCAAATGTTTTGAGTATTAAGTCAAAATAATTTTGCTTGGAAGAATGCAGGTGTCTGTCTGGCGAGCTGCATGCATAGTGTGGTGTCACAGCAGCAAGCAGAAGGGGAGATTACTGCTTTATGTGGTTTTGTGGCCAGCTGAGGGCACTTTTGCCTGATGCCCAAACTGTTCCAGTGGTGTACCATGCTGTGCAAAGGTTTTTTTTTTGAAAGGGCATGGCTTTTACATGACTTTCACTGTAAAGCATGTTCACAAGGTCTGTACTCTATTGTTTCTTGCGCTGTGCAAGCTTAGCATAGCATGTATATATTTTTTTCTAACCCAGCCACAGAAGCTCAAGATGATGATGGCCTGCCGCACACATTGGAGCATTTGATATTCATGGGCAGTGAAGACTACCCTTACAAGGTACGACAGTTGATCTAAGGCCATTCGTCTTTTTGCTTTAGTAACCGTGTGTCATTTGATTATCAAAACTGAAGATAGGGGAAAACGTACATTAGAAATAAAAGAACATAGGTTTGTCGGTGTTTCCACCTAAAATTTAATAAACACTGGAAAAGTACTATGCCATATCTATTTTCACAAACTCGATTTTGACCTGAAAAAGTCGGTCCAGTTGAACAAAGTAGGACAACATTGGCAAGCTGATTAGTGTTCAGCAGCTGGTTTATCACTGTCATTTGATGTAAATATGTATGGTGGTTTCCGGAATCCTTATGAAATCCAAGAAAATGCAAATGGTTATAGTTGAAACAAAGTTAGTTTCAGCATAATACAGGACAGAAAGAAGCAGCTCAGATGAAACTTGGGGGGCTAGCAAAGCTTCTTGGCAGAGACTGCTCCAGAAAAAAAGTGGAAGAAAAGAAGGAAAGTGAATGTATGGTACGCCTATTATTTCACAGGCAACTGTGAAAGCTACTGGCAGGGGAACCAGTGGCACCCGAAAGTTAGCCACCTGACTGCTGCAAAAATTTTAAGGTAATATCGATAAGAAGGTTTGTTATGCGTATGAACATAGTGAAAGAAATTTTTTACAGCCTGTCTTTCAAAAAATAATACACAACTACAAAATGATGACGGAAAAACAGTTAAGTTGGTATTAAATGGAATTAATTATCCCTCCTACCCACACAGCTCTTCCTTACTATATTTCTAACATTATGTGCAAACTGGGTGGCTGATAACTGGCACCGTTGTTCATAAGTTTGTCATGAGTGTAACGCAAATGCACTAAATATGGAGCTTTATTAATTTTGCTGTGATTCATACATGACTGCAGGGTGTCCTGGACCAGCTAGCAAACCGCTGCCTTGCATCTGGTACCAACGCTTGGACAGATACAGACCACACATGTTACACGATGACGACAGCTGGCTCCAAGGGCTTCCTGAATCTGTTGCCTATCTACCTTGACCACATCCTCTATCCGCTGCTCACGGTGAGTACTTGGGAGGTTTTGTTGGTGGAGGATGTGCAAGCATTGTTGAGTTGGGAAATTTCAGCTTGAATTGAATCTGAATCTAAATAGTGCCAAACAGTGCAGAAAGAGCAAGCATAGGAGCGGGTGTCAAGAGTGAGATGAGCAGACGAGATTAGTGGTAAATAAGAGGTTGGTCAGATGGTTCTTGATAATCACAAAGTGAACAAGGGAGGGGAAAACGTCAGGGTGCTTGCCAACGTTTTGACAAGTGAACTTGTCTTCGTCTGGGAAAGCGTTCATCATTGGCTGGGTATAAGGTGGCTGCTGTTGACACAAGACTGGGTTAATTGGAGGGATATGAGAGAGGCCATTGTCCTGCAGTGGACGTACTGATGGTGCTGATGAAGATGAGTGTTCGAAGTCTCGAATAAAATCCTTAATTCGAGACTGGATATTGCACATAAAGAGCTTGGGAATTCTCTGATGAAGAGAAAGAAAGCAGGTTGTGCTCTTTGCATATTTCCTTCTCAGCAGCTTATTTTCAGGTATTGCTGTGAGTTGTCAGAGCAAGCTCCATAAATCACTGGGGTGTTAGACTGGGGGCTCCACCCATCCTGCTCCAAACACCACCTTCTTCCAGACCTAGTAAATGTTTCTTCCTTCCTTCAACGATTTTTATTTATAAAACACAAAAATAGTGAATACATCGACACTGGTAACCTAAGCTGGGTGTTGTAGGAGTGAATGCTGTTATGTGTAATTGCTTGACACCTTGGGGTTTTCAACTTGTATTAACATCACTATGGCCATTTTTCTCATTATTTTTCTGAGAAAGTTGTACTATTTTCATATGAGCCTCACTTAGGAGTCCTCTTGTTATATACTAAAAAAAAGTCGTACTGTGGTAAAGCTGAGATTTGGGCGAGTTGGTAAGCTTTCATGGTGGGTGAACAGCGCCTTTGTTTGCGCTGTTCACACACCATGAAATCATACTATGGTGTCGCAAATGACATCACCAACTGCTTTGAGAGGGGGCAGGAAATGCAATACTCTGTGGCTCTGCAGCCAAGGCCATGCTGGAAGGGAAGGGGCCTTGACCCACATGCCGCTGCACCCAAATAGTTCTTTCTATTTTGTTCACTTCTTTGGTCTTGGGCCCACTTCCCCGTTCTTTTCTTTCTTCTTTGACAACTGATGGGGGCAAGTGTATTTGCTTCGGAGGTCAGGAAGGTGAAGCTCTCTGAAGAGCATGCATTCAATCCCTAAGCTGGGTTGCAGTTACTGCGTGCCATCCTGAGTAACCCCGGTACCTTCTGCAGCACTTGAGGAAACTAGCAAGAACTGCAAAGAAAAATATTTTGTTATGCACATAGAAAATATGTAAACAAAAAGGTAGTTTTAAGCTTTATTGGCCTTTACAGCTGAAACAAGGTGCCTGAGAAAAATACTCTGGGACCTGTGTTTAAATCCTCTAGCTTTGGCTTCAGTGCCACTGAAAGCTGTCCCCAAATATAATGACCTACTTAAAACACTTTCTTAAGATGGAGTCCAAACTTGTGCATAATGTGCTGGAAATGTCCTAGAGATGTTGAACTCTTCACTGACCTTTTAAATTGCTCACTGTGACCAGCAGTATTGAATTGTAGTCATTGAAGGATTTCTAGATGGCTTATGTCTGTGACAGAGTTTTGGAAAAGTACATGTTAAAGTTCACTTGCTCATAGTACTTCGTGCTTTATGTGCTCTGCCGCAATTTCCTTTGTGCAGTCTGTGGTAAAATAAGCTTAGAGTACTGCGTCTCTGTTTATGTAGCAGAATGCTGAATTAGGAGCTTGTGTCATCAACAGCTAACAACTAAAATTCTGCCGAAAAAGGCGTGGTATATAGCACCTGCCATAAGGTAGATTCAAGTTGTGCTACTAGAATTGAAATGATAAGTAGCTTGTCATTACCTCTCTGTGATTCCTGTGAGATTAATGACAGTCCGTGGCAATCTGGGGTTTTCACTGAATATATTGGTACAACTCTCTGTAACGAGTAGAACACGTCCACAGTAATAAGAGGAGGTGTTTCGTATTATTAGTAATAATAATGTAAAACATGTTGAGAAGTTGTACATAATTTTCTATGATTACAATGATATTTCTACTTTTTTAAGCAGAAAAAATTACAGTCCATATTGTGGAATAAAACGTATTGAAGCAGTTAGTTTGCTTTTCAGTGGCCTAGCTCATTGCAGCCATTGCCATTTAGTAGTTTTGGCTGGAGCTACAACATTGTGGACTCCGCAATCTATATTTTTCAAAATACTGATTTTGATTACATTTAAGGAAGGACATCTTCGCTGCAATATTTTGCACATCAAACAAATATCTATGTGTGGGAGTTAGTAAAGTGTAACTTTGTTTAGCACAGCAGTATTCATTTTTAGCTTTTGGTGGAAAGGAATATTCATTCATTCTTTTGCATTTAGATGGGAGAGCCAGTGATAAATTCCTTTCTCATGTTTTTTTTTTAATTGTAGAGCTTGCTGGGCAGATGAAATTGTGATTAAATTTATTAGAAGTGAAGTGGTTCCAGTTTATCTCTTCTTGAGTTCATGTTATAATTAAATTAGGGCAATATGAGGCCACTTGAGGAAGGAAAGCAATGTCACGATGAATAGCCCCAGTCCATGGCGCTGGCTACCTGTGCAAGGGTTTGCCTCAGAATTATGTAGTATCCCTGGCCTGAATGCCACATTGCACCGCTGCTCATGTGCGTTTGCAGGAGGCAGCCTTTATCACGGAGGTGCACCACGTCAACGGGGAAGGAGACAATGCAGGTGTGGTCTACTGCGAGATGCAGGCACGCGAGAACACTGGCGAGAGCCTGTGCATGCTGAACCTGTTGCGCACACTGTATCCTGCTCCCTGTGGCTACCGCTACGAGACTGGTGGCCTCATGCGCAACCTCCGTGAGAGCACCAACAACCAGAAGGCAGGCAGCACTTCTTTTCCTGGGAGGGATGTTGCTCTTGGACAACCAAAGGAATGACTGATGCAGTGCGGTTGATTTTTCTTAGAAAGTGAGCTATGTGGAGGTATGAAAGATATCAAGGCAGCAAAAGCGAGACATTGGTGCAGGCACAAAGTGTCTTGTTGGAGACACAACCATACGGTGCAAGATAGAACCCTGGGCAAAGCAGGAGTGCAGTCCTATGTTTCCTTTTTACTGTCTTGTCAACTATTCCATTGCGCTCTTGAATGCATCATTCATTATGGGCATGAACTTTATGAAGTAATTTAGTAGCAAATTAGGCTGTTGTATGCCAATAATTTTTATGCCCTGCTCTGTGCATCTATTGTAGAAAAATTTAAACCTAATACCATATTTATGTGTGTAATTTTCATCTGTGTAATTTGCGCACCCCTAATTTACTACCCGGGTTTTTTAAAAAAAACAAGCTTGCATATGTTACGCTCCCTGCTGCGCCAGACCACCAGCATGCACATGGTTACACCCAAGTGAGTTTGAGAAGATCGGTGCGGTCGCTTCGCCAGCTGCGGCTGCGAAAAGTGAGTGGCAAGGAGACGAATTGTGCGCCGTTTACCCGGCTCATTCACGCTGGCAGTCGTTTTCCTAGACAAACAGTTGTGATAGCAAACTTGCAGCAACCTCTGGTATACGCTGGAATCCGAAACTGCTGAACCGTTTGCTGTTCGGTTTGCTGCTAGTCAGCCGGGCCGCACGCGAGGGCGCCATTTTACTGCCTTCTATCTCCGTTTGCTTCGAACTACTGGCTTCGCGATTGGATCGTTCCGCATTTATTTCTTTGAGCTGCGCATGCACTGTCATGCCTTCGCGTAGGGAACTACATAAGGTGGGGAGATGGAGGAGGGGGTATGCATTTCATATTCATAGGAAACTTTTTAGTATGCTAGCATTTATAGTGGCCATTCCCCGCATTTAGTCGTGTGACCGTCCGTCTGTCTAAAGCCAGTTTTTTGGCAAGCTGCTCACCTGCCCACCAGGTGGTGGGTAACCTGCCCAAGTGTGTGTGGGTGGCAACCTGCTCACCATGTCAGGTGGCATTTCATTTAATTGTATGAGTCTGGTCGAGGAGAGCAACCTGGGTCGCACCTTAACCTGATTAGCATTTGGCCTAACTACTAAAATTGACAGTCATTTTTTTTTTTTTTTTTTGCCAACGTAGGGTGCGAGTTGGGAGGTCGACGTGTAAGCGGCAACATACAGTATATATATTCTGCATTAGGACCTTTGTTGAGTTTTCATGCGAAAGCATTACTCCACGAGGTCAAAACGGCTCACCTGTTTTTGTGACCTTGAGGGTGACCTTGGCCAAACCATAAATAAATAAATACCCATGATTGCGCTAACAGATGAGCTTTGCTGGCCACTGCATGAGAGCACTAGGCCATCGCCGCAGCCGATCACACCTCGTGTTAAATTGCAACACACACTTGCTCTATGCATTGCATATTGTCTTCTTCATCAATTAATATTATACCAAACTAATATTCATGCTTTAAGTTATGTGGTGGTAGTGACAGAGAGATGTGTGCTGCATACGTTGGCGACAACGTTGTGGCAGAAACATGGCACTAGAGCAATATACATTGGCGTTGACAACGTTGCACCAGTAATGCGGCACTGTAGCATAAGCCGCTGGCGTACATTTTTTTTAGGGCGTGTACCTTCGTGTAATTTACTCACTTCCTTCTTGAAGCCTTATTTTAAGGAAAACAAAGTGCTCAAATTATGCGAATAAATAGGGTACTACATATATTTTTGTGTGCTTTAAAATACTGGAACCATTGTCTTACTGGCTGCTTTCATTAATACCCCCAAAATAGATGTTCTTTTTCAGCTGGAAAATTACCAGTAGATTTCACTTTTTATGGAGTATAGTACAGTCACCGACGGATTTTTCGGACTCGAAGGGACCCGAAAAATGGTCCGAATAATCAAACAGTCCAAAAAATCCGTGAAGTACAAAAAAATCACTTTATTAAGATGAAATCGGCTTAAAAATGTCACTGATTTTACCTTGCGGAAAATTTGTCTTGCTGACGACGATTTGTGCCTGTATTTGAGCAAAAGTTGTGCTGTCACTGTACATGCTAGACAGCAAGGTCACCGCAGTTAGTTGTAATACTTCCCACACTTCTTTGATGGACCCGGCGGGGCCATGTTGTGCACAACCCGAGTGTGCACCACACCGCTCGTCAAACACACGCAAAGATAAGGCACTTTTCGGTCAAAGTGGAGGAACTGCCGGACGCAATCACAAAACGGCGAATGGATGTAACTTCGTGAAGACTGAGTGCCACTCGGTCGACGCGGTCAAAGAAACCCCAGTGACGAGATGGCGAATGGAAAACGTATGAGACCCGCCACGGTGGCTCAGGGGTTAGGACGCTCGGCTACTGATCCGGAGTACCCGGGTTGGAACCCGGCCGCGGTGGCCGCTTTTAGATGGAGGCGAAACGCAAAGGCGCCCGTGTGCTGTGCGATGTCAGTGCACGCTAAAAATCCCCAGGTGGTCGACATTTTTCCGGAGCCCTCCATTACGGCACCTCTTTCTTCTTTTCTTCTCTCAGTCCCTCCTTTATCCCTTCCCGCCAAGGTGTGCGATAGCTCCTGCACAATTTCCTTCCCCCAACAACCAATTTTCAACGTATGGGACAAGCGTTAACTGCCCGCGACAATGTCGGCAACAAAAGCAAGTTGACGGCGATGACAATCCGGCTGCCACCTCGAAGTGCCAGAGATCGCAGGGACCTCTACTGGCAAAAAGGAGGTACCGAAAGTATGTCAAGCCAATCCAACTGCAGCGTAAATCCACCTCAATCCAAGATGGCACCTTTTGCGCCGGTGAAAAGCCGATAAGATGGCCGATTTTGGCCCGCAGGCGACTGAAATTAGTCCGAAAAATCTAACTTTAGGACTTTTGAAGTCCGAAATATCCGTCGCGAATATGTATGCGCTTCTATGGGGTGACTGACGGTGCCTCATCGAGGTCCGAAATATCCTACAAGTCCGAATTATTGGAGTCCAAATTAACCGTCGGCTACTGTATTGTAAATTTCTATAGAAAATTTTGCTGAGGGACGCTACCATATTCACTTGCATATTGGCTGACATGACGTATAGGTTGACCCCCCAACTTAGGGAACTAGAAAAACAAGGAGAAAAATTTGCAACACTGCATAGGTCAGCAGCCAATGAAAGATGCCAACATTTAATTGAGGCAAGTGGCGCAGCATGCGTCACATATCAGAGCTCCAGAAGTACCGTGAGCAACTCATCACTGAAGACGTTGCACTGTGCACAAACTCGACAGGTAAACATGAGGAATGCACATTATAGAACATGAGAAACGTAAACACCCTCATTTCGTTTATTGAAGGTCTGCAGACGCACTCAACATTTGAAGCATCACCAGTGTACATTAATAGCATTAATCCTCCCCAGGTGCACGGAAAGCTTGGCATTATTATATTGCGCATGAAACGGTTCTTTTGCTGCTATTCCCTGTATCTGGCACACTTTTCGGCAACATTGAGCTCGTGTTACCACACAATTTTTCGACGCCTCCTTGCATAAGACAGCTCGCTTAAATGCTGCAAAGAATCAGTGACGTTCAGGAGACATGACTTGCTGCACAGCTGTATGGGAAGGCTATCTGCAGTAACATTGTAGGCATTATTCTCCCTCTTCCTTTTCTTTGTTTTTAGCTGGGATTGCACCTAGCCCTTGCTGTGATCATGTATTAGTTGACCTTATGCAAGTGAATACAGCTGATAAAAAAATTTTGATTTAGAAAATGGGATTTGCAGTGCATTAGCCCCATGCTCAGATTATGAGAACAAATTTGCTCATTCGTTTGGAATGCAGAGAAAGAAAATTGCTTGCGTATAAGTACATGGACACAGTGTGGCCTTTATTATAAATCATGGAAAGGTAAACTTTGAATGCGAGCTTGGATACCACAGAAGAGTAGGACTTATTACTTTGTGCCTGCTAAAGCTGTTTTTAAGCCATTTATAAGCCAGCTAGCTTAAAAGGCCCTTACAAATTCACAGTACTTAATTTGGATGAAGTGCAGTGAGAAACATTGGAATGAGGAATAAAAATTAGAGGTGTGCAGATATTTAAATTTTTAAAATATGAATCAGATGCAAATGTAAAAAAAATGCTTTCAAATATCAAATCGAGTATATTTGTTCACTGAAAAAAAAGTTCAGAAAAAGTTAAGTAGGAAAACGTGGTTGTCCTTAATTTTTTATAAGTAATCTATGGTTTTTGCAACCCAAAACTATGCTTACTCAGCATCACGTAAACAAAATTTCATGCGCAGAATTGTATGCTGTCTGATTAGACGGCATAGCAATGTGCAACCTGTGATGTGGTCATGCAAAGTGAGTGACAATATGAAATTCATGAATTTGACACATGACACAAATAAAGAAAATTCAGGGGGCACTTTGTTGACCTAAAGTGCAGTGAGGCAAAAGCCTTTAGCGCGGTGTTGCTGCTTGTGTCGCTGATGTGTTGTGAAGATGTTGATTAAAGACTACAAAGAGCGTTTAGGAGGCATCCTTCCAGATCTGCGTACAGGAGGTGTCTGGCAAGATTGCCTGGAGAGCGCTCCTCTCAAACGATTGTGGCACCACTCAATGACGTCACACGCTCATCAGCCACACGGCTTTATCATTTTCTTTGCGATTCCACCAGACTTATCTCGATTGATTGCGGGCGGCTGCGCACAGCTTCCACTTTGGAGGATGCGTAAGCTTCCTCTTTAAGATTGGGATGCGACGCATGTCTCACATATCTGTGTGGACTGGCGCCATAAGAGAAGGAAAATGAAATTAAAATTGGTTTCAAGGAAAGGAAATGATGCCTGTCTCACATATCTACATGGAAATTGGTTTTGAAGGAAAGGAAATGACCGGTCTCACATATCTCAGTGGACACGGAACCACAGCTAAAGTGTGACAGATTTCGCGGACGGACAGAGGGACTGATGGATCCACAGTGAGCCATTAAAGGCTTTGGCCTTAACAACATGATGGGTCATCAGTAAAACCTGATTAATTAGGTCACTTAAGGGACCAAAAGAAATGCTCCAAAAGCCCGTGATGAGAGCACAGTTTTGACATGCTGAAAGAACCAAGGCAAATAGGTAGCGAGAGGAGTTTGCTTGGCATAGTAACGGCAAGACTACTTCTAAAAAAGAAAAAGAAATGACAAGCTATGCGCCAGAGCGCATCCTAAAGCAGTGCACAGCTGGATTCAGATGGCTGACAAATATGCGGCTGATAGCTCAGTTCAGAAACCGAAACTGCAGCCAGGCTATTTTTTGGCCTAGCAACAAGGGCCCACCTATTTTCATCATGCTTTCTGTTACACACACATCAGAGGCGTGTGAGCTACTATGCTCCTTGCAATAGGCAGGGTTTTACACAATCGCTTTTTTTGCCGGTGACACCTAGACTCTGCCTCCCTTCAGGACCCTGTGCAAAACTTTACAAGTGGGCTTTCCCACATTCACAGTTGACCAAAATAAGTCGGTGGAGCTCTTGCTAGAAGAGTTGTAAAGGTGACAAGACAAGTGCCATAGGTGCCGGTGTGAAGTATGAAACACATCATGAAAGGATATTTTAAAATGTGCACTTTCACGTTGATTGTTCGATGCGGGTGGTTAGCCATCTTGTTTTCATCAAGTGTGGTATGTAGGAAAGCCCACTTGCAGAATTTTGCATGAAGCTCAGAGAGTCTGAATATGGCTGGTTCACACTATAAACGACTGAGAAGAAAACGAAGAGGACGCCTTTGTACTATTTTTCTGACACTGTAAACTCGATCTTCAGATAATTTGCCCAATTACTATGGATTTTCCATGGTCAGATTGATTAAAGTTGGTGGCATTCGGTCACTGTCGGATATTCAAAACTTTTGAAATATTCATTCCTTGAATCGAGTATGAACCGAATACCAAACACATTCAGTTTGTAACCGAAATTCAGAATATTTGCATACCCCTAATGAAAACTGCTTGTGGTGTGTTAACCCACAGGTCAGAGCATACCACAAGAACTTCTACCGTCCTGAGAACCTCTGTGTGATCGTAGCTGGAAGCGTATCCCCAGCAGATGTGCTGAAGGCCCTGGAACCATTTGAGAGGAAGATTCTGTCAAAGGTGGGTTGTGAAGGAGACAGTGAATGAGAGAGTTCCTGACAAGTGCCTTGATATTTTTAGCAGCCTGTCGCTCTTGCACAAAGGTGTTGGTTTGACAAGCATAAGCGTTCCTATAGGCATAGGCAATGTCGTACAAAGGGCTTGAAAGATGTGGCCCATAAGCTGTGAACTTTGCTTGCAGTAAGTGTTTTTGAAGGTATGCCTGAAGGCACATGACCACAATTATACTTCTGTCCTTCCACCACTTTAGCAGTATGAGGAGCATGGATAAAGGCTTGTATATATGTGTGTGTTATTGTTCCTGTGCTGTGAGCACTGCCATTTATTGAATTGTGTAGCATCAACTAGTAACTAGTCCAGCTGCCTGATCTGGCAGAAAGTAGGCCTGAAATGATATATATTTCATGCTTGACTGGACAGCTTCCGCCTTCAAGAAAGAATCGTTTGAAGGTGGCAGACATGAAAAAGTACGCTGTGAAACCCACAGCTCTGTGTATGCAGGCGTGCATCATTAATATGGGCACTTTAATTCCCAAAAACTGTCGATGAAGCAAATTGCCTGTGATAACGAATTGTGAGAAAAAAAAATTTAGAATCATTTTATGATTAAAGTAGGCTTCTGTGCATACATGTCGGCAGTGAAGTGTAAACTAGACACAGTTCTTGGGATCTTAAAGGGAAGCTGAAGCACTTTTCGAAAAAAACGAGATCTCTACGTCATTTTATAGTTCTTGGTCCACTGAAACAGAATATCTCATTCAAAAACAGCGGAAATAAACGCAAAAAGCTGTTTTTTAGAAGAAAACCCGCCGCATCGCCTCAGGGCGCCGAGCGAACGCCGCTCTTGCCCGCGATTGGCCGGGACCGTCGTGACGTCATCCACGGGGATCTCCGGCCGGCACCAACGGCGTTGCTGCATAGCACGTTGCTTCAGCGGGCTTTTAAGGACTATGTTCTGGAAATTATGGATTATTCAAGCAGTGCTGAACAGTTTGGACTTTCACCCTGCATGTTCGAGCCATCAGCGGCTTCAGAAAACGGCGGAACCAACGACGCCGCGCAGTGCGCCGGCAGCGAATGTCAAGTCGCGTCATGTTCACGTGTTGGAAATCTCGACTTGATGGATGGGTGGATGACAGCTTTTATTTCCACCGGAAATGGAGACCCCTTACTACTCACCGCCCCCGGCACGCAGGCCTGGAGGGCGGGGGCCGGAGCCTCCGTGACTAGAGACTAACAAAGAGACTTCATCTTTTCGCGGCATCAGCCGCCAGGCGGATTGGCTTGGTTTCTGCCGAGTGGGTTCTTCGCTGCGCAGCAGGGCTTCCCAGCTTTCTCTGCTATCAATATCTTCGTCGACTCCGGGGTAGTCAGCGCATTCCCATATTCTTTGCTTCTGGGTAACCATGGAACCGCCAGACTGTCGGAATCTGGACGAGCGCGCGCAAAACTATTCCGAAATCATTGAGAACTACAGACTAAACAGAAAACTGGCGCCACCGCCTGATAAGAAGCTAATAGAGAAGCGACCGCATGCGGCGCCTGCAAGCCGGAAATTTCATTAACCCAGTATGGGCATTTCACGTCCTACCAGGGTAACACGCAAACCAAATCTCGACTGATAGGTATTTTTTGCGTAGGTGCATGCATGTGCATATGTTTTGTGTAGATGCAAGTGGCAGTAAAAAAAGTAAATTGCGCCGAAATGTTTCTGTGTACCGCTGCTGCATAAAAGCCTGGCCACCAAATTCTTGTAACGCCTGTAAACATGATCTAAATCAGATCACCGGCACGCTTACATGAGTCGCGCGAAGTAAAGCATTTGTTTGTTCATTTATTTATGGTTACTTGCCTAATTACCCCCGAAGGCCTTTTAGAACTACAAAAAAATGCAAAACTGCATGAGTTGGAGTGGGTGCACTGCTGTACTACAGCGCGAAGAGACGCGACCGGGAGGAAGCTCCCGTATGCGCTTTCCTTCTGTCGCATGTTCGGGCTACTGTTCAACCATGAAACTTTTGCACTTACCCCCGTGCGTTGTTTTTTTTTTTTTCAGGCTGAATACGCTTTTGAAAATAATTATGGCTGCGTTTCGAAGCTCGCAGTGCTGCTCATCAAAACTAGTGTGCTGCGAGATATAGTTGCTGCTGTTGCGTATCAAGATAACCGGCAGAATTTCTTGTAGGTGATATACATGTATGCGTACCGCGGCTCTACAACTTTGCAATTCTGACTCAAGGACAAATTAGCATAAATTCTGGCGCCATTGTCGATCGTCAGCCATGACCAAGCGCTCATGAATGCAAATGTTTGCTTTGCTCAAGTATACTAGGCCTACATAATCGGTTTTTTGTTCAGTTAGGTGCGGCTGCATGTGCTGCGCGCTGATGAAAGATTAAGAGAATTGCTTGTGCTGCCACGAGGTGCAAGCAATCAGGAAAAAGCAAAAAGGCACACACTGCGTAACGAGCTCAAAAAAGGTCAAGACTGTGTGCCTCAGTAAAGGATTGCTGGAAGTGGCTTTAGCTCACCATGGATGTGAACCAGCTGGAAAAGGCAAAGAGTTTACAAACAGGTAGGAAAGTAATATAACGCAAAGAGAAATATTGCTGCACATATTTTGTGCAGGCAGTTTCAGCATGCTGCGTACCACCAGATTGTGTGGTTAACGTGGAAGAGGCTGACGGAGAACAACCGACGGATTCTGCCAAGCTGTGGGCTGAGCGCTGTCCGAAAGAAGTACCATAGCAAAACTGGTTTATATACAGGCTTCAAGCATTACAGGGAACGCCCGAACGAGAGAAAGTGAACGGCACTGGCAGAAGATTACGTTGATCTGTGGTTCGCCAGAGCGTGGGCCGCAGCGAAGCAAGCGCAGCCGGCCGGCCGACTCTCCGTGAATGGCGTCACTTCCGCCAGTTCTCCCGCTCTGCCGTCCCCCCACCCGGCGCTTCCGGAAGCGACGAGGGCGTGCCAACGGCGGGTTTTTAAGAAGCGATTGCAACTCTGTTTGCGGATAGAATCGGGGAAAAATTTACACACATGATTTTCAAGGTCCTTTCTTCCCAACCACAGCGTTTCATGCGATTTGAAAACCGTTTCAGCTTCCCTTTAAGTGTGTTATCTTAGTAGCCGCTATCTTTAAAATGATGTGCAGTCTGGAGCATCTAGTGGTCCATTAGGCATGCGATGGCTCCTCATGTCGTGGTGATGCGTCTCCTGCCACGGTTTTCCACATCCCAAGAAATGCTATTACATATCTACACATGATTGGCTGTCATCGTAGCACAAGCTGTAGAGAACTTTTCCTTCCCAGCTATTCATGAAATATAACAAAGGGTGACTCGCATTGATTGGCCTCCTTGGTAATGTAAAGTACGAAACCGCAAAAAAAGAGGCAATCACTCAGGCATTTAGGCTTTTGCAATGCCTTTCACTGGTGCCCTGTACTCAAAATACAGGGAAATAAATATGCAGTTGGGGAAATTAAGGTTTGTTCTCATTGCTGTCCATATTAACATGACAAAAATAAGTGGGCCCCAATGGGTTCAGTGCATTTTCACCTGCCCATTGTCTAGACAGAGAGTTTTCATATTAACAAGGTATTAGGACGTAGAAAAAGTTTGGTCTTCAGGAAAACTGTCCATAACTCGAGTCGTCCATATTAACAGGGAACGATTGTGTATGTTCCCCTATTATCAGTGCCTTGTATGCAGTTTGTGCCTGGAGACTGTCATTTTCTTTGCTCCAAGGCAAATGCATTTTAGTTTCAAGAAAACTGGCTTCTGAAGAGGTAGGTTGAACAGAGGCTCACCTATTTTTATACTGCACTATGGGAAGTTTCTTTGTGCCAGTTTGTGTATTCTGTAGTTTGTCCCAAAATGTTTGTTCAGGGCAGTCAGCTGTGGATCACGCTGGCCGGTAAGGGAAGTAAGGTACAAATTCTCTATGGTCTGTGTGACACATCAGTCCACACCCATGCCATCTGCTTGCTTAAACAGAAAACTCGTAGCACTGTGTAAATGCATTGTTTTTAACCTGTGTAGGTCTAGCACCCTACGTAGAGAGAGGGCGGGTAGATGGTTTTTTGATAGCACAAAGTGAACAAGAAAGGGAAAAGCCTTGGGGTGCTTGGCAACGTTTCGACAAGGGGACCTGTCTTCACCCAGACAAAGTCCCCTTGTCGAAACATTGCCAAGCACCCCGAGGCTTTCCCCTCCCTTGTTCACTTTTTGTGCACTGTCCTACATGTAGGACACCGCTTTTTTACACAGTGACACGAAAAGTTAATTGTGTAAAAAGCTTGAGTCCACTAGCATAGGTTGAAGAGAGACTAAGCTATTTCTGTGCGAAAGTTGGGTGCATGCCTTCAGTTCAGTGCATTGTGTGCATACAGAAAGCTTCGCCACTCTTTGGACACAATTTTTTAGATTGGACCACATCAACTACCTTGTGATTCTTCAAGAAAAACAGATTTTTGCGCATTATTATAAGAAAACCACCTCGCACGATGAGAAATGTGATATTAAAGTCCACATCAAATATTTGTGAAGCTTTACCACACATAATAGGTAACGTATTTGCCTTGTGTTCTACATTGTAGGAGGGCTCAAAACTTTGTGCTTAGAAAAATATTTCCACCAAGAAATGAATGAACCTGAATTCTAAAACGAAGAGAGCATTTTATATTTAAAAAATGCAATTTTTTTCAAACTACTGAAGTTTTGGCATATATGAGTTAAGTTTGGCACAAGAAAGCTAATTGTGGCAGTCCTATAAGAATGCAGTAATCTCTTGGGGAACCGCAGCGGTGGCCAAGTGGTTGAGCATATGCCTCGCATGCGGGAGGTGCAGGGTTCGATCCCCAGTGCCGCCGGGTACCCACCGGTGATACAATGGGTACAAGCTTTACGCAGGCCTGGGGCTCAACTTATCGGGGGGAAAATGCTCAAAAAATGGGTCTTTGACCCCACCTTGAGCAGTCGAAAGACAGCTTGTGCCATGGCGCTGTTTGGCCAGAGATGCCCTTGCGCCATAAAAATCCATAATCATCACTAATCTCTTCGTGTTCACGAGCAACGAGCGTGTGCAGTGAATGAGAAGGTGAAGCATGGAGCACCATGGCAGCAGGACAACATTCAACTGTACTCCTTCTTGACATGCAAAATTATGACATGACTTGAGATCCAAACAAATTTCACTTGGTTTCACCATCGTTCATCTGTGTCTGCTCCTTCTTCGTCTCATCTTTTTACGCTGTTTTTTCTTCTAAGATGGGCAATATAGTGTGAAGAGGTTTGCAGCTAGCTGGCCAAAGCTTTGGAGCAGAGCTTAAGTGTAGCATCTTATCAGCTGCTTCCATGAGGCACCATATTCTGTGCCTGAAAGAAAAAAGGTTTGGTTTAACATCCGAAAGAGACTCAGGCTATGAGGGACATCGCACAGTACACGCTGTAGTTCATAGAATTATAGCATGTATTGTAGTTCGCTATGATAGGATGCATTCAGATGCAAAGTTCAACTTTGTTCAGTGACCATAGCTAGGATTACATGTAGCTGAACTTGAATGAAGGAATTTATTGGGCATTAAATTTGCTACAGAGAGCTGCACTGCTTTGTAACATGGCTTTGCCAACTGTGGCCTGCTGAATGCATGAAGGAGGTGTTGCATGCTCTGGAAGTCTGCGCGCTATGGTTGTGGCTGGTGCAACTGGCACTGAATCATGTTGTGCTAAATGCACATACTATCGGGGACAAAAGTTTGCGGGATGCGAGTTCTTGGAAAAAATGTTTATTGTAGCTCCGTCTCACTACCCAGTCGCCTGATATTCTGTGAAAGTATCAAAGACCTAAATGCTCTTTCCTCTGGTAACAATATCAGGCTACTGGATAGCAGTGGAGCTACAATATATGTTTTGTTTTTTAGCCCAATAGAAAAGTGCTTTCTGTTAGCGTTTTTGTTGCTGTGAAGTTTTACAGTTGATCCTGGCAGTATTGAACTTGAAGGTGGTTGGGAAATGGTCTGATAATTCTGTATATAAAAAAAATGGCAATATACTATAAGCTTCTTTATAATCTAGAAGCAAGAGAAAATTGCACCCACGCTAGTGATGTGCTTCTTGCATCGGCTCGCAGGGATGTGCCGCCTGCCGCCATGCTGGCAGCGAACAGTGCTTTGGAATTGGCTACAGGCTGTCATAAGATGTCTGATCCTGTTACCAGTGCACTATAATTAGAATAATCGCACATTAGAATTAGTGAACAGTTGGTTTGTGCAACGCCTGCAAGAGCGAAGCACACCAGGCGATGGTTGCCGCTAGGCTATACGTTGGCTTCACCGCATTTCAGTCAAGTGGCTTGGAAAATGGGTACAAGCGACCGAAGGTCACCCTCAAGCAGTGTGTTCCGTGTTCCACGTGTCTCTCTTCGTGTGTGTCCCAAAGTTCATGCTGGCCCAAATCATGGATTCATACCAACTGGCCCAGAAAAATGCCATTTTGCTCAAGCACACCTTATCACTCAGTTTCACAGCACTAGCGCTGTCAGCTGGTGCACCAGACCACATAGTCGACCCATTTCCGTGCAAGAAATGTGATCAATTAGCGCAGTTAGGAGAAGCGCCACCTGTGTGGGCACAGGGCACCATTTGATACATCGAATGATCGACGAAATTGGAGTTCAATATACTGCGAGACTTTCCGATACTTATACATAGGATTTTCAAGGGGATAATTTTTCTGTTCGATATAAGCCTCAATTGGAAGTATCCGGGTTCGATTTCACTTGTCCTGCCTTTATTTGGGTCATGGTGACCATGTGACATCTGTACTGACTACAGACATCGGCAGTGTCTGCTGTCGTATTTCTTTCTGCATTTGTTGCAAGTGGCGATTCATTTCATGGTTGCAGGGCCCAAGGAAGCCATTCTCTCGGCCATGGCAGAAGGCAGTGCCACCAATCAGTGGTTCTTTGGAGACTGTGGTGCTCTACCCGTGTGATGAGAATGACCATGGCCTGGTGTACTTGGCTTTTAGAGGACCTCCACTTAAGGTAAGTTGAAAGGACTTGGTCGTAGTCAAACCTTGTTACAACGAACACGGATGTTACGAATTATTGGCTATATCGAACTGTTCTTAAAAATTTTTAACCCATGCATTTTTTACTTTATATATCGAACGCAGTTTTCCGTAAAACAGATATATCACACTGCCAAGCGCCAAGCTGTGCCTGCTCGGTTGGCAGGCGGCAGGCTTTGCCTCACTACATGGGTGACTGTTCGTGGAGTGGCTAGCGTTTGCTGCACGGTACCCGCTTTATCTCGCAATTGTCAACAGTGCCGCAGAAGATATTGCCGCGAGAAGAGCTGGTAGCCAGGTGGTCGGCACTCGTCTGCGCCTCTCACAGCCGTCGATAGTGCCCCGAGCCAACGACATGGTCGGTTGTTGTAGCTTTCTAGCAGCTATCCTCTGCTCACATTGGCTGTCACAGAGTGGAGGTAGTGAAAATGGCGAGACCTTTTGTTTTAACGTCGGAATTTTTACGCTACACCGCTGTAATGTGAGGAAGTCACCTTAGCTGGCACTTGACCTGCCGCTGCCACGTGCTGCAATGCTGTGCGGCGAAGCGAACCCAACTAGCGTTTGCCGCTCTGCTTCTTGCGGCCTCCGCAATCGCCGCGAGTGGCTCCAAAACGGTGCTAGAACTATAGGAGAAGTCTTTCCCAGCTGCCGCTTTTTTGCTGACTATATTTAGCTTCTCCATCGCGAGTTCTTGGCGAAATTTTATATTACGAATTTTGGCTATATTGAACTATTTTATGATTCTTTACCAGTTCTCTGTAACGAGGTTCCACTGCAGTGTGTTTTGTGGCCAGTAGCAACATTGCAGACAATAAAAGATTGTAGCAGAGAGACACCATAAAATCTAGAGGTCAGGAATATTCTGAAGGGCTCTGCACACTCTGTGGCAGTTGCGCAGTGCAGATTTATCTACAGTATGTAAACCTTGCGCAAGGCCTTTAACCTGCACTAAAATGAAGACTGCACTCGATCCTGCCTTCAATGCTTGCATGCGGCCAGCTGTGCTAGTGGCAAACCAAACTGCCAGCAGTCCTGTAGTTTCGGATTCCTGTGTGACACTCCCTCCGAAGGTTACTGGAAGTTTGTTCTCACGCTGTCTACCACGCATCAGAAAAAGTGACCGCCAACGTGAGCAAGCCACGTGAACAGCACGCAGCTCAAATTGTCATAGCGGAACCATTTGCACCTGCATATAGGTTGACCCGGTCCCCACCTGGCCGTTTTTGGAAAAAAACTTCAAATCATACACTGCAATATCCGGTAACCTTTTGCGACCCTAGGCCCACTCAGCTAAACATTTTCTTAGCATTCACTAGAGTGCCATTTCTGAATGTCAGCTCTTTAATCTGACCAATTAAAGGGCTTTCAGGATAGCTGAATTTACGTTTGACTTTTAGCTTCCCAACTTAGCATCTTTTATTTTTATCACCAGGACTTTTGTCTGTGAATTACTGCGTCTTGTGTACAGATAGCTAATTGGTGAACGTCTGTTGCTTTTAATTTTTAGGTATAATGTGCTCATTGTAAGGGAACTTCTTACCAAAAAAGAACTCCACAAGGAATGGTGTGGCATTGCGAATATATTTGAATGTAGGTGCAATCATTGACAACCTCAACTCTGTGGGGACCCATTGAGCACCAGTGAAGGTGACTGTGGAGCCAAATGGTGCTGTAGTAGAGTCACAGTAGAGCCCACATAATAACGGCCCCACTTAAGACGAACTTTTGCTTATGACGAATGAGACCTGCGCGACCATCAAAATGTACATTATTTCAATGGAACAAAATCAAACTTATAACGAACGTCATTAAGCCCTGCTGATCGGTTACAGCGAACGGACAGCGTAAACCCGGCGCCGCGATGCGAGATAGCCTGCCTCCGACCCCTTTGTGTGCCCGGCGCGCGTTACGTTTTCCCGAGCCGCATCGCAGGCAAACTGCATGCCAAGTTTCGTGCCCCTCTCAAGCGAGCTACCCTTTCCCCACCAACACGCTGCCAGCAAGTGTTGGTGTGTGCGGCGTGCGCCCATATGGTGCGCCTTCCAAGATTGCCCTCCTGCCCCTCCTCTCAACTCCGCTCCCCTCTCCTCACTCTCTTGCAAATCCGTGCGTGGCCTCCGCATGGAGGGTCATGACAGTGGTTGGAATTATTTTATTTCTGCCAATGACGACGCCGACACCGCGGAACCGTGCACAGACGAGGGCATTGTTTCTGAAGTGCGGGACGAGTGTGACGCGGGGGAATCAGATGAGGATGAAACTTCGGAGCCAGCACTCCTAAGCGCGCCTGTAGCAATGGGCTACATAGAAAGCCTCAGACAACTTGTCTATGCCAAGGGCCTCGGCGAAGAGCACACTTCTGCTTTAAATATACTGGAAACCGCCCGTCCGTCACGGACTTTTCACAAAGAAAAACTTTTTTGCTTGGTAAGCAACTGTCTTTAAAGCTGTGGTCCACTTACTACGGTTTTCGGGATGTAATGAACGGACGCCGCTTGGCGCTCATGTTCGTGATAAGCGGGCTCGACTGTATTACAATGAACAAGAGGGGCAGATAGTTGTAGCCATTGGTAGAGCTTATTATACAGACATGTGATAAAAAAAATTATCCAAGAATTATTGTCCCGGCTCCTTTCATCAATTCATCCATGCATTGTGCCACTACATTGATACATTGGACTTTTTAAAAATTGCTCTTGATGTATACGCGTTCCCAAATAGGCAAGATCCAATTCATAAGCTTGGCTTGAATTAGTGCACACAGCTCCATTGATTCTAGCGATCTGGCCAAAAGAAGTAGGTGGTTTCAATGTAGACCAAGAGATTCAACTCACCAAATGGTCTGTGAAGCCCCATTTGAGTGCCAGTGCTCTACCTTGTAAAACTTTGTTGATAGACAGTTGAATTACATAGAATCTCGAGGATACAATCATGGCTAATGCGAATTCCAGGGCGATCCTCATTCGTAAAATTTTATGGCCAGAGTGCGTTGTATACAGTGTGTAGAATTTTGGGTGTTCTAAGCGCACTCTTGCATTGTTACGGATGATACATGCACACGACCCACAACCGCACCCTTGAGCACCAAGGGTACATTCACAACTACGAGTCAAACTGATTTTGAGGAAATGAAAGGCGCAGTGACTGTCTCGCGTCTCGGCGGGCACCTCAGCCATGTTGTGGGGGGAAGGGATGAGGGTAGGCGTGAAGGAAGAGAAAAAGAGGTGCCTTAGTGGAGGGCTCTAGAATAATTTCGATCACCTGGGAATCTTAACAGCACTGACATCACTCAGCACATAGGTACCTTTTTGCGTTTCACATCCATTAAAACTTGGCACTGTGGTCAGGATTTAACCCGGTCCTCCATCTCCCGAGTGCTCTAACCACTGATCCACCGCGGCTGGTTTGCGGACATCGCTCGACCAATTTTGGTCAATACGTTGTAGTTCCAGAGCCCTAGGAAAGCCGAGAGGAACTGTAACGAATCAGCTAAAATAAGTCACACATTGTCTGCAACTCGTGAGTGTGAACGCGCCAGGCACTTTTCGCACATCACCGATGCAAGATAGCCAGTTGTGTGGTACACCCGGTGAGCAGCGAGTAGTGGCATGCAGCCCGCACATTGCTGACGCCGAGATCGCTATTTGCATGGTGCCCACTGTGAACGGTGAGTGATGGCATTCGGCCGTAAATCAATCTCATCAGCCGCAAACAGGTCTGTGTGAGTACATTTAACATGTTTCTGCATACAGGTTTTATTCATTTCTGGGGGTAGTAATTTGAGCTCATATGAATATATTTTGCGGCCCGGTGAGATTTGTATCATCGAGATTCGACTGTAATAGGCTTCTGGTAATGTGTTGTATCTTAATGCTTCTTTTAAGTCCATTCTTCAATGTATTGAACAGCTACTAAAATATTGCATGTTGAACGGTGGAAATTTGTCATGCTCTTTCTTGGTGTTTCGTACATCGAGTACCTGTGAAACAACCCTAGCTGTTTTTGTTGTTGCTTGGGTAGCCTGTTTTTAAACAGTGTGAAAGGCGAACAAAGGCATTATTTTCAAACCTTGCAGGCTTGGGAAGACATTGCAGCACTGTTAGTAATGCAAGACTACCTCACAGACACGTCAGTCTCTCCTCTACAGAAGTTGTTTGTTGAGACGGACGACCCATTCTGTAGCATGGTATGTGCCACAGCTTGACATTTGCTTTGATGATAATGTTCTTTTTTTTTTTTCAAAGTGCAATTTACATCCACTTTAGTCATCAATGTTTGCATCAGGCCCACACAGTCAGTAAAGTACAGTCAGCTCTCGATATTTCGATCTCACAGCACAATAGGCTTGTTGAGAATTCAAATGAGGTCTTTTAATGCACCTGATGTCGATTGGACTTAAGTGTTGGGGCAAGTAAACCGAAAGTTCAAATTAGCGAGAGTTCACTGTAGTGCTGCTGGAGCGTAAAACAGCTGACCTTTGTAGAATGGTGAATAAAGGTATTAGCACAAGTGACTGACATGTGGTGGGAGAAAAAAAATTCTTCCTTCCGCTGATCTGTGACTTGTGCTCATCTTGTTTTACTTGCTGATGTACGTATGCTTACGGTGTTGCTGGAGCAATCACAAGCTCTAAGGATAAGTTGGCTGCATTCCTTAAAGGGGCAGAACGCTGAATTTTAAACACGCAATTTTTTTTCGGTCCAACGGAAAGCTTACTGTCTAAGGTGCTTGATTGCACAACAGTTTTATTAGAGACTGTAGACGATTTTTACCGATGATTTATCAGTGCTTGCCCCCCGTTTTTATGTAGGCCAATACTGGAAACCATAATCAGTGCAAGCGAAGGCAATTGCACGTTTACAGAAGTGATAGTATATCAAAGACTAATATAAATCTCACCCCTCAGACAGTAATTAGACATTTTTAATACGGAGTAGCATCCATTTCAACTTCCACACCCAAAGCTGTTATGGCACAGTGACTAGACTGCGTCGACAGAATTTTTAATGGACTGTGGTTTGCCGCTTCATCCTAGAAATGCAAGACGTAATGGTGCCTTCTAGTGACGAAAACTAAAACCACATCTTTGGCAATGCGAAGACTGCGTTGCTTTTCATTGAAGGGCGCACTGCAGAGAGTGTGAACTTTAATAACATATGAGGAGCACTCATGAAAGAAAAAAACACTGTGCATTTGAGACAAATCAGTGATGTTTTACCAAGATATGGTGAGCTGCACTAATAATAGCGAGCTTGACCACAAGATGGCACTTCAGTTTCCTTTATGCACTTTTCAATGCCAAATTATAAATCCTCGTTCTATATACACTTTTAGTTTGGCATTGAAAATCGCGTAAAACTATCTAGGGGATGATATTTATATTAGTCTTTAGTACATCACTTCTGCCAGCGTGCAGTTGCCACCGTTTTCACTGATTATGGTTTCTGCTATCGGGCTACATAAAAACGGGCGCATGCACTGATCGAAAAATTCTTGGTAAAAATCATCTACAGCATTTCTAACAAAACTGTTGCGGAATCGAGCACCTGACAGCAAGCTTTCCTTTTGTGCCGAAAAAAATTTGGTGCTTAAAACTCAGTGTTCTGTCCCTTTAAAATGATCCTTTTGGTTTGTCATTCTCAATCTTCTTTGCGTGCTTCACAATGCAGTTTTACAGGAAGCATAAGTAATTCTTTGAAAGTGAAGGTAACACTGTAAGGAAGACCACAGGGTGAAAGGTTCTTTGTCATGCCGTCTTTTCACCCTGTGGTCTGCCTTACAGTGCTACCTTCACTTTCAAAGAATGAGTCACCAGCTAGCCCAGCACCAAGTTTTTATGAAACATAATTAATTAGTTTGGGTCGTAGAGCTTGATTGATATGGATCCACTTGCAGGTGGCTTGAAACGCATTTTTTTTGGTCAAACCTCAGCGGTGCTTAGAGAAATGTATGGCAGCAGCCTAATAATGCCACCCAAAAGGATTTTTCCAAAGTGGCAGATAATGGGGAGGGCCTGTTCAGTGTGGAATATTTCTTCTCCTTCTTACCCGCATTTGTGCCTCTGTCAAAGCCTTGTGTGGTAAGCCACAAATAATTTGTCCTTTTTTTCTTTCTTGAGTAGCCATTGCTATGCCAGCCACCCTCTTCATTCACTGTTGTGTTCAATTTGTTAGCTGTTTAGGCTACATGAGGCAGTTCGCTAATGAGGTTGTGGCAAAGTTATTGTCTCCTGCCAAATTTGCTTACTCTTGCGATCAGTGAGTTAGTTGGTGCTGTTTTGAAGCATAACTGCCCCCATAAAGTTTTTCAATATAACCATCATAGAGTGGCACATTTGCTGATCATCTGTGCTTTCCACAGACGTAGCAATGGGCAAGATCAGGCAAGTTGATCTTTTTATAAGGTCACCAAGTTTACACCAGTTTATAGGATGGAATGGACCACAAGAGACGAGTGCTAACTTTCAACTACAGTTAAACTTGGATGTAATAAACCTCTGTGCAGTGAATTCCTCAATATTGCGAAGTTTCTCAATTCCCTAAAGCCACCTTCATGCATGCATACCATATAGTATACTCGTGTAAAGGTCCTTACAGGGAACCGGCATTTTTTTGTAAAATTTTTCTGACTACAGCGGAACCCCAATGACGCATCCCTCAGTTTTGCTGCAACATGCATTTTTATAATAAATTAGTGCAGCCCTGGCGAATCCTTCAAATACTACATATTGCATTGCATTACCCACGGTTGTCAGTGTAAGGTGGCCTTAACCTGGTCTCTCTTTCTCCACACTCCACTGTCAAGTTTATTGTGTGATAATAAACTGGTAACCAGGTTAGGCCTTTTATGATTAACTATGACTAGATTCAAAGCATTTTCGCTGCAGCTTCGATGCGAATCACGCTGGGCCTAGCAACATTGGGCAGACAGCACACTACTAGTACTATGGCGCGTATTCCACCAACGCCCAAGCTTGGCAGGCAGTGCATCACCACAAGGAAACACGCCACTAACTTCGGTGCACACCATTCTAACATGTGCGCCGAATAACTTTTTGTCCTATCTGGCTTGAATGCCGAGCACACAAGACGATGAGTTTGCAGAGCTGAGGCACCGTGCGTTTGAGGTTCCAGGCAGAGTCGATCTGGCGCATAGGATGACGCATCCGTGGTCATACCGAGTGCCGCAGGCAGTTATCGTTTTTTAGATACCAGCAGAATGTACTATGCAGGAAAAATTATGCACACATGAAACAGTTATTCTGGCTGGTTTTTTTTGTCGAATTACCAGCTGTTAAATAGGGGGTGCGACCCTTACACGGGTATATACGGTATTTGTGGACTCCATGTAATGAAGGTGTCGCAGCGGTCGACTGTGCTATACCGAACTCGGCACCCTGACTATCCATTACCTAGTGCTATATTACTTGAAATTTGGCTGAATCATGGGAAAGTTTCACGACAGCAAAACACAAACCGCCATGAGAGGGACGTCTATGGTTGCTATGAACAAATGTAGTTGACACGATGGGCCGTGCACCAGTACGATCGGTGCCTCTTTGTGGAAAACACAGCAGTCTCCACAGGTTTCGCTTGTATAGTGTCGCGCCAAGTGGCACTGCAACAATTTGTGTCCAAAAGCAGCACAAAACAGGACATAGCAGAGTACACATGAGACAAGCAGTGCATGCCCATCACCGCCGTTTGGTTGCTCTAGTGATTCAGGCACAGACAGTAGATGCACAGTGGGAGTAGGGACGTTGCAGGAAGAATCGGCCTATTGCGGATGGGTAGACGTAAATATTTTTTTTTTTTTTTTTTGCAGGAGTCGAGCATGCTGAGAGGTGCGGGTGCTTCAGACTCCCCCACCTCCCCCTTTCCCCTCCCTGTGTGTAGCGGCGTCATGCGATACGCGGTGGAGACTGCGGCAGCTGCTGCTGCTCTAAACACGATCGCAAAATGTCTCTACATGTTTACTGCTTCGAGGGAATTTACTGTGAACGTGTTTGCTATGCCATTTTGTCTACATTTATTTTTTATTTTAGTTTTCATTCAGTAGTCTTTTTTAGTTAGTACACAAAAACTGGATTTAATGGAAACCTGCATGTGGCAAAAAATTGTGGACTTTCCTCGATTTCATTATATCCAAATTTAACTAATGTTTATTGCAAAACACTTTAGACAGAAAATTATTCTTTTTTTGGGGTTGTGCAGAAACAAAACTGTGCACACCCTGCAAGCAGGCAGTTATGTGACAGTACTAAGTGATGCTGCTTATTTTTGTGTTAGGTAACATTTTTGTGGAAATCGTCCAGCATGGCCTCAGGGTTTGCAGTCATGCCTCTTCCTTTTTCTTTCAGGTAAAGGCAAGCTTCATTGAGAACAAAGAAAGCTGTTTTTATTTTGGTTTTGAGAATGTGGCCAGACTAAAACTCAGGATGATAAAGACTGCGTAAGTGTTGTTGCTTTATCTTAAAGGGAGTGAAAACTAACCAAAACGTGCTGTGACTCATGGGGTTATGGTGAAAATTAAAACATCTTGCCCCATATTGACAGAACCTGGTATTTTGATACCAGTGAAATGAGAATTTGTAATTTCAGTTTGGCTCTGAAAAAATCTTGTGAATCAAGCTGTAGTGACGTTCTGAAGTGAATTTTGGTATTTTTGATCTGTCTTGCCATGCAACCCACGTCGTAGTAAATTGTAATTTATATGTTATTAAATGAATAGTGCTTAGTATTTTGTTTTCTTATGCTTTGTGGTCTCTTCATTTAATGCAAACTAAAAATGTAAAGGTTGGCAAGCAGCGCTTCATTATATCACCAATTACTCATTAGCGTCCATTTGAGCGCAGCCATGTGGCTGCAAAAGAAAGCTATACAGCTTTTGGCGCAGCTTCACAGTTGAAGAAAAAGCTTCAACTGTGATGTTCTGTGAAGTAGCTTCACAATTTGACTGTCTTTTGGTTGTTTCTAAGACATTAGGCGGTCCATTCGGATGAAACTACCCACGGTCCACTAAAATTGTCAACAAATATATGCCGTAACAGTTTAATTTAACTGGAAAACACTCTTACTACTGTGTAGTAGTTTAGGCCAGAATTAGTTTGTGGCTCCTTAGTTTCACTGGTGTGCAGTTGCTTTCATGCTCACTTATCATGGTTTACAGCCTTGGAAGGCACAAAAACAAACGCACCGCTCTCCATATAAATGTGCAGCATTTCTGACGAAGCTGTGGTGTCTTGCACCTTGGACACTTAAGGTTTCTGTTGCAGCAAAGGATTTTGGGTGCTTTAATTCAAAGCGATCCCTTTAATACTGGGAAGACTGTGCAACTGAAATTTTACCTAGGCACTTTCAAGATAATAAGCAAGGCTTAATATGGACACCTTACAAGGGGAGCCAGGCATACATCTATGCTTCATATTTTAGTTGGGTCTAAAATTGCTGGCAACACACACTTGTGTTGCCAACTTTCATCTTCTAATGTGCAGTTGATGCCTTTGATGGCACTAATGGCATAGGTGGATAGCTTTGATGTGCCTTTACTGACACTGCGTTTAAAATTTTGAGGGGCTTCATTGCCTCCATTTCAGACTGCGTTCCTAAACCTAAAGATGTAGATGTAATGTTGGTGGCTAGCATTGCAAGCCCATGGATTGAGAAGTGGTGCCTTTCTGCTTCCGTACTCTGTTTCTCTGCGGAAGGAGCTTCTTTTCTTACTTTGTAGTGAGGCAAGGAAAGGCACTGATGTCTTTACTCTCAAATGAAATAGTTTCAAGCTGTTAGCTTATCAGTGGAATGCCTGTCAAAAGCAGATTTAAGTTGGTTGTTTAACAGCAGAGCCTCTTACATAACAAGCTGTCCACAGGATAAGAAGGCACATGATTCATACCATCACAGATGTTATCTTGCACAGTGAAATGGACAGAAGTTTACAGGATGCAGGTTTTCAGAAAAAAAGTTATAATTTCTGTTGCCTTGCTACAAGGTCAGCTTGTATTCATTTAAGCAGATGGATCATGCATGCCCGCTTATGCTTCCAGGCTTTTCAGTGGACTAGTTTGCCTGTCTAATTTTTTTCAGTAAACCCGCATCCCATAAAATTTTGTGCTTTACTATGCAAGAGGTACCGAAGCATCAAACTGGGCTGCTGTTAGGCTAAACTGGAGTCGAACTAATGAGCAGGAAGTTATTTTCAACCTAAAAAATGAGCTTGGAACTAAAGGACAGGCGCTTTTGTTGAACTGAAGTTAATATGTATTCAAAAAATAACTTGGCTGTACCTTGCTTTTTATGAGGCTCTTTCCTTCACCAATGAAATGCACTTTTTTTTTCCGGGGTATACCTTTTAATGGGTGCTTTGATTAAAGTTGAAATAAATGTCCGTGTCATCACGTTTACAATTTGGCCTCTGTTTTAGGTTGATGAAGGCAGTGACAGACATTGTAAATGGTACCGTGGCTCTGGACATGGAGAGAATGACTGTTGTGATTCAAAGGCGGCGCCTTCGGATACTGAATCAGGTGTTGTAAACATACAGCTGTGGTAAACTTCACATTTGGTAGATCCTTAGCAAAACTTCGTGTTCACCTCACCTCCACAGCAAAAACCCTTTTACCATGGCAGCATGACCTGTCCTTAGAGCAAAAGTTAGGTGCAGCGCTGGAGACTTCTGTCACAGGCTTCATGCTCGTGTGGTCTCTGCTCGTAACTTGCTAATGGGCTGCATGGTGGAGCTGCTCTTCACCCCTCTCCTGTGGCTGCAGCACACAGCAGAAGCACATGGAATGGACTGAAAGTTTCCAGTCTTGTGCCTAATTTCTGCCCCAAGGATAGGCCACACGACCATGGTGTAAGGACTTCCACAGTGCAGGGTTAGTAGACTTTTTACCTAGGTAGTTTGGGTCATTGGGTCAAGAGTTGCTGCATGGGATGATGTCTTATGAACTGTGCAAGTCAGTGTATTTTGTTTTCTGCTTCTCTCTGCCTTGTCTGCTTTTGAAGTGAAGGACAGTGTGTGGGATAAACAACTAAAACGTTGCCTTTTATGCCCCTATCATGCCACAGTATTGTAGATGCAGCAGTGCCTGGAGGGACCACTTTTCCCTAGGCGAAAGACTCGTTACTTTCCAGTTCTCGGCATGGAATATGTCGTTTTCCAGCATTGAAAACTGTGCACTGGTGGGCTCTGCCTCACAAAATGCGTGAAAGGGCACGAGAATGGGAAGCTGCGCAATGTTAGCTGCTCAGCCGGCTGCAGTGAAGGGGCTGTTTGTGAAATGTTTTGAGTGAACTGGCTTGCTGGAAAATGCATGGTTGCATGCCCAATCCCTGTTGGGGATGCACAGTGCAGACAGCAAAACACTCTGTCTGAAATGGTGCAAGCACAGCGAAGAAATAGGACAGCGCAAATACTGACCACTGCGCTGTCTTCTTTTTATCCTGTGTTCGGGCTCTTTCAAGTCGTGAGATGACTGACCACCCAGTTCAAATTCATATACCTGAAAGAAGTGTAGTTTATCAGGTTGGCTCATTTCACTTAACGTGTAAAAAATGAACATGATGGCCAAAAATTGGCATGTGCAGTGACAAGATAGTGATCTTGGGAAAACAAGGCGTTGACTTTAGCCGTAGGCTACAAATGAATACAAAGTAGGCGGGAAGTATGAGCAGAAAATAACATATTAATGATGGTGGTGAATGGCTACAAATGAATACAAGGTAGGCGTGAAGTATAAGCAGAAGATAACGTATAAATCATGGTGGTGACAGTAACAGAGCAGATTGTGATGAGTGGTTGCAAAAAGCATCAGTGAACAATTTGTATGCAAAACTATGCATGGTTACGCTGTGGCGGTTTATGTAGTGCCTCATCATTATTGCATGCACTTAAGCATAATAATTAAGTAGATGCCTGGATTCGCAGGTTGAATCCTCACCTCACGAGAGCGTTGCGAATTCTGTCATCATGGACTTCCTGTACGGAGACACCATTGAAGATGTAAGTTGCCTTTGTGAATGTTCAAAATATGCATCTTTGTGTTCATATGTGAAATAGAATCACAGAATTGCCATCCTGCTAAATGTTCGTCTTTTTACTGCTGCTGTGGAATTGCCGTAAACTGTTTGTGATTGCAGCTACGCAACAGGGTAAACCAGATCCCCGTATTCATGGGCCTGCTGAAGCGGGACAAGCAATTTTGGCTGCAACTTCTGAAGAAATACATAGTTGACAACAAGGCCATATGTGTGAGTCTATTGGCTTCTTTCTTTTCTGCGCTGACCCTGACATGAGGCGTTGTGGCTGTGTGTCAGATCTTGGTGCCGTGGCAGGTGCTTGGCAAAGCTAGCTGCAGGTATTGATTTTACACTGGAGCTTTGCTTTATGTACATAGCACGGCAACATGAAAAGAAGGATAGCAAGAGTCAGTGCTTGGCACTGTGCTGTCCATCGTACAGCATTCTCATTTTACCTGCCGCGGTACTTAATTTTCCTGATTTCGTTGTACATATCCAGAAGTCCATGCTTAGTCTGGAGGCCTTTTCTCAACACTTTCTTGGTGGTTTCAATCTGCTTTACAAGCCACCTATGCCACACATCGCAATCTAGTATAAACGCTTCAGAAGCAGTAGGGCACTTTTGAAAGGCAATGTTTCAGGTTGTTCCATGTACACATTGCTTCGTAGTCCTGAAGCTGTGATGCAGGCATGCTGCAAATCTCACTTCACAAACTGATACCCACCTGAAACAGCTTTGCACTTGACTTCACACTTTTTTTCAGCACCTGCTACCAACACAAACATGAACACCTCTGCCCCAGTAAATTTCCTGTGCTCATTGTTTCATTTGACTCCCTGCCACCTCCTACTGCATTTTTTTTTCGCTTGGTATTCACTTACATGTCCCGACAGGCCACTGCTTATCAGCTCTGTGCATTGAATATCCTGCCCATGTCCATTTTCCTTTAGTTCTGCCTAAAATTTCCCCAACTCGCTTCTGATTCCCAATCTAGTCCGCTTTCTTTGTCGCTTAAAGGAATCTTGAAACGTTATGCGCTGAGGTTAGGAAAGGCACACACGCGATCAGTATTCCATTACTCTTCACTGCACTGGAAAAAATGTTTAAGCTAGCTTCATTAAGACCGAAGATATCGGCGATGGAAAATGATGTTCCTTCTCTCCCCCCTCAACTCACACAAATAATAAACTGGTCGTGACTGCACCCCGCCACTGCCCATCCCACCCACATCACTTGTGCATGCCCGATGAGAAGGCTTACCCAGATCACCTACCCTATGTCAGGGGTGTAGGGGCAGTTAAGAATGCGTGTTGAGGTGTCGCCCTAATCATTTGCAAGCAGCAATTTTTAATAATTATTCGTAAATTATAGGGTTCACACAAAGCTTCTAAAATTTCACTCGAATACAGTGAAAGCTCGTTAATTCGAAATTTTGGATAATTCGAAATAGTCATCGTGGTCCGGTCCGCAGTGCATAGAAGTCTATGCGCGTAACAGCTCGTTAATTCACTCAAAAATTGGCGCCGCCACCCATAATTCGAACTGCGCGCCGCTGTTGAAAACCATCGTTGGAAGCTTTCACGGCAGAACGATAGATGGCACAACCATCGGGGCGCCGCTAGGGTGCTGGAACAAGTACTAACCAGTCATTCCTGCCGCGACTGCTTCGAGGAACGACGTTTTAGTGTTTTAGCCCTCGTTTTGCACGCCGCTTGCTGTGAGCTTGTGTCCGCGAGATGTGGTCGCGTGGGAAATACTGCGCCAAGACGGTGAAGGAGAAAGTGGTGATTTTACGCGAGGTGGACGAACGGAAGGCCAGCAAAGTGGAGATCGCGAAATAGGAAGGCCATCGAGGATGCCTACGAAGCCGAAGATTTCGCCAGCAACAGAAAAAGGCTCCGATTAGCCAAGTATCCGGAAATTGAGACCGCTGTGATCACGTGGGTGAAGGAAATGAGAAGCGCAGACATTCCACTGAGCGGCCCAATTATCATGGCGAAGGCGGCCGATTTCGCCCTGCTCATGAATGCGGAAGATTTTGTTGCCTCCGAAGGATGGTTTCACCGCTTTCGAGACAGACATAATCTTGTCTTCCGGGTGTTGTCCGGAGAAGCCAAAGAAGTGGACGCAAAAACGACGACGAGGAGCAACAGCCCGTGCGTCCGTCCGCGGCAGAAGTTATGGGAGCGCTGAATGTCACGCGCCTTTTCTTCAGCTTTGAAGAGGGGGAAGAAGACTCCCTGCGTCGCATTCGCGTGCTAGAAGACCGAGTGACTACGGTAGCCCTCAGAGAGAAGAAGCAGAAGATGATAACAGATTGTTTTGCTAAATAAATTTTTTTCGTGCCCTCCGGGCATCAAACGCGTCCATTTTTGCTCACTTTCATTAGTTCGAATTTTGGTTAATTTGAACTGGCCTGGCGGCCCCGTGGAATTCGAATTAACGAGCTTTTACTGTACTCACAAAGACCATGTTTACAGATCTGTTTGCTTTAGATTATGGCCATCAAAATTATATCAGTTTTTTTAATGTTATGCTTATTGTTTCCTATTCATTGTTTGGTTTATTGCCCTTTCTCCCACTTCTAGCCTTTTTGTTAGCTTTAAAGTGTCAAGATGCATTGGTTATTTACTTTTCTTTTCAGGGATATATATCGACAAGCTGCTGCTCATGATTTGAAAATGCTATGATCCATTCTTATTTTTTAAATTTTACTCTGTATCTTGCAAGACTACTTCACCTTGATGGGTGCACTCCTCAGCCACTTTCAGGACCTTATTACCTGCCCTGATTTGTTGCCCTTTTGGCGATCTGTTCCCAGTTGCTTTCATCTTTGGCGCTAACCGTTGCTCATTGCACATGCTCTGTCATGCTCTGAAATTCAGTTTTTGACTGAAACCATCTGGTCGGTAATATTCATGGCAGAAAAATGCCAAGCGCCTTCCAGACATTGAAAAGACTTTTTGGCCCCGCTATGGGGCCCTCGTTCACAATGAAGGAATGGAAGGGGAGGTTGAATATGCATACATTTAGGATATGACATAAGCAGTAGGGGTATAATTGAGGGTAGATTGCCTTCGCTGCAATTAAGCATGTGCACCATCATCTGAATATGACGAGATTACAGGTAAAGCCTCGTTGTCCTTGTTGTTTTCTTTTCCCGTTATCTTTGCGCCATCTCAGTCATTGTAATGATGCAAGACGAGGAGGCTGCATGTTCCGCAAGCACGTTTGTTGCCACGTGCAGCTTGTCAGTACCATTGTTGTGATGCTTCAGTCTTTTTCCAAAATCACCAAAAGCCATGGTGGAGCTGAAACATCTTTTGTTTTGACGATTGGTCGGCACTCAATACTTTTCCGCCATCTGTCATGCTCTGTAGCCAGGGTAGTGGCATTAGGGAATCGGAGGTAGCTGGTGTATTCTCTGTTAATCTGTGCACTTTTTCCATTGTAACGCCTTGTATACTACTTGCAGATATGGAGTCAACAAAAATAGATGTCCCTTTGTCGGCATCCTTTTTTATTAGTGTTTTCTTACCTTCATAAGTTGGACTAGCGTCACTGAGGAGCCCTTGTGGATGTTATCTAGCATACTCACATATGCTTGCTCTATATCTGGGTTTCAAAACACCTGCCTGACTGCTGATGTTTCTGCTGAATCAAAGGTTGCCTTGTAGTGCATATTAAAGCCGTATATAGGAAATATTCACTGAGACTGCGCTACCAGATGGTGCGAGTGTTGTTGTGGCTAGCGCGCCCTGTTTGGGGCAGTTTCACGGTGGCTCATGCAGTTTCAAGTACTCTATGGGGTACCTGGCCTGTATCGTTAGTGTGTAACATTTTTGCATATTGTTAAATGCATCAGCATCCACTTTTCTTTGTGGAACACTCTGTGTGCATGAAATTTGCAGCAGAATTATTATGTGCCATGATAGTGTAACCGCGCTGCCCGTTCAGTGTTGGAGTTAGGTGACCATCCTAACTTGTGCCGCAGCTCAACACCAGAACTGGCTGGCTGCACTGCACTCAAGAATGAATATACACGACTTGCAGCTTTTCATATCAGTTGATAACTGTCTGCGACTCATGCGGGACACATCTTGGATGAACAGCACATGATTAATTACCCAAATTCTAAAACTGGCGCTACAGAAACTCATATTTCCAGTGACTGTAGTCCACGAACTGCTGAAGCTTCGCAGGCGCTGTTTCATCAGAAGGGCAAAGCGTTATAGCTGCCTTATATATTTTATGCAATAGAATGGTCAAGAAAATACTGTCCTGCGCTCTTAGCATAAATGGCGGATCCAGTGAAAATGTTTTGCAGTTTTGATTCGTAGTTCTGTCTCAAATGCACATGACCTGGAATCTAAGTTCGCAGCAACACAATGTGCAGTGATTCCGCTGTATTCAGTACTAACCCATCATTTTCATTAGACAGAGATGACAAATTAGGTTAGCTAAGCGAACAGACATGTTACACTTTACTCACCTCTCCAAAAACTGCACTTCGGCAGTCAGCCCCCTCACGCACATCTCTTAGGCTCGCCCGCTTGTTAAACAGTTGCACACTGTCATTTCAATTTCTTTCGCCTTTTGCAACTTAAGCCGTGCACAAGAGAGACCTAGATATTGGTGAATTCAACGCACAGCAGCAGTCTTGTACGTTGCACACCAAGCTGGCGTCTCTGCAGTAGTACTGGGTGATGTTTACACAAAGTGGGACCTAATCATCGTGTCCGCTCTTTTCTGTTTCACGTCGTTCACGGCGCATCCACTCATACATTTTTACAGGTGGGACAGAAATTGCCACCGACGAGACGCGAAAGAGTACAGATCACAAGGACTTAAATGCTGCGGCTGGCTGCAGCAGCCATGCAAGCAGCCATGAGCATGGCGAATGCCATGCTTGCCACTACCGCTTCTTGCGAATGATGTCACGCGAATGCCTCCTAACGGCTTGTTATCTATTCTTCAGGATTTTGTTTAACTTAATTGGTGAGACATGAATGTGATTTAGTAAAACTTGGTGCGGGGCTAGTTGGTTAAACATTTCTTAGAAACAGGTTAGCGCTAAAAGAGACGAACACAAGGCGAGAGAACGACGACAAGACACAGATGAGCGCTGCTAAAAACTGGTTTTATTTTTCGCTCCAGGTTACGTATTTAAAAGCTTGTCACATCACATCATGCGCACAACCAGGGGGCGTCAACATTTTTTTTTTTTCCATATCAAAAAGTTATGAAGTATCACTCACAAATCTTGAGTTTATGGAACGGCAAGCAGCAAGGTATGAAAAAAACGCCAGTAATGGACACGATGAATCAGTGAAAAGGATAAGGAGGAAAAAAACCAAACAGGACGAATAAAAACGTGCTCAGTTCTTTCTTAAACGCGACTCTAGAAATGCCCGCACCACAGAGTATAACGTTATCGAAGCATAGCTTACACACTGTTCTCGTTTTTAATTTATGTGGAAGGCCTCCAGCAAAACTCTGGATTTTCTACTCGCACTTCTGCCTAGAACCATAGCTTCTTTAAACCGTGGCACACATTTGCACTCTAAAACATGCGAAACTAAATTCACAAGCTTGTCTTGCACCCTCAAGTTGTTTGCATGCTCCCTTAAACGATCGTTAAGGCATCGCCCCGTCTGCCTGATATAGCACCTTCCGCAGGAAAGGGGGATCATATACACCACTCCTAGCGCACATCCGACGTAGGCTACTTGATGTTGCGTTTTGCAACCGCGCTTATGATCGCCGCAGATGCGGGGGCACAACTTCTCCAGCTTATTTGGCGCCGAGAAAACAAGTGGCACGTTGTGCCTGCTGGCCACTTTTTTGAGGTTATGCGACGCCTTATGTACATAAGGCATCACCTCAGGCATCGTCTTTGCGCGTTCCATAACAGCCATTTTTTGTCGGGGACCAAACTTCTTTAGGAGGGTTTCAGCATTAACCATTAAGATCGAGCAAGGGAAGCCTGCAGCCAAAAGGCGGTTGACCTGATTCTCCAAGCTAGCATGCATTTGGTGTGGACATAACTTGCGAAGCGCAGATTCCAGACAGAGCGAAGCAATAGCTCTTTTTACAATCTTTGAATGGGTTGAGTCATAGGGCAAAAGCTCTCCTTAAGCACGTGGGAAGTAAGCCCAACAGGTATGTCCTTTGCATAAACTCAGTCTGAGATCCAAGAAATTTATTTCGTTGTTCTTCGGAATTTCATGGGTAAAAACCAGGCCTTTACCATGCTTTTTAAACGTTCTTAGGACCTGTTGGATGGAAGCTGCGAATGTGGAGTCATTAGTAGCTTTTAAAAGGATTCAAAAATCGTCTACGCATCTAAAAGCCTTTAAAACAGGGTCGCCGACAAAAGCTTGATCTGAAAGGCGATGAACGCATGCCAAAAAAATGTAACACAAAATAGGCGCCACCTAGGCGCCAAGTATAAAATCCAGTTTTGCTGGAGGCCTTCCACATAAAAAATGAGAACAGTTGTAAGCAATGCTTCGATAACATTATACTCTGCGGAGCGGGCACTTCTAGAGTCAGATTTAAGAGAACTGCGCACGTTTTTATTCGTCCTGTTTGGTTTTTTTCCTCCTTATCCTTTTCACTGATTCATCTTGTCCATTACTGGCATTTTTTTCATTCCTTGTTGCTTGCCGTTCCATAAACTCAAAATTTGCGAGTGATACTTCATAACTTTTTGATATGGAAAAAAAAATGTTGACGCCCCCTGGTTGTGCGCATGACGGGATGTGACAAGCCTTTAAATATGTACCCTAGAGCGAAAAATAAAATCAGTTGTTAGTAGCGCTCATCTGTGTCGTATCGCCGTTCTCTCGCCTTGTGTTCATCTTTTTTAGCGCTAACCTGTTCCAAAGAAATGAGTGCGATATCTCGTTGAGTACCCGTTGTAAAAGTCTGGCTGTTACTTAGGCTCTTTAGTCTAGCCTTGCAGTGATAAATTTACAAAATATCTCAAGCAAACATATACTACCTAATAGATCAGTACTTTAACTATTTAATATTGCCTTTTTGTCAGGTGTCATGTGTTGTGTTCACATTTATTGTGTTCATCTTGTGTCCAAACTCTCACTTCGCTAGAGTATTTCCGTGCCTCCTGAGGTGCTGCTTGAGGTCATGAAGCATTGTGTATACAAGGTTTTTGAGCAGGATATCTCCAATCTGTATCAATGGATGACTGATCACGTGCTTGATCTCTGGCCTGTATTCTTCTCTTCATTTTTGCAAAGGTTTCCTTGCTTTTTCTTTAATTGAAAATTGGTTTTTGGGGAAAGAAAATGGCGCAGTATCTGTCTCGCATATCACACCTGAACCAGGCTGTAAGGGAAAGGATAAAGGAGGGAGTGAAAGAATAAAGGAAGAAAGAGGTGGAATAATTTCGACCACCTGGGGATCTTTAATGTGCACTGACATCACACAGCACAGGCCGCCTTAGCGTTTTCGCCTCCATCGAAACGCAGCCGCTATGGTCGGGTTCGAACCCGGGTACTCCGGATCAGTAGCCAAGCGCCCTAACCACTGAGCCACCGTGGCGGGGTTCTTCTTTAGTTACAACTGGATTTTTGTATCATTAGTGCCAGTGTTTTTAAGATTAATTTTGGATGGTTGATCTGGCTGTTGCACAACACAGTATAAAACTCCTCTGCTACTAGGACTATGGCCATGTCGTTGAACATTGCCATGTTTCTCTTTTACTGCATACATGTGATCTTCTAAAGCTTTGTTTCTACACTGCGCTGCATATTCCGCTTGGCTTAGCACGCGCAGTCACATCCACTCTTGGCTACATGCGAACACTTTCCAGAACATTCCCTGCTTCATGATAGCTTTTTTCTGCCTCAACCACATCAGCAGCGCACCTGTTCTCTTGTTTCCTTGTCATTGCTTAGTGCGGGTTGCCACATGATACACCTTCCCTTTGCCTCTCCTACCCCCAGGGCCCATCCACAAGTGCTGTGTGGTCGTGGCCGTCAGCTTGTGGACAAAGTCTGAATTGTAGGCTAGCAACTCTGCTAGCATTAAGCAGGAACTTTGGTCTTAGAGCTATTTTCCTTATTTTTTGGCCAATCCTAATGAAATTAAAGTGCCTTGCTCAGTTTGTGATGCTGATTTCAGATATGCAGTTTCTTTCTCTATCAATTAATTATTCCCTAAAATAATTAATTTTATAAGTCACTATCTAGTACCTTGGCACAAAGAAAATGGCTCAATAAAAAAATCATTTTCATTGCATGGCTACATAGTCTCATGAGTAAAGATTGCAATGATCAAGGCAGTTTTTTCATTTTACCCTTATTACAATTGAACCCGCATATTTCGAACTCCCAAAAATATGCCTAAGGGTTAGAAATAACGAGTTATTCGATATAAAGTAGCTGTAAATTTAACAACATGCAAACAGATTGAGATGGGGGAAAAAATGTATGTGATCGCCGCTTTCCACGCACAAATTACCAAGTGGAATAGTCGTGACTTTTTTTTTTCTTCAGCTTCGTTGCCTCGGAGAGAACACATTTTTTAAGGTTATCAATGGACCCCGAACAACTCAGACCACAGCCTTCTATTGATGCAAAGTAACGACAAACCATGCTGAGTTCACAGAGCGCATCGAAACACATGGGCACAGGTTCTCTCATGCCCTCGTCACAATTCGCATCAGTGGCGTCCTGGTTATCCATGACATTGGCAACGATGTCTTCGTCTGTAAGCTCTACCGTGGTGTCACCGTCATCACCTGCAGATACAAAGTCGCCTGCGGCTACTCCACGTAGCACCAGGAAGTTCAAACGAGTGATTCCACAAATCATCAAGAGCCGTGACGGCTTCATTGAGCTTCCCGACAAAGAATTTGCTCCATTCTTCTCTGGGAAACCAAAGACTAGAATGTCTGAAGCAATTGTCTATAGTTTCGGTTTTGACGTCATTTCACAACCCACTCAGCATTGACGGGCGCCTAAGAGGTTGATTTTCAGGTCTCTTCCACTCCTTGGGTTCTGCAGGAGCCGTTCAATCAGACGTTACCTATAAACAACTTTCACCATGCGGTTTTGCCCCCTGGCTCAGGGGTTGAAGCACTGACGTAGCGTTCAGCGGCAGGAAGCAAAGTGCAATGTTGCTGAAGCGAGCACTGCAGTGGTGGGCACAGCCGTTGTCTACGAGAGGCAGATGTTGCGATTTTGGCCTACCAGGTCGTTGTTCCTAGACTTCATTCACTTGGCAAAAAGTTTGCAGGTCATCCACGCTCTTCGATTAGACCTGCAGGTCACCGGAACCAAAAGTGCATTCTGCAAGCATCACAGAGACTTGCTTTTTCTGCCGGGTCTCTTCTCCGCTTTAGCCCAAACATCAGCCTTGTTTTCAAAATGGTGTTCAGCATGCTTCTTGGAATCTTGTACGCTGCGGCGACTTTGGATTTCTTCGCACCTCATTTAACTCACTTGATAATTTCTAGTTGCATGGAAAAGGGGAGGGTCTGCTTTGTCGTGGTTGCTATCACGCGCACGCAAAGACAAGGACAACCATGTGAAATTGCCGGTGGCAGCATGACGCAGCGTATGTGTGAACTGCATGAAAATGTGAACACAACTGGCTCAGTGCTCTAAAAACGTATATTCTGGTTAGCTGGGCACACGCCCACCGCCTACGTTGTGGAAAATCCACATCATCATTGGTATGTGCGCTGCGTAGCCCCATAGCAACAGTAGCACTCGCAGGTCCATGGGGGAAAGCAAACCTCAAGAGATGTATTGAGGGAAAGCCAGCTTTTTGAGTTGCCCGGTGTTGCCTGAAGTTTTGCCTATTGGATGTGATGGCTAATTTTTGTGCGATATAGCCCTACATTTTCCAGTACATTAATGTTGTAGCTTTACGGTGCTCGAAAATAATTTGATATAAAAGATTATTCGACATAATCGGGTTACTGTAGTAATTTTGCATCACTTAGAATAACATTGAATGTGTTCCTATCAGGCATCCCTACACTTTGCAAAATAAAATTTTTTTTAAGACTGTTTGAACAGTTCTGCTTTGAACATTGGTAACATTGCGCGTTCAGCTTACCTTGGCCAAAAAAAAAAAATTATATCTATCTGTCCTAGATGCAGAGATATCTATGCACCAAAACTCCCAGGAGTCCAAAATTTTCGAGCCGTTTTATTGCCTGTTTCTGCACAGATTCAGCCCAAACAATTAGCTACATTCACTGTTACGTTCAAAACACTTATTCCAGAAGGAAAAAATGGTAGAGTTTGAGAGCCTTATCTTTTTTAATGACCATTTGTTTTTAGTGACCATTTGAAAAATGACCATTCGTGGGTCATTTTTTGGTCCCAAAGACTGGTCCCCCCTCCTCAACTGCTGCCGTTGAAACAGTGTTGGGTGGGGCTTGGTAAAATGTCTTGATGTATAGCCTCACGTGCTTGTGTTTGCCTTTTGTCTTTCAACGCAGGTAATTGGGGAGCCCAGCCCTGAAATGCTAAAGGAGCTGACTGATGCACAGAACCTGAGAGTCCAGCGACAGCGAGAGATCCTTGGCGAGGAAGGCCTCGCTAAGCGTGCTGAGGCCCTGGAAAAGGCTATTGAGGCCAATGAGGCATGTCCTCCTAGTGCAACGCTAGTTGCATGTTCAGTAGCCGTTCTGTATCAGATTAAAGGGGTCATATGGTCTGCCAACAAATCGGGGTTTTACGCTGCAGCTACTGGCCATGGCTTTGTTATGAGTACTTAAAAAACAAGTAGAGCTCTACGCGCGCTTTTGAATTAGAAATTGCAGTTAAAAGTTGTTGGCTCTAAGCCCCTCCTCAGGCAGCGGCAGCAATATTGAAGCAGCCTGATTGATGTCATGACTGGATAGCACCGCTGTCTGCTGCAATGCTGCCGCATGCATGGCTGGTGCGGACCAGAGAGCGCGCCTACTCGAGTCCGGTTTTGGCGCATTATGGTGCAGTCACCGAGATCAGGCAGAAGCTAGGCAGAAAGTAGAAGCACACAGGCCTTTGTTATCTTCGTCTCATGGGGTGTGGGCTCCTCAGCACTATAGCAACCCCGCATCATCCCTTCAACTTCCCCCCTTCATATCTCCGCACCCCTAGCCCAAACAACGAACAACCTACTCCCCTACACTCATTACGCGCAGTGCGCAGTTCAATCATTCTGTCGCGAGCAAGCACATGACTGTCAACTTATGTTATCGTGGATTGCTAGCACACCAGTGTTGCCTGGCTGCCACACGGTTCAGAAAAACTTAAAAATCAATTACAGATTACTCACTGCACCAAATGAGCTCATATTTTGCCCACTTGTTCGGACATGCATAACGAACAACATGCAGTAAACAACCAGAGTGTGAAAATTTGTGTCATGACCCCTTTAATGATACCTTGAGCAGTTTTTGCCTCTGGTAAAAATGTTCATAGTGTCAATAATTTCAGTGTTGCTTGTGAGTTTGTTGCCCAAGACACTCGATTTTAAATTTAGTTGGAATGCTCCCTTTTTTTTTGCTTATTGATGGTTTCAAACATGACTTCTTGCTGCTGACGGTGCAGAGAGAACCGCCAAAGGAGATGATCCTGGCCGTTCAAGTTCCGCCCATATCGACCATCAGCTTCCACAGCTTGCAGCGTGCCTGCAATGCCCAGAGTGAAAAGGGCATCTTGTCTTTTGGTCTTAATGGGATCCCTTTCCGATTTGAGCTGGATCACATCAAGACTAACTTCGTCACGGTGAGTGTTCATTCGCATCCCTCGTGGTGAGGTGTGGTCGATATTTCAAATCTGTAAATGTCTGCGGTGTTCTCGTTTGTTCACTCCCACTCAGTCTCGCAGTAAGCCATGGGTGAGCTATTAACTGACACCAGTCTGCGACTTCAGCAAGACAGGGTGGTGCTGCTGTCACCATCTGAGTCAACTGTGGTAAAAACTGGGTTGCGCTGTGTAGGAATGTATGTAAACATCATGGATCAGTACATAAGTAGTTTCCTGATTTCGTACTGAACCGATGAGGTTATCCTTCATGACCAAAAGCTGAATACAACCTAGAACTGAGTACGAAAAAGTGAAATGTCATATCAAAGGCGATGTATTTTTAAAACCCTGTGATATGTGTATGAGCATGGGAGTCATCCCCCCTGCCGGGGGTACCGGGCGGGAGCACAACTCACAGAAACGCACGTAAGCAAAACTTTTTCACATATTTATCTCGTTTCACAGCGTACCCATGAAGGCAGCTGTTCGTTAAGTTGGGAAGTACTTTGAAGAAGAGTGTGTCAAAGTATGATGCGTTATTTCAAAGCTATTTTAAAAATGCCACAATAAGGTGCTCTATCTGCTGAGTGTTGCTCCGAATCGCGCAAGCTTCTTGTGGAGTCCAACATGCTGTCACATGCACTGCATTTGCTCACAATACAGTTGTTCAAACTAGACACCCTAGATAAGTTTACATGGAAGAGTCTGCAAACAGCACAGTAAACAAACTGCATGCAGTAGCAGACGACTGCACCGCTAGATCAACACCAGGTTTACAAACATTGGTGACACTTGCGGGCGCCGAAGCCGGGGCGGCTGGGGGCTATCGTCGGCGCCATCAGCTGCTACCATGCATGGTTCTCTTTCGTTCGCATGCCATGGCATTTGAGAACTGCTTCATCATGTGATGCTGTCTAGGCTGTCTGGTTTGAATGGCACTATTTGCTAGGAAATGTAGCGCATGTAGCAGCGTGTAGAACTCCACAAGAAGCTTGCACAGTTTGGAGGAACACCTAGCGGATAGAGCGCTGTTCGGGGCCTTGTCCGCCTTCGCAACGCACATTTGTCATGCCGTTTTAAAAGGTTTGAACTGACATACCGTAGTTTGTCGCACTTTTCTTCAGAGTACTTGCAAACTCTAAATAAACAGCTGCCTCCATGGGTACTTCATGAAACGAGCAAAATATTTCTGACAGTTTTCCTCAAATTTGTGTTTATGGGTCACACTCCCACCCTGTACCCCTAGTGGGGGTGAGTCCCACACAAACATATCGTGGTGTTTTAGAAATTCAGCGCAATCCACATTTAATTAATAGGGGCACTGTGAAATCAAAAAACTGGTTCGAAAACTTTCGCTAAAGTGTATTCTTATGGGCCGTAACTTCAACTTTCACCACCAGCCGGCTTTAGCTGCGTTCGGAAACATGGTGCTGGTGTATGTAATGTGCGCGCTGGTCTTGACACCAGGATTGCATCGTCAGGTGGCACCTGCATGCATTGTTGCATGGTTGAGAACTTGGATGGGGTCATTACTTTTGTCCCTGTTAGTACACAAACCCACAGGCACCTTTCACTATTTTTTTTACTTTGGTTTTTCAGGCCCTTAAAAGATAATTTGGATACAGGGAGTTACATTAACTGGAAGGAGCATAGAAATAAAAATCGTTCAGTGATAGAAATTGTTTTACGAGGATATTTTAACTAAATGATAAACTGTGTCTAGTGGCAGGGGATTGAATATCTATAGGGCTTGACTGTAGCCTCCTTTACACTGTGGTTACAACACTTGCTGAATAACCCTCCATTCACTTTACAACTGTCTGTAATTTGAGGGTGCTGTATATCCAGAAGTTGGTCACAGTTTGAAGCATATTTAAGGTGGCAGCAACCTTTCTTTTAGTGCACACTGCATTTGGGAAGTGAAACAGTGGCAGCAGGTGGCACCAGCTGTTTATGAACCAGGGTAACTGCCTTACTTTTCCAAACCATGGTGTCTGCATCAACCTTTGTGCAGTTGCAATTGCCTCCAAGTGTTCGAGACATTGAGATGGAGCTCTATAAAGACCTCTATGTTTTGACGTCTTGCAGCATGTCACGACCTCAGTACATCGGTATTTTTGCATTTTGTTAGCATTGCATTGTACCTATGACAGTTACAAGTTAGAAATGACAGTCACACACTCACCTGCAAGACTTCTTACATAGCACACTCAGCTGTCCATTTCGAGTGCTCTAAAGCACTGTGAAAAACTGCATTATGTATTGCATATCGAAACAGGGTGCTTCTGTTTTTTCTTTACTTGGGATTTTCGAGTTCTTGCCTGTCATTCGAGGATAGGGTTCACTGTTAACCTCAACGCTATAGTCGGATACAACTCGAGAACAAAGTGGCAAATGCCCCTCAAGGAAAGCTCACCAGCCTATGGCGTCTACCAGCCGTCCTGACATCGCTGTTAATCCGCTTAAACCATGGTTAATCCTCTCCCAGGATAGTAAAACCTCCCAGGACGTTGGCATGTGCATGCCTCATTGCATTCTACTTGGAGGCAGGCACTCAGAAAGGATTTTCCGCACTAAACGGTCTCAGAAGCCAGATCAGCTGTTGGTGCTGCCTGCATGTAAAGAACAGCTACTACAGAATTAACTTCTGTGGAACACTTTTGAAGCTTTTAGTGCATATCCGAAGGAAACACCTAGCACAAGTTCTGGGCCGGGTCCAGAAACTTCATGAATTTAACTGTTTCGCAAACTTTTTACTTGTGCCCAGATGACTGTTATCCTCAACACAAGTGGGATCTCCCAGGACCTTCGAATGCATGTCCCACTTTTTCTAGAGCTGCTTCACGAGTCACCGGTCATGACAAAAGGAGGTGAGTTAGACTTGGCGAATGTGTGACCAAAAAAAATTACTGTCTAAACTATAGGCCATGGCTCAGCAAGAGCCAGGATTTACCTCCATTTTCTCCCCTCTTTTCTCTCTCCTTCCTTCTCTTTCTGTATTCTTTTCTTCTTTCTTGGCTTGGCTTCTGTCTTCTTTCGTCTCTCTTGGCATGGCTTGTCTTGGCTAGCCTCTGCTTGTGGATTTCTATGACTGTTACTGCAACGGGCTTCAATTACTATATTTTATGGTCTATAGGTTGGACCTTTATGTAAGTCGCACCCCCAGCAAAACGGTATTTTTTCCAAAAAAGATCACACTTAAGTCACTCCGTGTACAAGACACACTTGTTTATTCAGAGTGCAATGAAAATATACACTTTGCAGCAGCTGCTGCACACAGGCACTTCTCGAGCTCTGGCAGATGTACCTTCTTGCCACAGTTTGCCTTTTTGTTGGCTGAATCGACCAGAGCATTCATGTGGCTTTGCCCAAATCCCTGATAATTTTTTCGGCCATGCCGAAGTGTCTCCCTGGTGCCCGGTTCTCATTCTCCAGTGTATATTCAACGATATGCAACTTGAGTTTTGCATCGCAGCTCCTTCGTCTAGCAGGTGGCATCATGTTGAGCAAAAATGACGCGCACAATGCCAAATGGACATAACACCAAAATCAAAACTGTCAAGAATATGGCTGGACCGGCTGGGCTACTGCACTGGATGCGGTGGCCGGATTCGGTCTGGTTGTGGCGAGATATGGTTCTCCTCATCAGATAAAGATCTAAAAATAATTTTTTTTGTCTCTTACACATCAATTTTCTTTTCGAAAATGGTTGCTGGGCACCGCAAAAGATGGGTGACCATTTGTGCTTCAACACACTGCTGTTTACTTGTGCAGGGCGCATGAACCACAATGATGTCATCAACAAGCTGGAGGCAGACACCATACACATTGCCACTGGACTGGGCCTTGAGAACAGCACAAGGTTCTTTGCAGGCTCGCATGCCCAGTGTGCCTGCCTCCGCCTCTTGGTATGGATGCCACCGTGGTGCTCCTAATGGGCACTTAAGCTGGACATTGAATTCCAGCTAACGCATTCATTTTTATTTTTGCCATGCACATGCTGCTCTATGCTTAGTTTTTCTTCATAGTGAAAGAGTTTCACATTCAAAGTATAGTGCTTTGCACTGTCATAAGGCACTGGTGGTGTTTGCATCCTCCAGTGTGACCTAAGAGAACGTTTATTGTTAAGCTGTTCAAATTAGCAATCTTATATAATGATTCACTTTTATTTCATGTTATTTAATTATGTAATTAAATATGAGGGAAATGCAGCAAATGGTCTAGGGCTTGAACTGGCAGTATGCAATGGTAGGCTAACTTACGTTGCGTTAAACTAAAACTAATGTCCAACAGCTTGGTGAAGAGACAACAGGTTACAGTTTACGAAAGCTACTGAAAGCATAGAGTATATATCTATGCCAAATAGTCGCTGCAGGTCCGAGATTCTGAGTATAAGAATTAGCTAGAGTGCATTTGGCTTTCATCCCCAATTCATAACAGCAGCGCATGCCAGTATCCCTGAGAATTAAAATCCATGACCAGTATATCTCACCAGTATTACCAGTGGGGCCAAATCTTCTAGGTTAACAAAGATTAGAAATAAGGCTAAGGACAGTGCTGTGAGTAAAGGAAAATGATAGATGTAGTACATAGAGCAAGAAAAAGGCAGCAGGAATTGGAGCACCGACTCAAGTTGAGCATGTTTTAGGTGATGATAAATTATTCGTGGGTGATCAATGCTATTGATGTGGAAGGGAATGCGACAGCATGTGAGCTTCGATTTCATGAGCGCAGTGATTCGTTGTGCCCTCTTTGTGCAGAGAAGCAAACTAGCGCAGTGCCACGGATTTGCGGCGCTCACTGTACGCAGAGAAGCAAACTATTGCTTGTGGTGTGAGCAGAGCACGAGAGGCTGGCAGTCACACGCATGCGAAAGGCTGCAGTGATGGCCGAGTGGTCTAAAGCAGCAGGCAGCGAAGCTGATCTGTTTACACCACGACAGGTTCAAATCCCACCCGCACAGTGATAAGTATGGGAGGTTTTTTATATAATCAAGGTCGCAACACTGTACACCTACCCACACAGACACACATGTATGATGTACAGGGGCTTTTCTTCACGATGGGACATCTATTGCTATCACATTATAAAGAGAAAACGGACATCGGCAGGCCGTGTAATTTGCAGAACTTATAATTGGTAACCTGTTAGGTTGTGGGAGTGGTTACCAATAAAATGGAAACATAAACAAGGACAGAAGTGAGTGGGCTGGAGGGATGAGCTTGGAAAATTTGCTGGGATAGGATGGCTGTGTCTGCAGGCAAGGGACAGTTGGAGATCATCAGGAGAGACCTTTGTCATGCAGCAAACTGAACTCTGAGAAGGTTGATGATGATGGTTCTGAGATTTTACTATAGAATTAGCTTCAATTCTTGCAGCACGGACCGTTTCTGCAACATTCATTCTTTGCGCTTTTTCTCACCAGAGCAACTGTGCTGATGAGCTCATACCAGTTGCTGGCAGCTGCTCCTGTAGTTGTACCCATGTTAACCTCTGCAAGCAAGTGCACTCATTTTAAAGCACTTTTCACATTTCACAAAACACTTGGTGCCTGTGAATCGGTCTAATGGTCTTCTACAAGGCATAGATCATTTTGCAGTAACTTACTAAAGTACTTGTTATTCCCCTTGGATGTAGGTGGACCAAGAGAAGTACTTTCATGGTGTGCAGTGGGTGCACGACCTACTAACAGGCATAGAGTTTGAGCCAGATCGCATCCAAGTAGTAGCAAACAAAATGGGCAAGGACGTGGTCAAGAAGAAGCGCTCCGGCATAAAGATCACAGGCACACTCATCCGGACAATCGCCTATCAGCCAGAGAGTAACCAAGCTGCGGGCAGCATGCTGCGCCAGCAGACATTCCTCTGCGACTTAATGCGCCAGCTGAAGGTGGACAGCACCAAGGTGGGCGTCCTTCACACTGCATGCCACCCTGGCTCCATAAACTTTCAGCATTTCAATTTCCAAACGGAATGGAGCCCGGCACTAAAGAACACCTTGTTCTTTTGTGGACTGCTCCAAGTGCACTTTTCAAGACCTGAAGCAGTAATCTAAACGTTGGTTAGGCTGGCATTTTTGGAAGTGTGGGCAGATATTGGAATGCTGACAGCCTGCATGTCAGTCTGATGATCACTAAATGATTTAATTTACATTATAATTTACTATTCTGGGGAAAGTAAGGGTGTTCTTATTTTTTTGCATTCATTGTCGTTTCCTTTCACACTGTGTTCTCCAGGCTATGTGGCTGTCACAAACAAATCCACGCCTGTATCCACCTGTGTCAAGGAACAACTTTATAGATTGCATGGTTGAATTTTTGCTGGCCAAAGGGCATATTTGGGATTAGTACACTTGTACCTCGTTATAGCTAGAAGATCAAAAATCATAAAATATTTTGATATGAGCAAAATTGACATTATAAATTTTGTCAAAAATGCATGCAGGAACAGCCAAGGGTAAGAGGGTGAAGGGCATTTTAAGGTATATAATGACTTCCATTTGCCTCTTTCGTATGCACGAAAAGCTTAGTTTAGTCAGTAAAGTAGCAGCAACTCGGGACACCCATATTAGGGTGCAAGAAGAGACCTTTTCCTAAGCGCCATTTGAAGGCACGCCAGCTATGTTGGATTCCTCACTTGACAGCTGTGTTGCACAAAATTGACACTAGCGTGTGGGCCATAAAGGCTGGAGCCATGGTGCAATGGCTTGCTGCACCAGCATCGTCTAAGTGAAGTGCGGTGAGGCCTGCCGCCTTGGCACTGACGGTTTGACATATCTGTTTCATGTCCCCACGATGTTTGGCATGTAAAGTAAGAATTTTGAGTATTCGCTTAGAAGCTTTGGTAGAGTGTAAGGTAGCTACTATTGCATTATATCCGTGTTTGATATACCTATCAAGATTCAGCTGCAGTAGCTATCACTTTCTGTCCATGTAAGGAGCCCTGTGAACCAATATTTTTTTACATCTTACTGACAACTACGCCTAAATATAGTAAATGACAGTCTTCAAATGCAAAATAGAAAAATGACAACAACCGTTAGACAGCTCTATTTTTGTTTAGTTACAGTAAAAAAAAAATCCCATTCTTCTCATAGCCATTGCATGTGGTTGAGTCACCTGTCTTGGAAGGCAAAGATTTAAGTCCGTTGTGAAGCATGTAGTTGTGCAAATCACTTTGTTATGCTTCCACTAACAAGTGTTCAAATGCAAAATAGAAAAATGACAACAACCGTTAAACAGCTCTATTTTTGTTTAGTTACAGTAAAAAAAAAAATGTGCCATTCTTCTCATAGCCATTGCATGTGGTTGAGTCACCTGTCTTGGAAGGCAAAGATTTAAGTCCATTGTGAAGCATGTAGTTGTGCAAATCACTTTGTTATGCTTCCACTAACAGGTGGTGAAAAAGCTGTTGGAGGTGAAAGAATTCCTGACGCGGCCTGAAAACGTGACAGTGCACTTGGCCGCCAACATTGAGAAGTTGTCATTGATTGGGGATCTGCGGCTGCCCTGGACAACCTGCCTTTCCCAGCAGCCAAAGCTTGCATCTCCTATCAAAAGGTATGCTTCCAGGAGGGTATTACAGTCTGAACTTCAGTGTGAGCTACCAGAGCTTGTCGTTTATTCCAGTGAATTGTAGTGCAAATTTGCAGTGAAAAAAAATATATATATTGCAGAAACCACTACACTGGTTTTCTATGATGTGCAAGAGCATTTGTCACGACTCTCGCAATGCAACTCACTTTGAATTCGTGTTGCAAGAAATGCATCGCAGTGTAGGCATCGGTCCCGGCTGTAGAGGATTGCTCTGGCACATGACAGCGCCTAAGTTCACACATCTTTTTGAGTTTTGCCTCGTGTTCCTTGGCGGTTTTGCGGGCGCATTGTCGTCAAGTGGCTTTCCGCATCTGTTGTAGGCGCCGCTGCTTCTCAGCCTTCACTGCGCATTGGAGACTGCTGACTTCCCGCATCTGTTGTAGGCGCTGCTGTTTCGCATCGTCCTACTTCTTTGCGTATTGGCAGCATTAGGCCCTTATGTTCCTCGATGGCTCCTCGTATCTATTGTAGACACCGTTGCTTCTCAGCCTTTGCTGCACATCGCCGATGCTTGACAGCTGCATGTCGACGTTTTCTTTCAAAGAAGCTCTTGTTCTTTGGGTGTTGGTCACTTGCAAGGCCCCATCTTGTCTGACACGATGACTGCCTCAAAATCGGTATGGCAGTGGGGCACCGACTGGCCACCCCTTCAGCAAGCAAGTGACGTTTCGAGGAGATCTGGAAATCTGGATGAGGTAGTTAAGGAATGCTTTGTACTCAAACTACATGCACTTCAAAAACAATGTTGCAGTGTGTGTAAAAGACACTGCGCCCTGCTTGCAGGTTATGGAGCTTTCGGAACATGCGCTGCTCATTTAGCATGTCCTTACGTGTAGTTAGCATGGCCTTACGTGTGGAATTTGTAGTTCACAGGGTGACTACCACTGCCAGTTGCAGCTTGTGGGGGAAAATAACATTGCCATATTTTGTGCAGCACTCAATGGTCGGTTTGCTTCTGGGTAGTCATATATGTGCTGTCGCACTTACAGAGCTCATGTGGTGTCTTTCGCCTCTCTGGTGTGTTGTCAGATGGCACGTTCCTTGTGGTGGGAGTATGGCTTAAGTGACGACATTTTCACTGTTCAGCTTTGTAAGAACTTCTTCAAAAAATGACACTTTCTCTTGAGTATGTAAAGTAATGGGTTTGATTTGTATTCATCAGTGTGGCAGAAGGGAGGAAGGAGTGGTTGGGCACTAAGGACTGTACACATGGTTCCGCATTAAAGCAGAAAATTGATGAGCTGCTAGGAGCACGTAAATGGTTCTAGCAGAGGATTAGTACAAAATAGTACTTTGTTGTGAGTCAGTCCACAAGCTCTAGTGCTGCTAATATCTCCAGCCTAGTAATTTTGTGGCTTTGGAACTTTGTTACACGTACACATTGTCTTGAATAGTTGGGGATGGTATTAGTACAAACAACACAAGTGGTCTGGTGGGAGCTTGGTTTTCAAGGTTGTGCACGTGTGAAAAGGAGAAAGGAGCTGCAGCCTTCCAGCTTGTTTGCTGCTTCATATCACAGTGCTATCAAACATCTTATGCACTGTGGGTGCTATTGTGGCCTCACTGTTAATACTGAGCACAGCTGTACTTGCTCTATATGCCGTATAAGCGCGTATAAGGGCGGCACTTTTTTCCCAGATTTGAGGGCCAATTTTCGGGTTGCGGCCCTTACCAGCAATGTGTGAAACAAAAATTTAAGTGAAAACACACCAATCAGGGAATGAGTGGTATTTATTCTACGTTCATTCGTCACTTGCGGAGTATTCCGACTCCGAGCTGGTGCTGTACTCTGGTGCACGCTCATTCCACTAGAAGTTGCACAGCATGTCCACTGTCAGCGCGTAGCCATTGCTCTGCGCTTCCATCACTTAACAGAGCAGCTCTTCCACCAGTTAAGGAAACTTGCATAGCTGCCTCGGAAAGCTTCCTCAATGCATCCTTTTGGTTGCACAATCGTCTGATGCACTTCTGTGCCACGGAATTTTCTGCATGCCGCACGCTTGCCGTGTTCGACAGCAAACTCCCAGCCGTGTCGCTATTAAGGTGCTTGCCCATCGTTCTAAAACTGCAACACTTAGCGGCAGCACGCTAAAGCCACAACTACGGTGAACTAGCATGCTACCACGACAACTCCCGTGCCTTTGACAGCCGCAAAAGGGTGGAGCTGGTGATACTGATGACGATATGGATAGCGGGAGCTCGCGGCAGAGGAAAAAGTTGATGATGATGATGGGCCTCGGCCTCGGGCACTATCCATGGGCAGCGCCTGGAAGCTCCTGTGCTCATGCGTCACCTTTGCAATCAAGCGCACCGCTGCTCGCAGCTGGAGCTGATTGCGGAGGCCACGGCGCATACATTTCGAAGGCTATTCCCACGTGGGTTGTGGAAAGTTTGGGTGCAGCCCTTACACGAATATTTTTTTTTTAATATTTCCTTTGGGAAAACAGGGTACGGCCCATACACGGGTATGGCCCTTACGTGCATTTATACGGTATACAGTTTATTGTATTTATGTCGTATAAGGTACCTTCTTTTTTCCCCATAGCAGGGAACGTGCAAGGGAAGGCTTAGGCAGATCAGCGCTTACTTTTAAATGTAGATTGAAATTGGCTTGTTACTCTCGTAGTTATGAGTGATATAGTTGGTCATTTGCAGTGAAATTATTCATTTGTAGTCATATAGAAACTTTACTTCAGCAAAATGAGGTACTTGCAGGGGGTGCTAAGAAGGATTTCAGGAGCTTTAGGTTTCTTTGAGTTATACCCCTGTCACACTAGCACATCTGATGTCATTCTGATCGAATGACATTAGTACCTTATGCCATTAATTGGCTGCTACACAGGAACATTTAATGTCATTAGGTTCGAATGACATTCGCCATCGAATGAGCTTGGAGAACTCATTCGCATTCGATGTCGGACCAAATGTGTACTCTGGACACCATATGCGCAGCAGAAACAAGCGACGCACAAAAATAGTGTGCGCACTGCCAAAGTTAGAAATTGCATTTACTTAGCTCTGCTAAAAAATGTTAATTTTGGTGCGAACCTTTTTACACTATGATCCGTTTCATACATAAGGTGCAACGCTGTCAAAGCTAACGCACTTGTTTGCGCTGCCTGCATCCGCGACCAAAAAGTAGTGCGTTCCTTGTGGTGAACGAAACATAGTGAATCCTTTGTCTGCATGCTTACTACATGACACATTTGTCTTGAACATGATCAAGTATACTCTTACTACTGACGTTATGCTGTACCTTTCTCGTGCCTTAGACCACTCGGGCACAGAACAGGCGCGGAGTAACACGCCTCCCTTTATTTTCCCGTCCGGACTACTACCATACCTTTCACAGCGTTGCACCTTATGTATGAAACGGAGAGTAGAAGCTGTCATCGATAGCTGTTACTCTCAGTCCCAGCAGCAGCCAACGGCAACGGACGAGCGTGAAGTAGGGCCTTTCCCGCGACCATCGATCATCTTGGGTAGCGTGTTTCTTGCTGGTTGGCTTTCCATTTTCATCTTCGCATAGCTCGGAAGTACTTAAAGATTTAACTGAGTACTTCATCTTTTGAAAGTTATTTCCACGCTCCGTGCGCCACTGTGTCAGCCATTTTTGTTTGTTGACTTTGTACTTGGCTTTTAATGGCTTAAGTGCTGCAGAATGGCCCGAAATAATATTTTAAGCTTATAATATTGCACAGAGATGTTCTCACCTGCTTTTAAAACACTACACACCAATTTCAAACATCTTTTATGCGCGCTGATGTGTTTGAACTGTACTATTTTTTTTTTCACTGATCGTCACTGCCGTCATTTTCGAATGGCATTATTTTTTACCGTGTAGCACTGAAAGAGACCGAATGACATTAAATTTACTAGTGTGGCAGGGGTATAAGTCTATTAATTCATTATAAATTGTTTTCTTCTCATGCACTTTAACTGCTCAATGACTTTCATAGAATATTTGACTCTATTTGGCCTTGAGTTGCCCACTGTTCTTTAGCAGGCTATATTTTTGTTATCATGAAGACCTTTTTGCACTGCAAGTTAGTATCTGCACCTTGTTCGCTGTTAGTACGTTTGCTCTATGCAGGGACATGGAGGTGGCATTATCTCTAAAAAGAGCTGGTATTCAATGTGGGACAAATGTGATGCGAGAATGATCTCACAATTTGCTACTCGTACTTTTTGGTTTTTGTACTGTGCAATTGTTTTTATGTTGGTGTGTTTACAATTGTATTGAATTAATCAACTGCATTATTATTGAAGCAGCCTTCTTTTTATATACAGTAGAATCCCATTGATACAGACCCAATGGGGTCGCAAAAAATATCCATATCATCCAAAATGAACAAAATCCATATTTACAAGCACGGGAAATGCCTTTACCTGTTTAGGGCTGACTGTATTTATTTGCAGCCTCACGCTGCCGCTTACTGATCACAACGTCTGCTGCGAGAGTGGCGATAGCAATATCAGTGATATACGCTTCATGCGCCACTGCTCGCTGCTCGCGGTGCATACTGCGCTGCTGGTGATGTGGCGTCTGCAATCTGCGAGCCATGCTTTACTGTTCACTCACGACTTCAGTGATGCATGGGCCGCATGCTGACGCTCACTGCTTTCTGTGCGATAGGCAAGCTGACTATGTGCGGGCAGCACTCAGTGCTTAAGGATGCAGTGGATGCGCGTGTGTTTGTATCATTCGTAACAACATACAAGAGTGTTCGGAACACCTGAAATTCTGCACATTGTACATGGTGGAATCCAGCCGGGGATTCTTCAAATGCGTATCATCCCGAAATTCATATCAGCCGTATTCATATCATCGAGTACGTATCTACTGCATGCGGGCAATCTGCTCCACTCTGCGAGTGGATTTGTTGCACTGACTGGAATGTTTTACAGCTCCACTGTTGCAAGTGTAACTCTGCCATGTTGTGTGGGGTGCGGGAAACAGCTCTCCACAGGTGCCTTGCCATTCGCTGCTCCTTCGTGGCAATACGCCGGGCCTTCCACGAGACGTGATCACATCCGTGGGCTCAGTGGAATCTGCTTTCCTCACCCAGTGCACTCCCAGCCTGAACTCTTACACAAGTCCTGACCTTCCTCCACTGCTCGTGCTCATCCAGTATCTCGTCCAGCTAGAGGCAAGTCTCACTTGTGCAGCTCATGCAATTTGCAATTATAGTCTTGATGTCGCGTTGCTATCAGAGGCGCAACTATTTTTTCACCTTAAGTTGCATACTTGTGTGCAGGTTTGGCATGTGGCAAACAAAAGGCTTAAAATTTAAGCCTGGCACATTCATCTGTTGCACTTGTCATGCCATTCCCTGATAAAATGCCTTTTGCTAGAGCAATATAGTAGGGATGGGTAAGTATTTGTGCAGACAGTTTCAAAGTATTCTATCCCACGATGATCGCCTCTGACGATCATCTACAATCTCTGTAATCATAACCTTCTTTTCTTGCGTCTTCTTTAACCATTGGTGATATGGTGGAACGTATCTTTGTTGTGTAGATAATTATTCTCACTTAAGTTACTAAGTGGTTACCTACAGCAAGTTTTTTTTTTTTTTTTCCACTTGAACAATAGAAATAACAGCAGTTGAGGTGTAGTTCTTCATTCCAGAGTGCTTTTGAGTAAGCGTCTAAATAACTGCCACCCTGTCTGGGATATGGTAATTGTGAGCAGCCGTTGGTAATGAGTGAATTAGCAGAAATAAAGAGAAGTTTTGGTCGCTGTTTCACAACAGCTTCATGGGGCATGTGGCAGTGCTGCAGAAAGGTTTGAATAATCATGCAAGTCCAAAAAGTTACCGAAAAGTTAGTGTTCCGAATGCTGCGTGTTTTCATTTGAAATAGAACATCATGTGAAGTTGGACAGACAGCCTGCAACACCTAATGATTTTTTATCTCAAATTATGATACCGCAACAACTGAGTAACCAGTGGCCTTTTGAGGCACCGAGTTGTATTCCAAAATTTCTGCTCCTCAGACAGGCAGTCAGAGTGCTTCATCTGCAGCAACTGTGGGCATTCCTTGCAGGGTCCCATGTGGCGGCAGATCAGAGGACAAGGATTGTCATATAACTATGACCTTCACATACGCCCATGCGATGGCCTGCTGTACTTTGTTCTGACTAAGTCAACGCTGGTGTCAGCCGCTTACCGCGAGGCCATGCAGATAGTGCAGCGGCATGTTGCAGGCGAGGAGGAGTGGGATGAGGAGCTGGTTGAAGCAAGCCGCAGCAGCCTCATGTTTGAGATCATTGAGAAGGAGAAGTACGTCAATGAAGTCGCCCTCCAGTCCATGCTGGCCTACCACCGTGGCATCGACATGTCCTACACCAGGCAAGTGGCCTTAATGGGCACTCGTCTTTTCACACGCACCATTCCCCTTTCCTGCTGGCTTCGTCCTCAAAACCTTTTTGCCCATAGTTTCATGGGAACACCCCAGAAGGGTCAAAAGTTGTGCGTGCATGTGTAAAAAAATATGAAGCTTTGCTATTTTTTGAGCCTCAGTTGTAATCAGTTTTTGTTGTAAAACTTCATTCCATTCATTGGGAAGTCAGTTATGCAATCACTCAATGCAGTTGGCAGTGACAAGACCATGTCTTGCACACATGCTGCTGAAGTTTCATCTTTCTCCTGAAGCGAAATAAAAACCACAGCTAGGTGTGAAATGCCTCGTATAGCCACTCTGGGCCATGCACAGATACAGAAGAGCAAGAAAATGGAGAATGAATGGAAAAGTGATGAGGAAGATTGTTACTGAGGCCCCTATTTTCTATGGGGAAGATTCTATATGCGGCGAATGCAAAATTCTTCAGGAATCACAAGACGCACGAAAAAACGTGCAGGTTTATTTTTTGAGCACATGCCTTACATGCTGCAGAGGTCCCTCTTTTAAAATTGACGATGGCTGTTGTAACTATGCATCAAGTAATGTTTTCCTGTTATCTTCACTCAAAGAATGGCACTGGTTTAATACTAGATCTTCATCACGACTGAATGACCTTTCTGCATGAACGCAGTTGATTGTGATAGAAAAATATTTGAAAGCAAGGGAAGAGAGTGTTGGGGTCACTTCCATTCCAGGGAAGAAAGACAGGATGTCGAAATCTTTGCCTTGTTAGTCTTTCTTAAAAACTGCATGAAGTCTTTCTATCTGGATTTCAGTTCTTGAGTAGTTTTCAGGTACACTTGCCACTCGGCAGCTTGGACTGGCGATTCTCGACTAAGTCCAGGCACGCTTGCAAACTGCAACCTTTTTTCCTGGTAGAACACTGACCTGCCGCGTATCCTCCTTCGGCTATGGTTGCCTGAACGGTTTGAGATTTTGTTACAACCGTAGTAGTTCTTCAGAAATTTTCATGAGGTCTCACACTCTCCCTCGTGTTATATCCAAGAAAAAATGGCAAATTAATTATTTTCCTATTCTCTGTCAATCCTACTGATTTACGTAACGGCAATTAATAAGAATTTTGCTACCAACACAAAATTCTACAAAAAATGCCTAAATCTGAGATTTTTCATGGAATCACGGGGAACTAGGTGCTTTAATTGTCTCTACCTTCTCAGTGTGAAGGGGCCTTTGTGTTGCCTGGGCATAGCTGAGGAGCGCCAGCCACATGGGCCCCAAGTGGATTGTTATACAACAATGACCCGTTAAATTATTTAGTGTAGGAATCTCAAGCATCGTTCGATAGCCTGGGCAAAGCCAACAGCTTTGAGCAGCTGACAGCCAACTACACGGACACATGCAGAGGCAAGATGTCAAGCAACGTAGCGTTAAAGACAAGCAGCTGCATTGCAGTCACATGAAATGAGCCATGCTGAAGCTTTTTTTTGCCCAGTGTCATCTTTAACACTGATAACTGTAGCCTGAGGCACTGCATCTGGCTAAGGCAGTAATTCTGCAGCCATATGACTGTGTTGTCATGACTAGTTTGATATACCAGCAGATAGCATTTACAGGTAATAGCAGCCAAAGCTCTTGAGTTAATTTGAATTTGTTTCGTTAGAGGCATTCATGTGTTATCTCTAGGGGCATGTGAATAGTACTTCTTCAAAGCTGAATCGAATGTCAATCGAATATCTTTTTGTGTATTTGGTACTTGCGCAAATGATTGCTCTTAGCTTCCCCGCTAAGCGCTAGAGGAGAAGCTGCAGTACGGCGCTATAACTGTAGCTGTCAAAAGACGAAACACAGGTCTCCCCACTGGGGGGTAGGAAACACGAAGTCATCATATTAACTTTATGACCCTGAATACGTATGAGAAAATTATCTTTTGCTACAGGCAACTGCAGTGAATAAACTAGCACCACATCACAGTAGATGGGCCAAAAGCTACAGAATAGTCATGGGTTCCGACTTCGGGCATCAGGGCCTGAGCCTTGCCACACCACATCGCCCAGTCATGGAGGTGATGTATGACTGCCATGAACACCATCACACGAATGGACTGCGTCCTTTCCCTGCAGACCGATTGCAGCATGCTGTGCAGCGTTGAAGTGGGCGTGTTTTTGAAACAGCCGCAGAAGAAAACTAGTAGAACCCCTCTATAGTAAAGTCACTAAGACCTGAAAAATCCATCTGTTGTTTGGGATGGCACAGCTCAGAGGATGCTGTCTAGTACAGTAATCTCTCGTTATAACGAAGTCAGTGGGACGGCGGAAAGATTCTTTATAAGCGGTAATTCGATATATGCGACCACCCGGGAAAATCTAAAACTGTCGAGCTTCAATTGCACTGCAACCGAGAGGAAGTCAAAATACCATGTATTCGATGAAGCAAAACTTTATTCAAGTGCAAAAAAGGCAGTGAGCTTTAGCTGTTTCAAGTTCTTATCGGGCACGTGCAACCCCGGCTCTAATCTGACCAAGCACTGCACGAGCCCGCTGTCGACGCCCATGCATTCGACCATCGGGGTATTTCGAATTGGAAGGCAGTGGCCATATTTATGGGGGTATTTCGGGGTATTTCGAAGGCAATGTCCTTTTTTTATGGAGGGGGGGTCACAGAAGACTACACGAGTATCGCACTGGAAAGAGCTGCAAATGCTGTGGCTCGAGTCGGATATTGTGTTTATTATGCTCAAAAAACTATTAGCCGCTCATTGTGGGTATGCAGCGCAATCGTGAAAATGGAATGGTTTTGCAGTAGAGACTTTGCATGATTACTGGGCAATTTTTTCCTGAGGTGTGCAGCCGTGAAGTTTGCAGAGCAAGAGTATTCGACGCACCATTGTCGACGAAAATGTGCTAATTCTACTGTCCGAGTGTCAATGTTTCCGCACCGCTGCGTCCACGCCATTGACAAATGTCTAGGAACAAAATTGACTGGCCCTACCATGCATTTAAATTGTTTGTCTAGTCGTATGGCGCGAATCGAGCATGACCGGCTCGAGAAAATCGCCGAAGAAACACTGTGGTTGCATTGACCCGCCATTTGACAGCCTGGCTCGCCGCTGGCGACGCTCGGATTTTTCGTGTTTTCGGCAAGTTATCGCTCGATTTGCACCGTCAAAAGTGCAACAAAGCTAGGGGCGGTGTTTTACTGCAATGCAGGCCGATTATTTAGGCAAGCTATCGCTCGATTTGCACCGCCAAAAGTGCAACAAAGCTAGGGGCGGTGTTTTACTGCAATGCAGGCCGATTATTTAGGCAAGCTATCGCTCGATTTGCACCGCCAAAAGTGCAACAAAGCTAGGGGCGGTGTTTTACTGCAATGCAGGCCAATTATTTAGGCAAGCTATCGCTCGATTTGCACCGTCAAAAGTGCAACAAAGCTAGGGGCGGTGTTTTACTGCAATGCAGGCCGATTATTTAGGCAAGCTATCGCTCGATTTGCACCGCCAAAAGTGCAACAAAGCTAGGGGCGGTGTTTTACTGCAATGCAGGCCGATTATTTAGGCAAGCTATCGCTCGATTTGCACCGCCAAAAGTGCAACAAAGCTAGGGGCGGTGTTTTACTGCAATGCAGGCCGATTATTTAGGCAAGCTATCGCTCGATTTGCACCGTCAAAAGTGCAACAAAGCTAGGGGCGGTGTTTTACTGCAATGCAGGCCGATTATTTAGGCAAGCTATCGCTCGATTTGTACCGTCAAAAGTGCAACAAAGCTAGGGGCGGTGTTTTACTGCAATGCAGGCCGATTATTTAGGCAAGCTATCGCTCGATTTGCACCGTCAAAAGTGCAACAAAGCTAGGGGCGGTGTTTTACTGCAATGCAGGCCGATTATTTAGGCAAGCTATCGCTCGATTTGCACCGTCAAAAATGCAACAAAGCTAGGGGCAATGTTTTACTGCAATGCAGGCCGATTATTTAGGCAAGCTATCGCTCGATTTGCACCGCCAAAGTGCAACAAAGCTAGGGGCGGTGTTTTACTGCAATGCAGGCCAATTATTTAGGCAAGCTATCGCTCGATTTGCGCCGTCAAAAGTGCAACAAAGCTAGGGGCGGTGTTTTACTGCAATGCAGGCCGATTATTTAGGCAAGCTATTGCTCGATTTGCACCGCCAAAAGTGCAACAAAGCTAGGGGCGGTGTTTTACTGCAATGCAGGCCGATTATTTAGGCAAGCTATCGCTCGATTTGCACCGTCAAAAGTGCAACAAAGCTAGGGGCGGTGTTTTACTGCAATGCAGGCCGATTATTTAGGCAAGCTATCGCTCGATTTGCACCGTCAAAAGTGCAACAAAGCTAGGGGCGGTGTTTTACTGCAATGCAGGCCGATTATTTAGGCAAGCTATCGCTCGATTTGCACCGTCAAAAGTGCAACAAAGCTAGGGGCGGTGTTTTACTGCAATGCAGGCCGATTATTTAGGCAAGCTATCGCTCGATTTGCACCGTCAAAAGTGCAACAAAGCTAGGGGCAGTGTTTTACTGCAATGCAGGCCGATTATTTAGGCAAGCTATCGCTCGATTTGCACCGTCAAAAGTGCAACAAAGCTAGGGGCAGTGTTTTACTGCAATGCAGGCCGATTATTTAGGCAAGCTATCGCTCGATTTGCACCGTCAAAAATGCAACAAAGCTAGGGGCAGTGTTTTACTGCAATGCAGGCCGATTATTTAGGCAACCTATCACTCGATTTGCACCGTCAAAAGTGCAACAAAGCTAGGGGCGGTGTTTTACTGCAATGCAGGCCGATTATTTAGGCAAGCTATCACTGGATTTGCACCGTCAAAAGTGCAACAAAGCTAGGGGCGGTGTTTTACTGCAATGCAGGCCGATTATTTAGGCAAGCTATTGCTCGATTTGCACCGTCAAAAGTGCAACAAAGCTAGGGGCGTTGTTTTACTGCAATGCAGGCCAATTATTTAGGCAAGCTATCGCTCGATTTGCACCGTCAAAAGTGCAACAAAGCTAGGGGCGTTCTGTGCCTGCATGAGGCTACTTCGTCAGTGGTATTAATTTGACACTGCATGCGCAAAAAGGGTCGCCGCCGCTCGGCGGTGATGCCTCCACTCGCCAGTTCGCTCTAAGCGGGTCAAGCTGTTCATGCACTTCGAGTAATGTGGCTTAAAATGCGTGCGTTTGGGTCGGGACCGGAAGAAATTTCAAATAAAGCGATATTTCGAGTAAAGTGATTTCGTTATAACAAGGGATTACTGTAATTAATTGGCTACTTATTATACGTAGTGTTGGTCTATAAAAAAACCACAGAGAAATACTTTCCATTGGGCTCTTATTGCCTCTTAATGTGAGAGCTATTTATTTTCAGTTATCACATTTTCGATTTTGCTTGCATCTTGTGGGGGTACTGTATTTGCACAAATACAACACAACATGGCTACGAACATAGTCTGATTCCATATGAAAACCAAAGCTTTGCATAAACATGGGATCATTTTCCACATCCTTAGTAAAAGGCAGTAGTTAAACACAGCCAAGCGCGGCAAAACCACCTACGCACAACCGTCACAGCCTCATTGTTCAGGCTGCTCAGTGCTGCAAATGTTCGCCCTTTGCTTTCTTTCCCTACTCCTCAGTGCATTTTTTTCTTTTTTTTTTTCGCAGCCACCCGTGCTGCCTTCTTTCTATATTCATAGCCAGCTTTTATTTATATTTTTTCCCCCTATGCACACCTCGCGCTTTGCCTCACAGCCTCTAGGCCTTCGAAAAGTTGGCTTCTCGCAGCTCGCAAGCCTGGTGGTTGAGCCATCTCAATGAACGCCAGTTTATAGTCTTCTTCTTTAACTTTGGCCTCATGATTACATCATTATAAGTCTGAGATGTTCTAGAGTGCACACATGCTCTGATGTCTTCATCCTGTAGGATGTATGTTGCCATGGCCGGGTGCTCCTCTCTATAACGATTTCTTTATTAAAGATGTCATTGCTATAAATGAAAAAGAATGTGCACTTGCCCATAGAAGGAAAATTGAGGTCACAGTTCCACTCTACTATGTCTGAGTTACTGTAGTGGGGTTCTACTGTATATTGAACCTTATTTTAAATTCACATTTGCTCAGAAGTGTTTTGAAAACTAGAAATCAGATTCAGTTCCTTTCAAATCATTTTGAAAATGCACTATTTAATTCGTTCAATGAATTGAGTTGAGGGATATTAAATTTGCTGTTTGAAAGTTTCAGATATCCACACGCCCCTTGTTATTTATTGTTTTTGCTAACTAAGCTGCTCTTTGCCTTACAAGTTTTTGGAGCCTTTCAAAGCTATGGCATGCTCACCTATTAACATAATCTTTTGGTCCAGTGCTTTTGTACTACATGTGAAACTCCATACCAATATGGCCCCATTATTAACTGCTCCCACTATGTAGTAGTAGCAAAAGCTGAGAAATGTGAACTTAGTTTTGTATTCATTCACTGCAAACAATTCTGTTTGTAGTGTCTGTTGGGATGTCAGGGTGCCAGCATTGATCAACAATGCAAAGTGTATGGCTGTGTACTGTCACTGACTGCTTGCTGGTCATGTATTAACATGGAGTGATGACGGTACAGAGACTGTCAAGGCTAAAGTAACTCCAGTTTATTTATTGGGCAAACTTTAAATCCTCAACCTGTGTGCTTAGCATAGCGACTCATACCTGGGACACATTTTAAAGTTTCCTATCTGTCTGTCCACAAAGGACCATAGAAGCACTCAAAAGATGAGGACACAGAAATACTAACACACAGTTTGCTCTGTGTCCTTGTCTTTTGAGCACTTTTACGATCCTATAACACACAAATGAATAGCCCAAACACTGCTGCTGCTGTCGACAAATAAAAGGGACAAACGGTAGGAGGTGCGTGCCTGGTTGCAACTGGTGCTGGCAATGGAGAGAAAGCTGCAGGCGCAAGACAGTGGCAGTTTTATGACACTTGCACATTATAACGCCCAACGCAGCACAAGCCTACCCAACACGTCTGAAAGCTGACAGCTCATACACTTCGATATCCTTTCACCACTGAGATAAGTTATCCCTAGTGTAGGTGGCGAGCACATTCACTGGTTGTCAAATTGAATAGCTACAACATACAGCCCGCCTCTGTCCAGGCCATCATGCATTCTGCCTCACACAGCAATTCGTGTGAACTTAAAAAAAAAATTGTGGCTCCAATCCACGCTGTGAAGGTGGTTGGACTGCGAAGCTATGCTGTTCACATTCAATTTTTGGCCTGGCGTTTTTTGCTTACGCCACGAAAACGCAATCGTAATCTTTACCAGGAAACACACTGAAGTAGAAGGAACGTGCTTTGCATTGTTTGTAGGGGTTGTTATCACACATTATGTGGTTTGCACTTCAAAGGAGGGCTTCGAATGATGGGCTTGGAATGATGTCACTCCCTTTTGAAGCAGCTGCAAACCTAGCGTTTGGAACAGAACAGAACAGGTAGTTGGAAATGTTGGCACTGGGTTGGAAATAATAATGGTTCCCTTAGGGCGTGGTTTGGGTGTCCATGAAGGTAATGTGAGACAGGTGTCATTTCCTTTCCTTAAAACCAATTTTCATTTCATTTTCCTTGCCTTATGGAGCATGTGGGCCTTTCCAGTGTCCACCAAGAAATATGTGACAGGTGTCATTTCCTTTCCTTTAATTGTCCAATGGGCGTGGGCAAGGGGTTGTGCTGAAGGGAGGATGGCATTCCGTGGACACTTTGGCAAGACTGCAACAAGCTGTCCGTCCTGCTCTTAAAGAGGAAGCTGAAGCATTTTGTATAATTTTTTTATGCCAGTTTTTTTTACATTACAACTGCTTTAGGATCAGTATGATATATGATTTCTATGCTGTATTTTTTTTTTGTTACGACTACTTTATGATCAGTATGATACATGATTTCTATGCTGTTTATTTATTTATTTATTACGGATACCTGCAGCGCCCAAAGGCATTATTGCAGGGGGGGGGAACACAATAACTTCTGCTTGTTTGGCCGAAAGTACACAGGATAACAAAAATACAATGACGCAACTAATAATAGATGAGAAGAAGCATGCACTGAAGGAGGACAACCGCGCTTCATAAAAACAATGGCACTGATGAAATGAAAAGACACGCGCAAGAGAACTGCGTGCCACGCCACACATCCGATAAGAATGCGCAGAATTGACCTTCCATGCAGGCAGCACTCGGTGACGCCGGCTGGCACCCTGTTCCACTCATTGATCATCCGTGGAAAGAATGAAGTTTTGTAAATATCTGTCCTACATTTAATCTCTCGGATCTTCCACTGATGATCAAGTCGTCTAGAAAAAAAGTGAGGTTGAAGCAGGTACCGGTGTTTGTCAGTGCTCAGCTTTCCAAAATGGACGTGATGCATGATTTGCAACCTCAAATGTTTCCTACGGTTAGCTAAAGATCCCCAACCAAGGTGGTTTTTAAGAGACGTGACACTAGTTGAGAAGCTGTAATTATTGGACACAAATCTCTCTGGACGCGCTCCAGCATGTCACATAAGTAAGCAAACTGGGGGTCCCATACAGGGCAGGCATATTCAAGAATTGGTCGTATGTAATTGAAATACAGGAGTTGTTTGACATTAGACTGTGCTTTATTGAAATTTCGTTTTAAGAAATTAAGCATTCTGCACGCTTTGGATGTAATATACTCAACTTGCCTCGTCCACACTAGGTTAAATGTAAAATAAAGGCCGAGATACTTATATTCTAGCACTTTTTGCAAAGGAACATTATGTAATGAGTAACTTGTTTGTAATGGGGAACGCTTTCGAGTAAAAGAGATAAATTGGCATTTTGTAGCGTTCAAAGACATTTGCCATTTTGAGCACCAGCACTGGATGGAATCCAAGTTTCGCTGAAGTTTCAACGTATCATAGGAACTTTATACAACATGGTAAACGGCACAGTCAGCATATAGCCGAACTTTGCAGGTAAGATCCAAAACAATGTCATTGATATAAATCAGAAAAAGAAGGGGTCCAAGAACAGACCCCTGCTGTACACCTGAGGAAACATTTACATAATATGAGTGCGAACCATTAATCAAAACACGCTGCATGCGGCCCTGAAGATATGAATGAAGCCAATCGACATTGGGGTGCAGACTAAGATAACTTATGTAATAATAGTAAATGAAGTACAGAGTCAAAGGCTTTCTTAAAACCTAGAAATACGCAATCTGTTTGAGAGCCACGGTCAAAAGAAGAAAACAGATCATTACTAAACTCAAGCAACTAAGTAGTACAGGAAAAGCCTGACCTAAAGCCATGCTGAACTTCTGTAAAATACTCATGAGAGTCAAGCTGTTTTATGACTGCGCTATATATTATGTGCTCCAACGTTTTACAGCACACACTGGTTAAAGAAATCGGTCGATAACTAACAACAGAGCTTTCTGTGCCACTTTTATGCACTGGTACTTTTCCACTCCTGGGGTTTTTTTGCTGACGACGACGACACGAAAATTTCCTTGGACAGTAGAAGTATACAGCTTCGCTGTAAAAATTCTATATTTGCTGTGGAAAATGTACAGTCTGGCGGGGTTAGTGTGCGTTTTGCCAAACACAATGCATGTGGAAGTGTAATGGCCATGCTTAATCCTTTCCTTTGTTTGTCACCTGGCATTTTTGGTGGTGTTGAATATATGTGAGGAACCTTCTTAATTCATCAGTCATCCGCTGCTTTGTTGTGTGCAAATGTTCTGCCACAAGAAATGGCATGGCATAGCTATAGTGCCTGTGACAGTACCTCAAATAGCAGGTAGTAATTGGTGCTGTCTACACTTATCAGTTGTTTTTCCCTAGTTGTACACATAGGTATGTGATATACACCTGTCACTTTGAAGCATGCAAACTGTAGTGATTGCATTGCTTTAGTCTCTGTGCAGTTATGGTGAATAATGGTGGTTTTAGAGGTGGAATGCTGAGCAGGATGCAGTGAGGTACTCTTGGAGGAGCAGTACTCTTTTTTGCACATCTTTCATAACATGTATAACATGTTTGTTATGGTTTTGCATTTCACTGCACCATTCATGGGTAACCATTTACCAGCTGCTGTGTTGTTTCAGGCCATCAGTGCATGGGTAACTCATGGGGGTTCGAAACTGCCTTCCCTAGAGTTATGAAGGTGCTCTTGTGGCATCAATAATTGTCACTAAGATTGAGCTGGCCTGTGCACTGTGCTTTACAACCACTCAAGCCATAGGGTCGGGCGCGGGATGCAGGACCCTGTTGGAGAAGGTGGCCACGGTGAAGCTAGCAGACATGGTTCGTGTGGGCAAGCAGTATTTGGCCTCTCTGTTCAACCCAGCCACATCCAAACTGGTCATTTGCTGCCACCCATCCAAGGTCGACGACATAGTCGCTGCCTTCAAAGAGTGTGTATCATGCTTTTTCTCTCCACCTATGGTCATTTTTTCTTGGCATTGCTGATAACGTTATTGTCATGTACTGCTACTCAGATCAAGCTTTAAGGCGAGACACCAGTCTTAAAATAAAAATTTTTATGACTATAGTTATCATAATGAAATTAGTTCGTGTATATGTGTTTCTTCCTCCTGTTTTCAGAAATATAACTAGTTTCAGTATATCTCAATTAGTTCCCATATTACCGGAAAATGACTGAAGCCTGATTAGGTAATTAATTATGGGTCATTAAGACACTTTCCATTAATATTTTTTGGTTCCGATTGAAATGGAGCTAGAGCCAAAGACATGCTATTTGGAGCTATGCTGAAGCATAGCCTATTGTTATTGAGGTAGATGATCATTTCTATAAATGTTCAGTTATGTTGAAGCTCCAAATTTATGAAATATAAATAGGGGACATTATTGTTCACGAAATTTGATATTTTCAGCTCAGCCCTAAGAAAATAGTATAGCTCTACAGCTTAGCTCTTTCTGAATTCAATGTTATAAAATAAATTGAAATGGTGCCATAAAACATAACAAAAACTTCGGTAAGTCTAGTCATGTTGGCAAAAAACATGAAGTTGAGGAAAGCGCATTTGAAGTCTGCGTTTCAGCCATTCGGAAGTCGTTATAGGGGCCTCAGAAAACTGCAAAATGAGGACATTCCAAGAGGATTTTACAGTAGTGAGTAATACCTGGCTGTTTGGAAGAGCGCCAACCTATGAACAAGACCAAGATTGCGACCATCGGGGATGCAGTAGCGGGAAGCGACGGGTGCAGAGTTCTGCCGCATTTTGCTTCGAAGTCACCATTTCGATGCTTCAGAGGCGTCAGACATATAATTTTTTAGTAGTTCGAGGTTGATATATAATTTTTTAGTAGTTCGAGGTTGATTTAGACATTTAAACTTTGTTGGTAGATAGTTTAGAGTATATTGAACCTGAATATGCCATTTTTGAGAAATTAAAAATTTCTTTCTTTTTACCATTTAAAGAGCTGCGTCTTAAGCAAAAAAGAAAATTTCTTGCATGAGTTGTTTTGTTTAAAGGGCAGTACACAGGAGGTGTTGTTTTGTCAGTGAAGAAAGCAGAGAGCAGCTGGTGGCATTGCAGTGGTATTTCTCATCAAGGATGATGGTCATGCTTGATGATTGCCATATTTCTCTGTTCAGTGGCGGTCATGAAGTTATTATCACCATGGCTTGGTCTTTCTTAGCCGTCTTCGTTTTCACTCCCTCTTTTTCTTTAAGAGAGAAAGGGGAGATTAATGCTGGGACTACGCTTGTTATGTGACATGGTTTGCGTGTGCTTTTCAAATTTTGCAAAGGTGGAAGGCTTTATAGTAATACCATTTATTATCTCGCCTATCGCTCATTGAGAGCATTGACTTGAGGACACACAACTTCTGTGTGATCTCTTTCAGGGTTCACCATTGTCATGCCTTTGGGTTGACCTGTTTTCATAGCAAGTGAGAAGCAAACCAATGCGGTTGCTTCTTCATAGCTTTAACCGTATTACTGAAAGAACACTGCCCATTCACACACGCTAAACTTTTAACAGCAGGGAGTCGCTGTGGGGATACATAAATATATGCGGCTCAGTTTTATGTTTTTGTCTAAGTAAATGACACAGGAATGACGATGGGTAAGTACTGTGATACTTGACAAGTATCGCTGTCATTGCCAGATGAGTAGTTTGCACGCACAGCCGTAACGAAACAACAGTGCGCAACTGAACATCTCAAGGTAAACTGAGTAAACAAAGCAGAGAGTGATAATACCACTTGAGCACCAATCAAGGTAAATACCAACTCTTTTACGCCTCCTCAAGAGCAGACTATGTGCGCAGAGAAAGCGAAATTAGCCACGCTAAACGCTCAACAAGGTAAATAAGAGACCTTTGGCATAACATGTATGCCAGTGCACGCACACAGATGGTGCCATATGTGCCGGCACATGGTGCCTGAGGGCTGATCTGCACTTGTACTTAGGCAGCACCCTGTAAATGGTGACAGTACGCGCTGTGCTAAAGGTCTCTGTTAGTTCTTTTTTGATGGAAAGGATGTAACAGCGCTAAGACTGGATAAAGGGAATGAGACAAACACTTGCGTCTTGTTCCCTCTTATGTCAACATGCACTGACCAGCCCATGTCAGCCCTCTTTTAGTGCTTTCTTTTCCACAAGTTAAAAACAAATAAACTGAGTCAGTCTCAAGAGAGAGCTTTACCTCCCCATAAATGTCTACTTTCAGTTTGGCCCGAAATTTTACACACACAACCACCACCGTCCGTACATGTACAGCAGTGACCATGTGGGTTGCGCCCATGCTGCCGTATATGCATGGCAGCGACCGTGAAGGGGTTAAATACTTAGCCGTAACTGATACATTTGCTTATCTTTGTTCTGCTTTTTGCTATTCTTTTGTCCACCTTGTCATTTTCGTCTTCGTGCTAATGCACTCTGAAACTATAAAAGCACCCTTTCAGCACTCCTGCTTTCATTTGTAATGGACAACAGAATTAAAGTAGCATTGGCTATTGTTGGGTTGCACTCAATACAAGGGTGCCAGTAAGACACCTTGTCAGTACTTTTATTGTACTGGCTCAATTAAATCTAGTACCTTTCAAATGTGAGCTGATGCGAAGCCGTAGTTGGGGTAGCTAGGACTTAAAAATGGCTTACAGTCAGTGTAAATTGCAGATGCTTAATTTAGTTCAAAAGTCTAATTGATGGAGACAATTTTAATACCCCTGTCACACGGGCATTTCGAAGGCCCTCATACTGATAGTCTATTGACTCAAAGGCGATCGAGCGCTGCTACACGGGCAGTTTCAGTGGCCATCGAGTCAGCGGAGCAGCGCGGAACTCCATCGAGATTTCGACGGCCTTCGAGCACTGCCCAAGGTTGCTAACATTGCTTCGAACGATGCCAACGCGCACTTTCGTACATGATGCATTCACGGTACAAAACCACGAACAAAAATTATGTTCCTAGCCAGGAAGTCTGTACAATAAATTTAAAATTGTATCAGTCTGGGTCTTAATTAATGTACATTAAGCGCATTAATTTTTACATTGCGGTTTCTGTGTTGCTTGCGTACGTAGCGTTGACAACATGGCGGCGCCCTGCCCGCCTGCTTCACAGTAATAACAGCTTCGTCGCTAATCCCTCAAAGCAATATCGTGTTCTAAGCTGTTGTATTCGCCTTCGATTTGCCCATTCTTACCCTCGCATAAAGTTTCAAGAGACAAATAGCTTTTGTTTTTCGGATATACAGGCGATTTCCCAGGTGTTAAGCCTGACGAAGCAGCGCTCCGACACAGTTGGTCCGGCTTGGTTCTGACTTGTCTTGTATTAGAATGGCTACAGCAGTGTCTGCATCTGTCAGTAGATGGTGCTAAGAACAATGCGCGGCGTCCGTCGCGTACGTACAACTAAAAAGCCTTAAACGACATGCACGTATGCGTGTATTTCAGCATTTTGTATGTATTTGCAAAATATTTTTGTTATTTGCGCGAAATCCAAAGTAACGATTGTGGCGCCACACAAGCTTGGCATTAGACACGAGAACCGTTTCAATGGCCATTGAGTTTGCCGTGTAGCAGCGACACAACTCCTTTGAGTTTCATGGCGATTGAGAATTTCGAAGGCCCTCGACTCGATGGCCATTGAAACTGGCCGTGTGACAGGGATATAAAATAGGTTCAGGATAGCTGCTAGTTTCCATCCAGAACCTTCAGCCGTTTGATGACAAATTTTTTGGGAGGTGCCTTTTTTGATAGCAGGGAGATCCAGCCCATTTGTTATAAAATTTGCTTGAGGGACAAAAGGCGGAAAAAATTTGACTTAACCCAGAAATTAAGCATCCAAATTATGCATTGTATAGCTGGGTGTCCAAAGTTTTGCTGTCAGTATCAGAGCCTGAAGTTATGTGTGTGTCTTACCTAATCAGACGAAGCATGCAAAGTTTGTTGGGCGCTGCCACAGTGGCTCACTGGTTATGGCGCTCGGCTGCTGACCCGAAAGACGCGCGTTCAATCCCGGCCGTGGCGGTTGAATTTCGATGAAGGTGAAATTCTATAGGCCCGTGTACCATGTCAGTACACGTTAAAGAACCCCGGGTAATCGAATTTCCAGAGCCCTCCACTATGGTGTCCCTCATAGCCTGGGTCGCTTTGGGACATTAAGCCCGCATAAACCCATAAACCAAAGTTTGTTTGGAGCCATTTGGGTGTGTATACATGCAGTTTGATTTATGGAATGCAATATTCTCTAAAGAAATTGATATCATAGTGTTTCCACACAGCTTAGAATTGGTATATGCAGCCAAATTCTGAGAATGCATATTACACCTTTCATTATGCCCCCTGGATTCGTAAAGAAATTTCTTTTTCTAGAGCCTCATTTCATAAACTTTTGACAGTAGATGTAAATTGGTTACACGGCATTACTGGTCGTTCGAATTGGAACTCGTATACATAGCCTAAGGCTCTGAAGACAGCAGCAGTAGTGGTCCATCGAAATGTGCTCAGTACATCACCAGTAAAGATGAAATTATCGGAAGTAACTTCATAAGGGTAGTTAACAGATTTGCATATCTGCTTTGCTTGTACTCTTCACCTCACCCTTGCTGTACTGTAGGGTATGAATTCTTCACTTATTTCTTTCCAGGTTCCAGAGGAACCTCACTGTTGTTACATCTCTGGATGACAGTGTTTTTGCAAAGTATTGAAAATTGTGGCAAGTTATCAAGAAATTGAGCCAAGAACACTGCCCAAGCCAAAGGCTCAGTGCCTGAATGGTGCTCATTTTTCTTCCACACCTCTTGATAACTTGTTCTCTAGATGTGTCTTAAGTGTGTTTGCTTCTGGAGTGTACCATATTTCTCATCTGCATTGTTTCTTTAATAAAGCTTATAGAGATGTTGCTTCTACCTTGTTCAATTTTGCTTTAATTACTGTGCTTGATTGGCACAATACACTTTAATGGTCCCCTGACCGGGTTTGGACATTTCAAATAAACTAGCCCAATGCTTAGATTGGGTTGTTGTGGTGGTGTGCGAAAGGCAGGGAAATTCAAATAAAACACCTCAGTCTATCATGCGCCAAAGCCAACCCCCCCCCTCAACCTCTACAGTGATGGCATAGCGAACTACATTTTGTTAGTCCATTCTGGTTCATGGGCGCATGACAGATGACAGATGCTCTCGCACTTTTTCACTGCGCCGTTAGTCGCGTTAGTATCTTGCCCCGGTCTGTTTACATCGCTGCGTGGTATGGTTAGTCTACTTTGCTCTTCGGTTAACGTTCACCTCCGTTCATTTCTTCCTTTTTTTGAAACCACGCACGCGGGCGCACCGTCTCTGCAAAAAGCTGCTCTCGCCTTGCTGTGCCCCGTACCTAGAACATAGCACTGCAGGACAGCCGTATGGCCAGTATGATAATGTGTCACCATTGCTACCGTTGTAGCTAGTGAGGTGGGGCCATTACGTAGGTGTCTAACGTACTTCGTGCCTCCCTAAAAGCGGAAGAGAGTGGGAAATTTCGCTTGCGAATGCTTGTTGACTGGACGGGTGAGAGAAACCAACTCTGAGAGGTCACGGCAGAGGGAAGCTTGGCGAAATCACTTGCTTGGGACGACTGAATAACTCTGCTGTTAATGAGTCTCTTCGAGAAATTTTGCGGCCGCGCGTTCCAGAGAAAATGCTTGCCAACCGCCGGAAGGTATCGCCATCAGTCGGAGGCAGTTTCACTTCTTGCCTGAGTCGTCTGGAGCAGCGAGCAACGGGAGCCAGACTTTAAGCACTGTTATTATCCGTCTAAAACAATCTATACTCTGGCAGAAGTGCAAGTTAATGCTGCTGAGACATTGCAAAGCATAAATCTAGATGTTACCTGGCCGCGGCTGTAGCATTTCCTCAGGTTGCACCGAAACATTACAACAATGTTACATTTTTGCTTTAATCAAACATTAACTCAGTATTCTTAATGTTTTTTTTTCTAACCTTATGTTATTTGTCTTTGTCTTTATTTGTTCCTTTCTATTGCAGGTAAAGGAACGTGCTAGAATAGCATTAATACAAACAAATACAAATCACAGACAAATTTGGTCACATGACATTTGGTTTGCACAGGATCACAAAAGTAAACATTACTAATTGTTTTGCAATAACCAAACATCAGACAATAATCGAACACATTAAAAAAATACTGGTTTAAATTCTCCATAGGTTCTTTCTATCTGTCAGCACTTGGAAGAAGCTTCCCAGACAAGCATCGGGTTGTTCACATCATCATCCGAATCAAAAATCCTCTTTCACATCCTTGCATGCTATGTCTGCCATGTTTTTGAGAAAATTTGCCGATTTTTTAGCGTTAAGTCTTACTATATGTCATGTACATAGCCAAATAGCAACGACGGCACATCTAGTTCACTATAGACTACACTGCAGCTGTTCAGTTTTGTGCCCCATTTAACAATTTCCTATATTTCATACATTTTTCCTTGAAAAAAAAAAAAAAACTGGTAATTCCCTATATTCATCAGTAATTGCAGAAAATAAAAAATTTCTCCGGCCCAGAGTTGGCGCGCTTTGACTTACTCTCACTATTTGGCGCCACTGTGTTTGCATCCAAACATCTAAAAAAGCGACGATGCGGCACGGCAAACAAATGTCGTAGTCGCGCTTTTTTAGTGTCCGTAACGCAACGTAGGCTGCGTATGCAAGCTTACTGAAGTCTGCGTTGTGAAATTGAAGGGTAGTCAAAGGTGCTAATATAGTGCTAATGGCTGACAACAAGGAAGATTTACAGAAGTTGATAGACATATGGTACAGAGGGAGGTAGATTAGGTTTCAAGTTTAGTAAGGAAAAATCTGCAGTCATGATATTTAACGATGAGGTCGGCGAGCATAGAATACAGGAGTTCACTCTAGAAGTAGTGGATGAGTACAAGCATCTTGGGGTACGGATAAATAACAGTGCTTAGTATCTGACAGAGCATGAAAAATATGTAATGAATAAAGCTAGTAGGAATGCAGCTGTCATGAAAAATAGGGCACTGTGGAATTACAATAGGTATGAAGTGGTAAGAGGGATCTGGAAAGGGGTGATGGTTCCTAGCCTGACTTTCGGTAATGCGGTCCTGTGCATGAGACCAATGTTCAAGCATGGTTAGAAATTAAACAGCGTGGCGTTGGGAGGCTAGCTTTGGGAGCACATGGCAATACACCAAATCGGGGGGGTACAGGGTGATATGGAATGGGCGTCGTTCGAGAGCAGAGAAGCTAGCAGTAAGACAGCATTTGAGGAGCGATTGAGAAAAATGGGGGAAAATCAATGGGCTAGGAAAGTTTTCAGATACCTGTGCATAAGAATTGTTGATACGAAATGGAGAAAGCAAACTAGAAAATTGACAAGCAAATATCTGGACAGCAGTAGGGGGGCAAATCAGCAATTATTGGTTAAGAAAAAGGTTAAAGAAAAAGAGAGCTCTGTGGGAAACGGGTGCTGACGAAATCGGCACTGGGAACATACCGGACCTTTAAGCAGGAAATTGCCAAAGAAAATATCTATGATAATTGTAGGGGAAGCTTTTTGTTATTCGAGGCCAGGACGGGAGTTTTGCGGACTAAGACATATAGAGCCAGGTACCACGAGATAGACACTTTGTGCATTGCGTGCGGAGAGGAGGAGGAAACGGCTGAACACTTGATACTTTTCTGTAAAGGGCTTCACCCTACAGTGGAAAGCAGCGGTGCTGATTCATCCAAGGCATTGGGGTTTAAGGACATGCAGTGAAGGGAAAGTAGATTTTAAGCGGGTAGAAATAACCAAGCGAAGGTTATCTGATTGGCGGCTAAAATCAAGAGAAGAGTAAAATTTCATAATTCATGGCTAGGTGGCTTGAGCCACCACCCGATTTAAAGGATTCAGCCATATCCATCCATCCATCCATTTCGTTGCGGGTCTGTTTGCATGCGCTGAACTAGAAATGGGAATGTGCCTGCGTTTACGTACGTAAGCGTGCATATGGTTATGGTACACAGACAGCATCGATTTATGCTCTTTTCTAACCATATCTGTGTACGCCGCGTGCGGTGACGTGGTGGCCGGGAAGTGTGTGGAAAAGCAAGAAAGAGCAGTGGCGTGGCGGTTCCGCCTCGCCCGGGCGTCAACAAATGTGAACGGGCCCTAGTTTTTCCGGCGAGCGAATCCGCTTCGCTCGTCGGGTTATTGGACAAGTGTGAATGCGCCCTTAACCCCCCCCCCCCCCCTTCCTCCCCCGTGCCTTTCGCATCACAGCTTTCGTTCCTTTGACACTGAGTTGGCTTGTATCGTTAGAATACCAGCTCCTGATCACAAAAACGCCACTCTTACTGAAAACAAAGCGCTTGTAAGGTAGAAAATTGCAAAAACCAAAATACAGCTGTATCGCCGCCACAGGCCAATCTCACAAGTACAAGCGTGAATACGTCATAGGACGAGACACCACCTTGGAGGAATTTTCCTTGTTCCATGGATGCTACCAATCTCTGAGGCTGACAAAGGAAGGTTGCGCGGTTCAATATTGAAGAATGTTTTGTTTTGAAACCGATAGTGCACTTTTATCACACAAGGAAGAGAGACAAAAGGTCCGTTCGATTCGCCTGCACTCCCTGCACCAGTTCTGTAAAGTTTCGGGGCGGTGCCGCGAGCGTGTTGACCCGCCGCGGTGGCTCAGGGGTGAGGGCGCTCGGCTACTGATCCGGATTTCCCGGGTTCGACCCGACCGCGGCGGCTGCGTTTTTATGGAGGAAAAACGGTAAGGCGTCCGTGTATTGTGCGATGTCAGTGCAGTACGTTAAAGATCCCCAGGTGGTCGAAATTATTCCGGAGCCCTCCACTACGGTACCTTTTCTTCTTTCACTCCCTCCTTTATCCCTTCCCTTACGGCGCGGTTCAGGTGTCTACGATATATGAGACAGATACTGCGCCACCAAATTGCAGCCAGCAGCGTGGCGCCCAAATCAACGGCCGCCAACATCCCGAACCGCGTGAAGAATTTTCAAACAGCACATCGTAGAGAAGTGTTGCCATGAATCAGCCTCGATGCAACCTCGCGGCAGCTAAGAGAAGGCGAAACGCACGTGTGTTCTTTTACTGAACACGACTGAGGTGTGCGCGCGCCGACTTGCATGCTAAGCGTTTTTTTTAAAAAAACAACGTGCATCATGCGCTGCATGCACGTGTTTACTTTTTAGTTAACATAACCGGCTTCGAGTACTAATGTAACTTTATTAGTAGAAAGGAAAGACGCTGGTTACGGGTCCGTCGAGAGCACGATGGTCGAGAGATCGAAGGTGCCGGCGATCGAGGGCCGCCTTCTCGGGTGGCCACTCACGTTCCATATGAGAGTCGGCGGGCCCATGTGAGGCACTTTTCATCGACGAGTAGAATAATTTGAGTATATCCGCCGTTTATCGCCAAGCGCAAGTCATCGTCGCGCAAGCCGTCGTCTGCTTCCATGGCGGCTGCAGCTGCACCGTTTCGGCACCGAGCACCCTGCACTTTCCTGAACTAGACCTACACAACTTCTGCACTTTTTTCAAACGAATGGCGTCGTGCAGACTGCGCTACTTGCACTGCTGAAACGAATGGCAAAGTGCAGCACCGCGAGAACCAGGTCACGTAGTGCAGGCGAATCGAACGGACCTGAAATTACTCTCCTCGATTTGGCTGCACTTTCTGCACCAGTTCAGGAAGTGCGGCACTCTCGCACTCGATCTGACAGTGACAGTGCAGCTAGTGCCACCTGCACTTCGGCACTCGATTTGGCCTCGTGCTGCACGAGTTCTTCTGCACTGCTACACTATAGTCTCCTCGATTTGGCTGCACTTTCCGCACTAGTTCACAAAAGTGCCGTGTCAGTGTAGTGCCAGTTCTTGCGGCGCGAGTGTAGCCCGACACTAGTGCTGTCGGTGCAGCGGCCAAATCGAGTGCAAAAGTGCAGAAACTTTCGTCTGCTGCGGCCATGTACGTGTTCGTGTTTGTCGCGTGTTTTCACATATGCGCGAGATTGTGCTAGCTGCATTGCACGCTGTGTATTTGCTCCAAGAGGCACATCTCGTGGAGCGGCTATGAACTTTGTTAATTCCAAAAGTGGTGAAGAATTTGACACCGTTCATTCCGTTGCGTTGTTTAAAGGGGCGCAGGCCGGTCGACCGTCACTGATTCAACGGTTACTTCGAAGAGGCAACAATTAACTAGACAGGTTATTCAGACTACCGCTCGAGACGATCTTTTACAGTCCATACGCGTGATTCAGGCTGCTTCCGTCCTATCGAAAAGTGACTGCGGTTGTCCGCCAAGAGTTGCCTGATCTATATTTGAACTCAATCGCGTTCACTTTCGGCGGACGGTGACGGCGACGTGACTGTCAGAGGCTAAGTGGCAGGCGAAGGTGTGGGCTGACGGCGACCTCAAGCCCAGTTGCTGTCGTAAGTGGAGGTACTGATGTCGCAGCGAGCCACAAACGTTGCGATCGCCCACGTACTATAAAACATCTCACAATCTGCCTCTTATGGAAGCGCTCCATCGTGCTGCGTCTATAATAATAATTGCACACAAAAGAGAAATGGTGTAAGCAACGTGCGAGGCTGGACAGAAAGATGCGAACCCATACGCCATGCCAGCCAGTCGCTTATGCGCGTACACAGACACGCGCACACGCGCGCGCATACACACACGTATACGCGCACTGTCATTTCAGCTGTTTGGTGAGGGCCCGGCGCAGATGCCGCGTCTTTCACGGGTACGCGGCCGTCTCAAACATGGTCTAAACGCCGCTCACAAAACAAGCGGCCGCGGAGCCGTCTGCTACGGAGCGCGCCAAGCACCTTGCACTACTTGCACGAGAAGAGAACTCGCCGGGAGGCTAGTGCAGCAGTGCAGAAGAACTCGTGCAGCACGAGGCCAAATCGAGTGCCGAAGTGCAGGTGGCACTAGCTGCACTGTCAAATCGAGTGCGAGAGTGCCGCACTTCTTGAACTGGTGCAGAAAGTGCAGCCAAATCGAGGAGACCTCTAGCCTCCCGGCGAGTTCTCTTCTCGTGCAAGTAGTGCAAGGTGCTTGGCGCGCTCCTAGCAGACGGCTCCGCGGCCATGCTTGTTTTGTGAGCGGCGTTGAGACCATGCTTGAGAGGGCCGCGTACCCGTGAAAGACGCGGCATCTGCGCCGGGCCCTCACCAAACAGCTGAAATGACAGTGCGCGTATACGTGTGTGTATGCGCGCGCGTGTGCGCGTGTCTGTGTACGCGCGTAAGCGACTGGCTGGCATGGCGCACGTACAGAAGTACGTACTGCGTATGGGTCCGCATCTTTCTGTCCAGCCTCGCACGTCGTTGCTTACACCATTTCTCTTTTGTGTGCAATTATTATTATAGACGCAGCACGATGGAGCGCTTCCATAAGAGGCAGATTGTGAGATGTTTTATAATACGTGGGCGATCGCAACGTTTGTGGCTCGCTGCGACATCAGTACCTCCGCTTACGACAGCGACTGTGTTTTAGGTCGCCGTCAGCCCACACCTTCGCCTGCCACTTAGCCTCTGACAGTCACGTCGCCGTCACCGTCCGCCGAAAGTGAACGCGATTGAGTTCAAATATAGATCAGGCAACTCTTGGCGGACAACCGTAGTCACTTTTCGATAGGACGGAAGCAGCCTGAATCACGCGTATGGACTGTAAAAGATCGTCTCGAGCGGTAGTCTGAATAACCTGTCTAATTAATTGTTGCCTCTTCCAAGTACCCGTTGAATCAGGGACGGTTGACCGGCCTGCGCCCCTTTAAACAACGCAACGGAATGAACGGTGTCAAATTCTTCACCACTTTTGGAATTCACAAAGTTCATAGCCGCTCCACGAGATGTGCCACTTGGAGCAAATACACAGCGTGCAATGCAGCTAGCACAATCTCGCGCATATGAGAAAACACGCGACAATCACCAACACGTACATGGCCGCAGCAGACGAAAGTTTCTGCACTTTTGCACTCGATTTGGCCGCTGCACCGACAGCACTAGTGTTGGGCTACACTCGCGCCGGAAGAACTGGCACTGCACTGACACGGCACTTTTGTGAACTAGTGCGGAAAGTGCAGCCAAATCGAGGAGACCCCTCTTCTCGTGCAAGTAGTGCAAAGAGCTTGGCGCGCTCCGTAGCAGACGGCTCCGCGGCCATGCTACGGTGACTACGCTTGTTTTAGTGAGCGGCGTTGAGACCATGGTTGAGAGGGCCGCGTACCCGTGAAAGAATCGGCATCTGCGCCGGGCTCGCACTAAACAGCTGAAATGATAGTGCGCGTACGTGTGTGTATGCGCGCGTGTCTGTGTACGCGCGTAAGCGACTGTCTGTCATGGCGCACGTAGTACGTACTGCGTATGTGTTCTCGTCTTTCTGTCCAGCCTCGCACATTGTTTACACCATTTCTCTTTTGTGTGCAATTATTATAGACGCAGAACTATGGAGCGCTTCCATAAAGAGGAAGATTGTGAGATGTTTTATAATACGTGGGCGATCGCAACGTTTGTGACTCGCTGCGACGTCAGTACCTCCGCTTACTACAGCGACTGGGCTAGATCGAGGTCGCGCCATCAGCCCACACCTTCGCCTGCCACTTAGCCTCTGACCGTCACGTCGCGGTCACAGTCTGCCGAAAGGGAACGCGATTGAGTTGAGTTCAAATATAGATCAGGCAACTCTTGGCGGACAACCGCAGTCACTTTTCGATAGAACGGAAGCAGCCTGAATCACGCGTATCGACTGTAAAAGATCGTCTCGAGCGGTACTCTGAATAATCTCTCGAATTCATTGTTGCCTCCTCAAAGTGCCCGTTGAATCAGTGACGGTCGACCGCGGCCTGCGTCACTTTGCACAACGCAACGGAAAGAACGGTGTCAAATTCTTCACCACCTTTAGAATTAACAAATTTTATAGCCGCCCCACGAGATGTGCATCTTCGAGCAAATTTGCATAGCGTTCAATGCAGCGAGCACAATCTCGCACATATGTGAAAACACGCGACAAACACCAACACATAGCCGCAGCAGACGAAAGTTTCTGCACTTTTGCACTCGATTTGGCCACTGCACCGACAGCACTAGTGTCAGGCTACACTCGCGCCGCAAGAACTGGCGCTACACTGACACCGCACTTTTGCAACTAGTGCAGAAAGTGCAGCTAAATCGAGGAGACCTGAGGTGCAGTTTTCCTGCACTTTCCTGAACTAGACCTGCACAACGTCTGCACTTTTTTGGAACGAATGGCGTCGTGCAGACGGCGCCATCTTGCACCGCTGAAACGAATGGCGAAGTGCAGCACCGCGAGAACCAGTTCACGTAGTGCAGGCGAATCGAACGGACCTAAAAGACAACAAGGTCCGTTCGATTCGCCTGCACTCCCTGCATCAGTTCTGTAAAGTTCTGCAGCGGTGCCGTGGCGGTGCCGCGAGCGTGCAGCGCCAGTTCCAGCAGTTCAAGTGCTGCCTACTTCCAAAACGAATGGTCGAGTGCAGGCCTGGTCGTCGGCTAGCCTTGGCGTCGCCACCAAATTGCAGCCAGCAGCGTGGCGCCCAAATCAACGGCCGCCAACATCTCGAACCGCGTGAAGAATTTTAAACAGCACATCGCAGCGAAGCGTTGCCATGAATCAGTCTCGATGCAACCTTGCGGCAGCTAAGCGAGACGCACGTGTGTTCTTTTACTGAACACGACTGAGGGGCGCGCGCGCCGACTTGCATGCTAAGCGGTTGTTGCAACAACGTGCATCACGCGCTGCATGCACGTGTTTAATTTTTAGTTAACATAACCGGCTTCGAGTACTAATATAACTTTATTAGTAGAAAGGATTGATAGACGCCGGTTACGGGTCCGTCGAGAGCACGATGGTCGAGAGATGCAAGGTGCCGGCGAGGGCCGCCGTCCCCACCTCCGTCGTCGCCTTCTCGGGTGGCCACTCACGTTCCATGAGAGTCGGCGGGCCGTGTGAGGCACTGTTGTCATCGACGAGTGGATTAATTTGAGTATGTCCGCCGTTTATCGCAAAGCGCAAGCCATCGTCGCGCAAGCCGTCGTCTGCTTCCTTGGCGGCTACAGCTGCACCATTTCGGCACCGACCATTGAGGAGGTGCACAGTTTTACTGCACTTTCCTGAACTAGACCTGCACAACGTCAGCACTCTTTTGAAACGAATGGCGTCGTGCAGACGGTGCCATCTTGCACCGCTGAAACGAATGGCGAAGTGCAGCACCACGAGAACCAGTTCACGAAGTGCAGGCGAATCGAACGGACCTAAAGAAAACCGAAAGCTCTATGAGCTTTGCGTACCCCGTGGTTTTGTTTTTGACGCGTCTCGATTTACAAGCGCCGAACAACAGAGGAACTGCAAAGGCCGCTTCAAGTGCTAGTTAACCTTCGAAGGAGCCTGTTAAGGCTGGTCAGATGGTCGCCATGGTCAATGAAAAACTATGACGGCACGATGGTCGGTGATCGTACAAGGCAGTTAGCAGTATAAAGAGCACTTGGGTCTTCGTACGCTTGCCCAGCGAAACGTTCCCGGCTGTACCAGTAAACTTCGAACTACTTAACGGAAATCGTTTATTAGGGAAGGGAGACAAGATACAAGGCAGTCAAAAAAAATTGGCTGAAGGCTTAGCTTGGTTAAGCCTGGAAGATTGCGAAAGCAATACCCTTGGCTGCGCCTTGGTTCGGCTGATGGTGTGGACATGGTTGCCCTTTGTTAAACTTATAGCTATACATTGTTTTGCTTGGTTTCTGCTTTTGATGGATGGATGGAAGGTAGGAGCATCCCCTCTGAAACGGGGCAGTGGTTGTTGCCACTATGCTCAGTTGTTTTCCTTTATTTTTGTTTACTCTGCTGTAAGTTGTTAATACAATTCACCATTTCCTTTAAAAACCGCCAGCGAGCGCCCTCTCTTTGTAGCGCCGCATCAGCGGCGTGCAAGGCTTCGCCTCCACCATCGATGCCGCGAGCTGGGGCCCCGTCTCTCGGTCTGGCGTGACGTCACACGGTCACGTGACGCGCAGCTGTGTAAGGAGGCGCCACGACCACCGATGGGCCGAAAGTGCGAGCAGTATTGCTTACGCAATAAAATGCTGATGGCCTAGCTCTGTCAGGCCAGAATATACGAAAGCGCGGAGACTTCTGCATCGGAAGAGTGCATTCACTAGATGCGACTTTATTCACGGTCAGTGCTGAAACCGTCGTGGCGAAGTGGTAGCGTCTCCACCTCAAACGCCAATGGCCCTGGTTCAATTCCAAGCCTCGGCGCAGGTTTTTCTTTTTTTTATTCAGTGAGTGTGCGGGGGGTTTCAGTGGCTCCCATATGGTGAATTCCAATCGCAGGCCCGGAGCGGTCTGCACGCTCTGTGACAGAGCGCCTGAATCTGGCGCAGAGCGCGCGACCTGAAATTGCGATTGGAGTACACTTGCTCTGGCCAGAGCATGTAGGGCGCCGATTTCGGCGGAGCAGTCCCGACTGCTCCACGTAGCAATCTCGGCTCGGCAACAGCTCCCTGTCTACGATTGGAAGACGCGATCCGTGCCTCACATCTGCGTTTGAAATACAGTTGCTCCGAAAAGAGCAGGAAACGTTGCTCCAGAAGTGCTCCAACTCTGCGATTGGAAGTCACCAATAGATGCCGCCACCGAATACGGTGGTTAGAGGTTTAGCGCAAGCTCTGTTAAGGTGCGGTTATACTCCGGCGTAACGCGCGCGCTGCACTGCGACGTCACGTCGGCCAAAGCGAGACCCTCTATTCCAACTGCGCTTGACCGCCGACGCGTTCGGCGTCTTCGGCGCACTCTGACCGCACTGGCGGAGACTTCGAGCACGTCTTTATTTCGCGCCGAGTGCGCCAGCCGCCGCCGGCCCGGCCAGACCGGTTCCGCTCCGGGGCGAGGCGCTCGTTGTGACCTCATGTGCCTCCTCGGAGCACCGCCACGGAGAAATCGCAAGTTCGCGGCCAGTAAAGCTTTCGCGTTAAAAGAGATTTGGAACCTGCAGAGACCGTGACTCCGCTCTCCTCCAACTCGTATGTTTGCTGCTCCATTCAATAGCTTCCGCAGTTGAGCGGAGCGGTTCTCTTCGAGCTCTCGACTAATTTAATCCATTCACTGTACACATCTGAAGGTATGTGCAAGTGGGCGAGAGAACCCGATCCAGTTTTCCCCGTACCTCCGGAAACGCGCGGATTCCGTTGAAGCGTCGTGCGTCTGCTTTACCTTCAAGCCGCCAACTTTAAACGCGAGCGCCCTTGAGCACCCATCCGTTTTGTTTTTTTTTGCGGCAAAAAAATAACCTGGCCCTTACAACCGTGGGAAACCTCGACGCCGGCTGCTGCATCGTGCAACGGCGCCGTTCAAGGAATCACAATCCATTGGCCCCATAGTCTCGGCTGGCGGCCAGCCTCCGATGGGAGCGACGTGCCGACCTTGTCCCCGCCCCTCGCGAGTCCCCGCACTGGGTTTATGATATTTAGTTTGCAACGGCTGCTCACTAAGGAACGGGGAAACGACCCGCCGGCGCCTAACCTAACCGTGCTCCCTCAAAAGCATCGCACGCTCTGTGGGGCTGAGGTCGCTGAAATGCAGGCCGGAGTTTTTGCGAGAACTTCGTTGGCGGGTTCGGGAACGGGATCCATCGTAACGCTGCCAAGACGCCGGTGCAAACGTAAACGAAGTGACGGTAGCGACCCCCGATAGATGCCTTCAACGTGCGGCGGCGGTAGCTTTCGTTTTGGCAGCTGCTAGACCGCACCGCTAGCCGCCAGAAATCACGGAGTCTGCGTTTACGTCACGTTTCACGTCACTGCCTCCTGTGACGTCATAAGAGTGCGCCGAGTTTGAATGCGAGGACGGGAATAACTTTTTCAACTTCGAATCCAAATTTCTTTGAAATAAATGCATCTTTCGCTCCCGGACAAGCGGCAACAAAGCCATAAAATACCGAACTATCAGATTTTGCTAACAAAAACAAATTGATAGAGTTCTCCTCACTGTCCCTTTAAAGACGCTAGCTACTGCCCTCAGTCACCCCTGAAGAAGGAGCCGAGCCGGTTTCGAAACGTTGGGTTAAAACCAGTTTTTGGTTGGAGATGTGCAGTTCATTATAAGTTTTCAAGCCCAACCAGACAGGCAAATCTGTCTAAATGTTTAGTTTTCAACGTAAACACGGCAACGATATGCTATAACTCTATCACGACACAGGGTATGCTAAAGGTGTCTAATGCTGGAGTTCAGCAATTTCCGCCACATGGCGCCACCCGGGAGTAGCACAACCGCCAAGCTAGCAGCCTTCACGCGTTAAGCCCCGATCCGGGCCCCAGGCCGGCACACGGGGAGGGGTAACCGAACTGCGCCACACCAGCGCTAATCCCTTAGACTCCGACGACGACTCGCCACTGTACACTTGCCGCCACCATACACGTGCAGATGGCTTATCGTTGCTTCTTGGCTCGCACGAGCCCGTCCGTCTGGCCGCCACGTCCTCTGCTGACCGGCCCAGCCCGAGGGGGAACATTCCTCCACTGTCCCAAGGCGGGCTCGAGGAAACCGCTCATTTCCGGTCCTCAGGCCGCCTTGCGGCGTGCGTCGAGTGTAACAATATTGCTGCAGGCGATGTTTTAAAATCTGGTACTTGGTGGCACTGTCAACAATTGTACACAAAAAAAACATTTTCAGGTGCAACAAAGCGGAATAAAGAAGAATATGTAAACTATTCCAATGCAATGTGATGTTTCAGCAATAGGGCAAACTGCACCTTTAGCCGCCCTTTCGGCCTCGGAAAGGGCGCGTCGCAAAGGTAGCCCCTGGCCTACCTTTAGCAGCTCCTTTCGTCAATTCAACATGGAAACCGAGTACGATCGACGACCGCTTTTCTGATTTATCAAGTTCACAGAGTTAATGGAAGAAATCGATCAGGTGCCCCATCGCGCGAAGCCGGCACGGCGAGTGCTGGGGGATCGCCAGTGCCCGATGGAGCTGTTCGACGATGAGCTTCTCGCGAGGTGCCGCTTTTCGAAGCCTGCCGTGCTGGAACTCTTGTCTGTGCTGCCGCTGCACCGCTGCCCTAACGGACGAGGTTGCCCCATGCCGCTGCGACTGTTTACCACCCTTCGCTTTTACGGTGCGGGAACTTTCCAAGTTGTTGCCGGCTACCCTGTCGATGTATCTTTACCGGTGGTATCGATTGTATCCGCCGTAATCGTAGCAACATTGTTTCCAGCACTGGTCAAGTTTCCCTAAACCAAAGATATGCAAAAACTAAAGCAGGAGAGACATGTACGAAAACTTCGTCGGTACGCCGCGCTGGTCGCCGCTTGCGAACTGCCGCCCCATTGCAAGCAGGGAAACACCGGTCAGCAAGCATCGATGCGCAGCTCGGCTCAAGAGCCGCCCACGGCCGGTGCCACGCTTTGAAGTTCGCACCAGAAAAGGCAAAACATCTATATTATCAGAAAGACTGCCTGCTATCGTCGAGCAGCGACAAAGCATTTCTGAGCAAGTAGCCAGCTTTCGGCTACAGCACCCCCACGCTCTTTAACGCCGTAATGGCTGGCCTACCTGATTCGTTGAAAAAAAGTTGCAGGCAAGTGCGTATGTCACTTTATGCTGACGACATCTGTATTTGGATTACTGGCTACCAACACAAGCGATTAGCCCTGATAGCTCGACAGGCTATATACTTTCGGCACAAGCTTACCTTCAAGGTGTGTGGTCCTCTCTGTCAGTGGACAAATCCGGCTTTATTCTGTTTCCAGGTGTAGGAAGACGTCAAGCGCGGTTGAAGATAGACCTCCGTCACTCTTGCATCCGTCAATTCAACCACGCGCGTTTCCTGGGTGTCATTATTGACACCCGTCAAGAGTGGCGAAAAGCTGTAGACGCGATTGTTTCATCTATATCTTCTCGTCTCAATGTGGTCCGTAGAATTGCACGTGAGCAATGGGGAAACCATCCTTCTTCTATGGTCAAACTTCATGAAGCGCTGGTGGTCAGCCGGATAATGTATCAATTACCTTTAATTTCCCCCTCGGCATCACAACTTGAGCGTCTCGAAGTTGTCCACAGAAAGGGCCTAAGAAGAGCCATTGGAGTTCCCCAGGCGGCTGCGAATAAGGCAGTACTTCATGAGTCCCTATCGAAACCTCTTAGCCTTATCGCTTCTCAGAGACTATATTAATGCATATTGACCGCTTAGGAGAGACAGTAGCTGGGCGATCCCTTCTCCAGCGGCTCTGCAAGAGATATGAGTCGAAGGCTTACTTGGCACTCAATACTCTTAGTTCTTTAGGCATTAATGTCCGAAGGCAAAGGAGACGGTTGAAACCCCCCTGGTTTTTTCCGACTCTCGACTGTAAGGTCACAATTCCCCATGTGAGCGCAAAGCGCAGCTCTCCTTTGGCAGCAACGCGTTCGCTTGTACTGGAATACTTGGAAACAGAGTATGCCTGCCATCTTCAAATTTTCACGGATGGTTCTGTGGACAAGGTCAAACAAGCTAGCGCAGCGGCTTTTTACATTCCTTCTTTGGACTGTAAGTGGTCCGTACGCTGTACTGCTGTTGTATCCTCCACAGCGGCTGAAAGTGTTGCTATTGAGGCGGCTTTACGGAAGTTAGGGTCTTGTCCGGCTCAACCTGTTGTCATCCTAACTGATTCAAAATCTGCCCTTCAGAGGTTAGAGCGCGGATTCCCTACTGACGTTTGTCTCTAAGCTCTCAGCGCTTGGTGCAGAATCTGCACAGCAGAGGCTTTACTCTACATTTCCAGTGGGTGCCCTCTCACATAGGATTCAACGGTAATGAGGTGGCAGACAGTCTCGCCCATAAAGCTCTCTCAAGGATTCCATCAAAAAAAGTAGCTCAAGATGGGAAAAGTCTCTGCAGGAAAACGGTGCTCGATCACTTCAGTACCCTGTGGAGTGCGTCCCACAAGCCATGTGTGACCAAGGGACTGAGAAGATCTCAGGCGACCCTTCTACATCGAATTCGCACGGCCTTTGCTCGCACTCCTGCATGGATGCATAAGACCGGCATAGCATCGTCTCCGCTCTGCTCTTTATGTGGTGTGTGCGGGGATATCGAACATTATATTATGTACTGCCCAGAGTACAACGCGGAAAGGCATGTGATGTTCGTTTCCTTCAAGAAGACAGGAACCCGTCACAGCACAGTGCAGGACATTGTCTACCCGAGTGGAAACCAGGCATGCAGAAGGGAGGCTGCACGCCTTCTTTTAACATTTCTGCAGAACACGGATCTTGTTTTTAAATGGTGACAGCAGGAACGGACTATGGCCTACTGTGATTGAATGTGTGCGTAGATGGTGTCTTCCGGAGTGGACCTGTACTTTATACTGTGAGTGAATGTGTGTATGGAGTGTGGCACTACAATGGCCTATGTTCTACTGTGACTGAATATGTACATAGATGGTGACTTCTGGAGTGGACTGTGATGTGAACTGTGTGGATTGATTGTGTGCATAACTGGTGACTGCGGGAGAGAATGTGTGCTATTATAAGAGACTGTGCGCTTAGCGGGGTAGATGCGGCATTGTTAATATCGAAGGGACGCTGCGGTGGAGCAATTGCCGGCAGACAAAGCAAGGCTAACCCCACCTGTAGCATTCAAAACCTCAACCTCAGGCACTATCCGTTATCTTTCCTTTAACTTTTTTGCAGATACCCATCGTTCATCTTAAACGGCTTCGCAGAATGCTCGCGCGGTGCTCGCGGGTAAAAAAATGTCGAGGATGCTGGGGTACCATTGATTAGTTCAGTTTTAAGGGGAACAAGTGCACGATTGACTTAAAGCGGCTTGTCTCAGGCTGGTTGACGAAACGGTACCCAGAATTCTGTCCAGGTGTATGACTCTTTAGGCGGTATTTTTTTTTCAGGGGGACGTGGGGGTCTCGGGAAAAGATTTCGCTGTGGCGAAATTTGAGCTGAAAGCCATGGAGCTCCTGACAGAGAGAGCGGTTCACGGTGACCACTCTAGGCCAGTCGTTTTGACCAGTGTGATTTTAATAGTCGGCTCACTGTGCCGCGTTCGCCGATGCTCGTCGCGATATGCTTGCGGCCTATAGGGCGCAGGGCATACTACCAGACTCCATCAAGACGCTATTGTGGCCGCAGGGCACTGCGCGCACTCGTGAGCGAACATTGGTGAGCCTTTGTGCATTCCTCGAACACACGGGCATGACGTCCCGTCTGTTCTCCGTCAGGTAGTTACACGCAGTGACCGAACGCTCCGCGAGTTCTACCTTGAACGATTAATAACTGGACGCCCCACTCCAGTTGTAGCCAACACAGTGCTGTGCGCGTGTGTGATTTAATTCCTCGAAAATGAACTAATCACGCGCACAACCTGGACACATTTCTTATTGTGTAAATAGTTTGCACATATTACTTCTCCCCCTATCCTCTCTTCCTGTCCCCTCACCTATTTCATTTCATTTCTCCATTCTGCCTGCTATCCTTTATTTCCGCTGCCCCAGCTCAGGTGCTTCAGTATCGATGGCAGATGCCGGGGCTAGCAAAAATCTTTTCCTTCCTTTTTACTATTATTTTAATAAACAACCACTACCACCACCACCACAGTGTACGAAGACATAATCTAGCCCTTTCTTGCAAAATTCCGTGAGATCACCGAGTCGTCGGAGAATTCCCAGGATTTCGAAACCATTACCATCGCGGCCTGGAGGGAAGTGGCGCAAACGAGGGAGGGTCATGACCTCCCAGGAACATCCACACCATCATCCTTAATCATTAGGTGCAGTATTCCTGTTTTCACGCACAGTAATTGTCTTCGGATGCTGGGTAATGCACAATATTTAATCAGTATTCTGGCAAATTTTATTTTGGTAGCGGTATATCAGACTTCCCCGGGCTCACAAAGATACACTATTAGCATTATCATCATCATCGCCATCATCTCGAGGGTTAACGGCATGTGTCGTGCATGATCTTTGCAGTATGTCATACATGATAACTGGCGAGTTTACCTGCTGTACAATCCGAATGTCCTTAATGTGGACCTGGTTGTGGGCACTCTTTGTAATGCACGTCATGCGCGCATGTGTAGTAATGTGAGATACATATCGATCTTGAAATTAAGGTGGGAGGGGGTGGGTGGGGGCCTGGTATGACGTGAAATTACATTGTTGACACGTGACTAGGTGTGATGTCATTGTAGGGTTCGGCGCGCTGTCGCATCTTTTTGTACATGTGTTGCGAATATTCCACGAGAGGGCAGTGACTTAGGCTGCGCGTCCGGTTTTGTTTTATTTTGTTTTGCTTTGGTGCACGCCGTTTGAAGGAGACTCGTGCCTTTTTGGTTAAGGCCGTTTCACATGATGCGATTGTTGCCGCAGCGCAGTGCGATTTCTGCCGCTGTGCGACAGAAATGCGCGTCGTTCTCGTCGCAGGGCCACTGCGACAGACTTTCAACAAGTTGGTCGCACTGTCGCAGCGTCGGTGCGGTCGCAGCGATGGCCACAGTAGTCAGCCAATAGGAGTTCAGCGACATGACAGGAAAATATCGAAAACGTCTTATTGAACTTAATAATACATCGCGGCTCAATATTATTACTCATGATTACGAAATCAACGCCTGCCACGATGTTTGACATTTATTGCAGCCGAAGAATTTTCGTCCACTGAAAGGCCGCACCGACGCTAGGGTGCCGACGGCACCGACAGAAATCGTTGGCATGTGAAACGGCGGCTGCGATTACCGTTGCAACGGCAGTGCGACCGGGCCGTAATTTTTCGTTCCCGTCGCACCATGTGAAACAGGCTTTAGTCTCCCCATTCGTCCTTGCGGTTTCCTTCGCCGCTCCGGACGGCGGGGCTATCTGCCGGCATCGACCTTGGACCCCTGTCCCCTTGGCGAAGGATTGCGAGACCACCTAGGCAGGAACTCGGGGTAAGGGAAAACGCTGACATCAGTTCTGAGCTTTCCTATTCGTCAAAACTGAAGAGCCGCAGTTCGCAGTTTATTTTTACGTGTGGAAAGGGGCGCGGGCATCTTCGGGGTGTAGCCGCGAAGGGGGCCGCGCTCGTGGGCTTTTAGCTCGAGCTATTCCTAGCTGGCAGGCGCTCGGTCTGGCCGAGCGCGGAGGGAGTGACCGTTGAGAGCTGGTGCAAGGCGCGCCAGTTTGACTGTTTGGACGCGGTGTCCCTCCCCTCTGTGCAGGGCTAGGCCGACCGCGTATAGTTGTGGCCGTATACTGACTTTTGTTTGTACCCATCTGTAAATAGCCTGTATAAAGGTTCGTTTCTCACTAAATCGCTTCGCCTGCAAGTCATTAGATCGAGAAGCCTTCAAGCGGTGCATCCAGTTTCTGGAAATCACCGGACCGACACCGCCGGCAAACCTTTACTCCGCGTCTTTAGGGGCCAGCAGTTGAGCGCCGTAACCACTCAGCCACCGCGGTGGCTTGAATTCTGAGTGTACGCGTTTTCCTAACAGTAAGTCTATAATCCGGCGATTTTAACTTCCCAAGCACTAATTGGCTTCAGGTGCTGCACGCCGTACTGCTCTCGGCAGCGCTGTTTCGTTTTGCTCTCGTGCGATTTCCAGGGAAAACTATAAAACTCAACATTTAACTGCTTCCCAGCGGTATTTTTGCAGCTATTATGACACCCATAAAAGGCACAGTAAAGCGGCCTGCTTGTTTTAAAGGACGTTGTCTCTTGGTTCTTGCGGGGGGCCAAATCGAACGCCTAGCAAGCAAATAGGCTTTGCTCCCAGTGGCGTGCGTCTTCGGCAGGCTGGACTGCCCAGGAGCAAATGCTGGGAGGAGCAGAAAGAAGCCGTCGCAGGAAGGCGTTTCTGCAGGCCGGGCAGACGTCGCTCTCTCACATCAACGCGGGTAGTGTCTCAAGACTCGCCCTGAGGCGTTGAGTCAGGCTCCATCCGAGTCAATCACTTCCGCGGTTCTTTTTGCTTCCCCTGCGCTCGATGCAAGCAGTCGGTCGTACTGTTACGGCGGGGTCCCGGAAAAAAAAAAAACATGGCAAAAGCACTGTACATGAATTCAGGTGCGAGGTTGTCATAAACGCAGCAATAAACACAAGTGTGTGTTTTACTAGGCATTTCCTGCTTGCTCTTGCTACTGTACTCTTTCGAAGAGCCACGACGAGTTCAAAGGAGCACAGCTTCGGCGGTACAGGCGGCGTCAGGTCGAGACAGCCGCTTTTTTCCTTTGCGCCTCCCAGATGGCGCCACATGGCGCATTCGTTTGGCAGTGCAGCGCGCGCCCGCTGCACTTCCTCCTCCGTTTTAAAAAAAGTGTCAGCCTAGTGCAACATGAGTTCGTGAGTTGTTGAGTACCCTACACAATTCAGGGACACATGCCCGTGGTGCGGCGCAAGCCCCACGCTATACCACATTACATGGGAGTGCAAACGCAATTATGCATTCCACAAACTCAAAACCCCGAGTGCGGAGCAATGGGAGGGTCTGCTCACCAGCAGCGAGCTCACAGCCCGAAGGGCCCTTGTGCAGCACGCATGCGAAACAGCAAGACTCAGCGGAGCCCTGGAATAGGGGCCCGACCTTGCGAAGAGGCCAGACGTCAACGATGAAGACGACGGCCCGCCACTAATCTCATTGAGATTTCAATAAATGTTTTTCTCTCTCTCTTGGCTGGCTTGCACTCTCCCAAGTGGAAGTGCAGCTGTAGTGCAGCAATATGGCGGCGCACATGTGTAGGTCGGAGAAGCGACGAATATATGACAGTAGTCTCTAAATGAAACGATGACACTTCTTTCTTGAAAGGAGGAGGTGAAGAACTTCAGGACATCATAACTGTAAACCTAAGCGGTCAAGCCGAGTGTCATGGGCAGAATTTCTGCGCATATCTGCAAATCATCTGCGTGTATACATGCAACGACCCTTTTTTTTTTGTATGAAACAGCTATTCCTTTGGGCTGGTTCATGTTAACACTTCCTCGGGATTTCCTGCTTGAAAAATTCTTAACGTGGTTCGGAATTTTGTCGCCCTTTGATGTCGGCGGCACACAGTTGGCTGTAATTTGGTAGCGACGCCAAACCTAGCAGACGACCAGGCCTCCACTCGACCATTCGTTTTGAAAGCAGCCACTGCCAAGCTGCACTTGAACTGACGCTTCACGCTGGCGGCACCGCCGCGGAACTCCACGGAACTAGTGCAGCCAAATCGAAGAGACCGAATATATCCACTTGTTCAAATTTGGACCTGCGCGTTTGCGTTCTGAAAACCCCTGTCCCAGCTTCAAGAGCAATGAACTTCCCCACGAGTTATGAAACAAACGCTCTTACTTTGTGTCCTGTTTTCGTATTTTCCCTGCATTCTTTCCTTCCTCATCTCTGCCTCATTTACCTCCGTTTTGTATACTTGATCCCATAACTAACTTGTAGCGCTACCAAAGGCAGAGACCTCCTCAGGAGGCAATCACACTAAATAAATAAAAAACTAATAAAATTTATCGCTTGAACTCCGGTGCTTCATTTATGGCCAGTGAACGTACTCTAAACGGCACGAATTCAGTCCGAGGTGAGGATCCTGTTTTCAAGGGCGCCGCCATTTTGGAAAAGCTGTTTTAGAGCACGCAAGAGTCGCGCATGATGAGCTCGGGAAATAGCGTACGTTAAGGTTCGATATTAAATTGGCGCATGCGCATTTTAAAGCACGCTGTCCCATTTGCCTATTTTATACTGGCACGACATTCCGCGGCGTGAGAACGTAGCCTGTGCACTCATCGCAGCTGTGGTAGTGCTGCAGGGAGCTACTGGCGATGTCAATGCCACCGTGACGCAGCACCTGTTAAAGCGGATTCGCACTGGCTAGTCGCGCGACAGGTTTAAATCGATTTGTTACGCTCCTTTCCCGCTTTCCTAGTGCTTCGGAAACCGTAACTAATTGACCGAAATCTGTCGCGCTACGCTTGCGAATTCACCAGCAGCTTAAGTAGACATCGCTGAAGCAGGGCCTTGACCTCCATTTCCCGGAAGGTCACCACCTATGAGGAAGTCATCCTCTTCTCCGTCCAGGAAAGACAGCTAGGACGTTTGTCTTCCACATCGCCGCCCGGCTGGCACAGCCCCGAGCCACTGTGGGCGCGCCACCGAAATTCGCCCGACGGCTAGGTGTTTTTTCCGCAGCAAGGAGAAAGGGTGCTCTCTGTTGTCGCCGTTCCACACCAGACAGAAGAGTTCTTCCCCCAAAGGCAAGAGCGAAGGCGCAACGCAGCATGCGCCTTGCAACTGCTGGTCTGCGCGAACCGGGGACACGGGAGGATTCCGCGATGATGACGCAGCCGCCGTGGCGACGTTCAGGATGCTGGCTCCACGCTGACGCCTCTTTGAAGCGCGTCTGCTGTGCTGACAGCTCACGGAAAATTCTTTCCAGCTGTAGCCTCCAAAAGAGGCCGCGCATGCATGAGCATTACGAAAGCTGCGACTCGAATGGACCGCTTTGCGGCGCTGGTCCGTCCATCCCGTGCAGACCAATCTACTATTCGAATTTCGTGGCAGTTATTCGAAAAGTATTCCAAAACTTGAGAGCATATAATTTGATGCGTTTCGAATAAATTTCTACATGTCGATGAATCGAACAGGATGATATATTCGAGCCGCTATTCGAAGATTTGGAATATTCGCGCACCCCTATGAGAGCTAACTTATACCACAAAAAAAAAAAAAACAGCTACGCACCGGCGGTCGTTGGTCTCGAATGTTGGGGCTATGGGTCGCGTTTTATTTAAGCACAAGGCAGAACTTTCGAAGGAGTCGTTCACCAAGTATACTTATGGCGTATTGCAGCCGGCGATTCGGAGCAGCTCTCCGATACTATCGTGGTCCAATCAGGACCTCACAATTTGAATCCAAGTTTCCCCTCGAAACACGCCCTTCGGTTTGTCGCATGAGGAGAACATGCTCTATCGATCCCGCTCTGCGCGGCAAAACAGAAAGTGACCATGTGCAATGGCAGGAATCAATAAAGAAGTATGATAAATATATACGTCCCGAAGCTTTAAAGCTGCACGTAGGCTACGAGAGACGCGCCGTATTGGAAGGCTGTGTATTGATAGATCGACTGCATGTGGTTCTTTTACAAGTCCCCGAGAGCGCACGGACGTATTTGCCGAAATGCGGCTGCCGCGGCCGGGATTCGGGAGGAACAGAAACTTTATTACAGTCGGTCGCTCGGACGGAGCACTGTGCTGTGGCCATAAATAGGTCTCATCGACTGGACATTGGCGTTGTTTTCCATAAACCCACAACGCGTCCTGACGAGGTGGGTGCGAGCGCTGAGCGAAAGTGCGATCTGCACTTGCCGCTTTTGAAGGCCGTCGAGTCGACTTGTTGCTTTCCTTCTACGTCGCCGGCACGAAGGCGGAAGAAACCTATGGCTGTTGTTTGTGTGCTCGAAGGGCGGTGGTAGGTCTACGATAGGGCTTCCTTGAGCCCCCCTCGATTGCGCACGCATGCGGCACTTACGTTTTACCTGTCGCGTTTCGGTAGACGCGTTTGCGACTGCCGCAGCCACAAACACAGCCTGAGTAACCTTCACGGCGGGAAAAAAGTGCGCAGTGTGCGGAAGGGCTCACTTCGGCGTGCCAAGATGCTATTCGTGTAGCCAAATTCCATTTGGTCACGACGCGAACTGTGAATCCTCAGTTCACACGTCCAGCTGGCCTGAATACGGCCCTAATGCAATTGCTTCATTCGTGTGTGCACTGCTTATTCGATAGCTCGCAGGCAACGCGAGCGGGCGAAGGAAGGAGCCTGTATATGTATTGGCAAAGCGAATACGGTAGGGGCTATCTTTGTTCACTTTAAGAAAGCTTTCGACACCACCAGCCAGGAATTTTTTTTGCTAACTTTATAAAAGTGTGGTATCAACAGACCGCGTTACTATCTCATATTAGAAGCTATTTGTCTGACCACACTCAAACTGTGCGCATCGACAGCAGCTATTCTCAGAGTAAAAAAGTTAGGTTCCCTATTATTATTATTAGCTTATATTAATGACCTTCCTTTGCACTAGACTCTTGGGTACCATACTGCATGCAGATCACACCACATTATTCACTTCGGGAAAATATATCGATTCCTCAGCTACTAAATTTCAAAATGGCCTTCGTTCCCCTGAAGAATGGTCCAGGGCAAATGTGTTACTCATTAATCAAAGTAAGATTCATTTTATGATCTCCAGATCTTTCCAAAGAAAGCTTCCGTGAACTTCTTCATACCGGATCCTTACCAATAGTGCCTTGTTTAAATTCTCGCAGCATGTTCCCTTTATTTCTAACAAGTGTGTACATGGCATGAAAGTTTTGGTTCCGTACTCGGTACTATTTTGACGAGCTACCACTTTTCTCACTTGATTACTTATACGCAGCCATTCGTCATACTGTATATCATCTTGGGGTAGCTAGTATATTTCACATCTGTGGCAATTAATTCGCATTCAGAAGGAATCCTTACGCATTCTCACGTTTTCTCATTATACCGCATCCTTGTCACTGCTTTTTATGCAACTTAATACTCTCCCTGTACCTAAGCTCTGCCAGTGTTTCGTTGTTGTGCTGTTTCATTGCATATTTCACCGGCAAGGTTCCTTGAACACTTAATTACAAATAGAAATATTACTCGATTTCCATCTCAAAACACCCTACTCCTTCCTGCAGTTAGAACAAATTATAGAGAGCAGACGTTCATGTTTTCAAGCGTATATATATATATATATATATATATATATATATATATATATATATATATATATATATATATATATATATATATATATATATATATATATATATATATATATATATATATATATATATATATATATATATATATATATATATATATATATATATATATATATATATATATACACACACCTGTGGAACAGCCTGGAGATTAAAATGAAATGCCTGAATGCTTCTTTCCTCTTCAAACGGCAAATCATACTTTCTATCTACCATTCAATACAGTTCTTTGTTCATTTTCTTTTCCAATTCTTCGCTTTTGTTCTCTGCAGTACATTCTTGTATTTTGTAGTGTTTCTGACAACTGGAATGTTTTCTTGATCGCTTGTGCGCGCCCATTGAACCGACATTGTTTTATTTCTCATAGGAGGTCCCTCAACATCTTTTGCTTTGGAACCTCCTGCTGAGTATTATCTGCAAGAATGTCTCTATTGGTAAATAAAGATTGACTAATTGATTTATTGATTAATTGATTCTCCATTTTTATTACGGCGCCAGCCCAATGAGATCGCAAATCCATCCCGACCGAAGGCTGGATCTTTCACCTTACGCATCTATGGCAGATGCTCTGCAAGGTAACTTACTCGACCGTTTCCGTCGCACTGACGAAGAATCAAGATCCTGGGGCGAAGTGGGGAACAAGAAAACAAAAAAGAGAAAGCTGAAAAGCAAAAATTATGGGTCGAAGACAGATTTTGAAAAGCCGCGGCAGATAACTCCTCTCCAAATTGCCCCCACATTACAAAGAGGTAAGCGGAACACAGCGCGGAAGAAACCAGACCTGGGCACTTGCTCGGTGCGCCGCTCTCGGAAGTGAATAATCCAAATTAAGCTCGTGGAGAGGCCTTTCGTACACTCCGTTTGAGTAACGGAGCCGCTGGAAGGAAAACACTATACGACAGCATCCAAAATTGTGTGTTTCTCTTTTGAGGGAACAAAAGCTGCCAGATTGGAATTAACAGCGGCAAAGACATGACAGGGGAAATCCCACAGCAAGAACACGCCAAGGTCATGTCCCATTGTTGTCTCACGTTTCGGGAAGCAGCTGTCGGAAGTCACGCAGCGATGGTCAAAAAAGGCTATTGTGTTTTCCAACAGCAGAAGTCTTCTTTTTGCCATAGGTTGTCGCGGGATAAATGTAAGTGTGGTGGGGGGACGGAATGAATGTTGCAAAGCAGAACACAGATAAAACTGTCCTCCAACACAAACCCCTATTCTTTTTTTGCTTTGCATTGCGGTCGGTACCGCGGGAACAGATAAAATGAAATGGAATCGTTATAAACCGGCCTCACAACCATCCGCAGGAAAAAACAACAACAAAGGAACAGTGTTCAGATTCGCACTGAAGTGAAAAAAAAAAAAAAAGCACCGGTCCGAAGGACCTGTGGCGAGCATCACCGCAATATAAGTCCGCTAAGATGGAAGACTGGGCTGGTTGGTAATTCATCTTTAACAGAACAGCGCAGAAAAGGACACGGCAATAGAAGGCTCTCGGATGGGCATTCAGAAATAGAAAAATGATGTCCGATATCGGTCAGTGCAAAGTCATTGCTCATTATGGACGTGAGATGATCAAAGGAAGGACTTGAGAAATATGTAATTGTCTGGTTCCTGAACACGATGCCAGCAAAACAATTTTCAGGCAAAGGAAAAACATCTCGAGTGAAGTGGAGCGGTGAACAACTGGGCATGTTCTGCCGTCTCTCCATTCCACCGTCTTTGGACGCTCCATCCTTCACGCAACACTGCAACAGTTCTCAACAGTGTGTTTCGCTAGGACTCCCGTACATGTGTGCCGTCTCAACCCACCGCACATTTCAGCGAACCAAAAAGGCACAGATGAACAGCGAACCTTCAAAATAGGAAGCAGAATAAGGCAGCATTTCGGATTTGCTGATGGCTGTGGACAGCCATCATCAATAACTGAAGCCACAAGGTAGCCAAAGTTTGTGCGTTTGATCCTGTTCGAGACAACCACAAAAACGCTTATGCACTGAGCCCGTAGGCTTTGCCCGTAGCGCCTTATAAAGAACCTCAAACGATCATAATTAATCCGGAGCCAACACTCGGAGTGCTTGGTACGAAGCCCACGGTGCTGCTTGGGCGCGCGACAACCAGCAGTCATAGTCGACATTGGGTAGCATAAACACTTTCCAGCGTAAACACATGCTCTATCACCGGCTGTTATTGCTTTCCCATGACAATGTGAGGGCGCTTCGCCAGCTGAACACGGGGAATCGCTTCCCGTGTAGGCATACAATTAAAAGAGGTTACAGCTAGCGAAGACAGCAAGGAAGTTTCTTACTTTTTTTTCCGATTCAAGGACTGTCCACTCAAGCGCCATTCGGAACCGCACAAAAAAAAATGAAGGAAAAAAACAAAGCCATCACCGTCAGAATAAGCGCCCCGGTGAGCGTGCATTCGACGGAGCTATAGGTTTCAACGGCAGAAGAGGCAGGACTATTTTACGAAAGAATCTCTTTGTCTCTACTTGCACGGGGAAAGAATGCTTTCGTGACGGTAAAATAATAATAATGAAGGTAGCCTTATCTGCTTAGAGGTTCTCGACAGTAAAGAACAAAAAAAAATGAAATTCGGTTAGCCCATTGCTCATTCCGCGGGCCTGCCTTTAGCAACCGTGCAGTCGTTGCGTCACCAGGGCGTGGAGGAAGCATGCGTGAACGCGTATGCTTCAAATATATAGGGTGTCCAGGCTAACTTTAGCCAAGCATTAAAAGACAAAATATTTGAGGTAGGCCAGGGAAACCACTTACATACAGCTACCAGCCGGCTTGCGCATTTAGGCAATTTTTTGTTTTGCAATTAATTAATTAGCAATTAGGATAATTTTTCTAAATGCGTAAATATTGACTTTAGGCAGCAGATGTGATTACCAAAGTTGGACAAAACCTTCAGGAACCCCTATTCCATTGAAGAAAGCCCCACGTGTATCTTTTTTCCGAGCTCCAAAGAAAGCCCGCGAAATACAAAAAAAATCACGTGACTAGCCACGATTGTGCTGCTCTCAATCCTGGCTTGAGTGAACGAAACAAGGCGCGACGAGCCCGTTGCTCCGGCAGGCCGATATGTCGACGGTGGTTGCGATGCCCGCGCGAGCCAGTCTGCAAGCGCGACGGTGCAAGTTCCTGAACGTGCTCTCCAACTTTGCTAGTCACATCTGCTGCCTAAAGTGAATATTTACGCATTTAGAAAAAATATCTTAATTGCTAATTAATTAATTGCAAAACAAAAAATTGGCTAGATGCGCAAGCCGGCTGGTAGCTGTATGTAAGTGGTTTCCCTGGCCTAGTCAAATATCTTATTTTTGAGCCCTTGGCTAAAGTTAGGCGGGGCACCCTGTATATCTGCAAGAACTGCGCAAAGAATGCTTCTCCACTGGAGGAATGAGACAACACACATCACATGAACAGGGAGACAACCTGAGCGTTTCCAGTGTATGTGTGAAACCTTGCTCAGAGAGCTGGATTCGGGAAAAACTATGTTGATGGGAAATACTGACATACAATGTGCTGATGGTGATGTTCTATAGTCGGCTGCAACTGAAGAACGAACCGGCACATACCCCTCAAAAGAGACCCTCTAACCATTGACGTCGACCGATTTTCATGACTCGGCAGTTAATGCGATTAAGCTGAGATTATTTCCCTTCCATCGAACAACCCTGCGATGTCGTGCTATAGGATGAGGATCGGTCGACGCCATTTTCTGGGATGCCTCGTTTGAGCGGTATTTGCCGCTTTGTTCTTGAGTTGTATTCATGGTTTACGTGGGTTTAAAGTCTCAAAACGATCCAGGCTGAGTTGCATTCGTCTATAGTAAGCTATACTCGGGGGACGAGTTACAGTGCGAGACATAGAACATGAGCACGGAAAATACCAGCTTAAAAATTATTATGACGAAAATTAAAGTGATGTTCGGCTGTTGTTCAGAAAATATAGGTTATGAGGCAATAAACTTAGTGCAATCTATGTCAACTACTGGCGACAGGTCCGGACCATGATTAAGAAATCCGCAAGCGAAAAAGAGTTGGCTATAGGGCATTTCGCAGGCACACCCATGTTATGAACAACATATCGATATATACCTCAAAATGATAGCGTATAATTGCTGTATCGTGCCAGCACTCAGATCCCAATGAACAACTTGAGGGAAAACTTAAGTTCCGGCTTATGGGTATGACGCGATCGTAATGATTCCCTTCAGAGGCTGGGGTTCTCTTTAGGTATCACTTTGCCTTGGTTCTGTTTAGATGAGCATATATGCGCAATTGGTCATTCTCTACAATCATATATCGCGGGAAGTCCACATACCAATACTGGCGCAGTCATGCAGCGGTTAAGCTTTCACCACTGGCCCGGCAGATGGCTGTTTCAAACACAGCCACAGGTGGAGTTTGTGAGACCCGGGTTGCTATTCCCGCGCAACTTCTCTCGAGCATTTATTAATTCAACTGCCACCTGCCACGGTGGTTAGTTTTCTCACTATCCGGTGGGCAGGTTGTGATACATGGCGTAACGTTTAGAATTCAAGAACGAGACAAGGGAGTCGTTTTGATAAGGCGCCCGTGCAGTTTCGGATGTGCGGTTATGGGATTTGTTTCAATGCGTTCGCCCCATGTCGGGAAAAACCCGACCGTCTGTAGTGGCAGGTAGAAAAGTGGAGAGAAAGAGAGATCTTCAACTTAACTGTCAGGGGAGAGGAGGGAAAGGGAAGACGATGAGAAGGTGGGAGGCGACATGAGTGTGATAGCTGGATTGGATCCCGCCAGACGCTCGAACGGTCTGAATCCGTCAGCGGCTGCTGCGTTCGCCGGGAGTATAATGCTAACGCATACTCTGCCGCGGACTGATCGTCTATAATTTCTTAAGGGTCAGAAAAGCCGGCGTCGGCGGCTTTGGTGTGTCGAGAAAAGGAGGTCGCCCACCTGCCACGTCACGTGACCTTGTCAAAGGCTAGAAAGGCCCATACAAATTTGTGACGTCATCACAACCTGCCCACTGTAGCAGGTGGAAAACTGCCCACCGTATTGTGAGGAAACTGCCAACCGTGTCAGGTGGCAACCTACCCACCGAGTTGTGAGCTACCTATCCCGCGTGGCACGTGGCAATGAAATCAGTTCAAGTAAATTCAACGCAATCGCCATGTGCGCACCGTGGCGCTGCGTATGAGCCCCACGCGGTATCAACAAGCCCCACCGGTGGCTGTGCTTGAAACAGCCACCTGCCGGCTCAGTGGCGTATCGCTTGGCCGCTGCACCACTGCGCCAGTAGTGGCACGAATGCAAAGTCGAGAATTGCCAGTTCCGTATATATTGGTATGTAAGCAGAACCTGAAGGCGAAAGAGAGGGAGTACTTGCGCGGGAAGAGCCTCTAAAGCTCGCTTTGTATACGTTATGCGATGGTGAACAAAGGGGACGTCATGGCAAGCCCCTGAAAGGACCCACTAACGCTATCGTGCCATGCCCTTAAGGCGGAGCTTAAGTGTCTCAAGTTTTTGGGCTAGTTAATTGGTGCCCAATGGCCGTGTTTCGCGGCAGGTGCTACTTCGGGCAAACAGAACGCCGCGGAGACGGCTCAGTCAGTGCGCCGGAATTGTGAAAAAGCTTCGATTACCCCGTAATCTGTGCAGAATCCAGCGCAAAGCGCTGCAGCTGCCGCAGAGACTGTTTTGCGCGCCGCTAATTCTGCGATGATCGTGCGGCGAATCCCTCAGGCGTTGAGGTCATTTGGCGTCACGCGATCCTTTCGGTGGCGGCGATGACTGTACGAGGTACGCGGCCGCAAGGTGCGAATATGAGCGGAAGCGGCCGATGGTCTGTTAAAAAACACTGGGGAGAGGGGGGATGATGACGAACAGCCTTCGCTGCACCGTAACACGAGACCTCACCGGCGTCGGCCAGAACGGGAGAGCATGGACAGGGGGCGACGTGCAAGGCTGCTGCTGCCTCGGTTAAGTGCAGTGACGGGGCATACCTTTGGCCGTGCAGGTAAGAGCCCGTACGTGGACGCGAGCCATGACTGAAAGACCGTTTGCTGTAGCAGTCGGGAAGGAAGAATTCGGAGGCGTCTTACGCAAGGAAGAACGGAGATGAGTCTCATTTCGTCCTTGCGCCTGGAGTGTCAAATGACAACACTAAGCCGCGATCACGTTCGAGGGCCACGTGATTTACACCGCGACTTAATTTTTTTTTCTTGTCGTGCAACAGAAAGAGTGGCCCGCAACGGTTACGTTATAGAGACGTCGCAAAAAAAAAGGATTAGTTTTTCGATCTGCGGGCAGTTATTTTTATGTGCAGCGATGTGAAAACAATTACAATTGAGCGTGAAAGCCATTGCAAATCAGAAAAAAATGACAAACCGGAAAAAAAAATGCTGCGTACCGTCAAGAAAATATAGCCTTCAGTTGAACAACAAGATTGCGCAGATTGACATTCAGGGCTGCCGTTTAGTGCGATGTTTCGTGCTTCAGCAGTGCAGGCCGGAGTTCCTTGAGGCACACCAGCGGCACTTCGCTGTGCTCCACAGACAACATAATGGCGGCCGCGGTAACACCCATACGCACCTGGTATTTAAGTTCTGCTGCAGAATGTCACTTCACTTTATTTTATGCTAGCTTCAACGCCCAGTGATTCGCGTCAGCGGGGATTTCGTGTATGGTCGTATCAGCATGAGTCAAGACGTTTTAATTTCCACTGTTACCTAACGACATGTTATTGCCAGTTTTCGGCTCCTTTAGTTAAGCAACAAGGTTGGAAACCCGTTTTCGTGGAGAGGAGAATGTTCCTTCCTTCAACGAGCACCCTGTGCATTGTCTCCCGAGAAACCTGGGGCGTTGTGCATGGGCGCCGAGCTGTTCTAGCTATAGCCACTGCCCCGATCCGCTGCGAGTCTCCGTTTGCACCCAGCCAAAACCTCGCGAGCACGAGGCTCACGCTATCGGCACGCAAATGCAACAGTCGGCCAGGAGAAGAACGCTACGATATCGGGATTTTCAAGGATTCCTCACTTGAGAGGTACTCCAAACGCTAGGCATTTTTCCTTCTGCTTTATTTTACCCCATGATTGGCTGTTGCTATCGTACCGTGCGATATAATGTCAGCAAAATATATCTTAAAGCACTTGAGACACACCCGGAGCACACAGGAGGCATTCGCTGGGCGTGAAGATTGTGTTTGTGCTGCATATTACTTAACCATAGTTCTCCTGACTGCTTTTATGAGCCGCTTCCAGCAGCGAGTCAGCCTCATCTGGTCAGAAGAAACTTCCAGCATGCTTGTTTAAAAACCGTTGCTGACCCTGTGTGACTGGTGGACTCCACTGCCAACTGCCAATATCCTTGTCCGAACTGAATAGCAAAAAAAAAAAAGCTATTTATTTCGATGAACATGTCAGGAAGGGTAAGTGCCCGGCAGCGGCGCCGGCTACCGCCTTTCGGAGGCAGCAAAAAAATCCCACAAGAGCTGGCAACATAATGCAGAACGCCAAACAGCTAGAGCACGCAATACAAAATACAGCGTATGAGTAACGTTATAAATGCGAATGGCAGTGAAAAAAAAAAGAAAGAGTTGAAAACGCAGCGTGTTTTAAGCAATGAACAATCTTAATTTCAGCTTTGTGAGGGCAAGACGCAAACACAAAATTCTACTCAGACAGTGTCGTAGTCAAAGAACGTTAAATTACTGTAAAATGCTATAGCTGTCTTCGCTGCGATACTAACTTTGCCATTTATTATTCATAACACTTTAATTCATTTTATGCAAACGTCGGTATATGTGCTCAAGATGCGTCATGTTTTATGAATTGCACACATGTTCAAAAAAAATACGGGGGAGGGTGGCGGATGATTGTAACATCCGTACATTAATTGCGGCCGCCAGTTAAGCAATGTCATTCGTTCTATTTTACTCGTTGTGTGTGCTTATTTTCCCGCCTCAACAATATCCTTGTGGATATGAAGGTAAAAAAAAAAACACACAAGTAGTGCAAATGCTGGGTGGTCCAGAAATAATTGGGAGCGTGTAAAACTGATTGTAAGGGTACTGCTTTTTTTTTTGGGGGGGGGGGGGGGAATATATGTTCTCGACGTTTTGATTCCCACTACCATCAGCAGCGCAAGCAGGACCAGATGAGCATTTCAGGGACAGCACAGAAAGCGCGTGAGAGATACAACGGAATCTATAATGAAAAGGAACATGACCGCACACCTCGAAAGCTAAAAAAAAAATGCTTGAAAAAAATAAAAAGAAAATAATGGCGCTAATGTTTTCCATTTCCTTCTACTGCATTTATTGCTGTCGAGCAAATGGCTTCCTCTTCTTCTGCGCGTTAAAAGAATGAAGGAGTAGGAGTGAAAGAAAGTGGTGCAGTCAGGGCCCCGTAGCAGGCCCAACCGCGGCCGAGCCCCAGAAGGGCTGGAGCTTTCTCTTGTCCTCCGATGCGGCTGACAGGTGAGCGCCAAGATTTGAGTTGCCCACGTGGAATATGTTTCGCGCTGATCGCCCTGGAGTCGATAGAGAAAGTCTGAGGTTGAAATGATGCAGCGGTGTTGTGCTTTGGGGAAGGCATGCATCTGTGTATGCAGAAGGTTTCTCTCTTTGTTAAACGGCTTGAGGGACACCAAATTCAAAACTTTTTTTTAGCATGTTGTTGCACGCCCTGTGTTTCTAGTTGCGGCTACGTTGACAAGAAGCCGTTCGTCACTTTGCCAATTCAAATCAAGCGCTTCGCGTAGGTAGCGCCATCTTCACGCTTCACACGAAGCGCTTAACGGTGGCGCTTCCTACTGTAGCGCCACCGTTGGAGCAAAATAGAAAGGATGAGTGCCGGCAGATGTCGCCGGCGTCGTGAGGGGCGCTGCGGTCGGCAAATGCGCCACGTGATGTGGGGCGGCCGTGTTTCTGCCCTGCGATGAAGGAGGAAAAACGGATCCAATGTGTCCCAGGAAACAGTGACGGCCGGGTTGCATTTAGTGGCGAGCCTGCCCCCTCGCACATCAGAGACGTACTGATCGTAGTATGCTCAAGCTGGCCGGGCTCTGCGGGTCATTTAGCGTGCTCACACTCGGCTCACTGTGCTCCGTCTGGATGGCTGGATTCATCACTTTCTTTCTCTACGTTATCACAGGGGGATGGAGATTCCTCCGGATAGTTTTCTACACTGCACGCCGCGATTTGACGTGAGTATGCCGGGCGGCTTTTCGCATTTTTGTGCTCATTTATTTTTTTTCTCATGCTGGTAACTTGCGATTTCTGAGCGATGGCTTACGCTACGGTGGACGGCTGTTGGGCCGTCCACCGAGCTGAGAGCACACTTCGCTTCCGCCAAGCGCTTATTGCCTGCTATGTTTGATAGTCGTCACCTGCTGCTGTGTTTCGTACTGGGAAAACCCGATCGTGCTATTCCGAGCTGATCTTTCCGCACCTCGCACTGCGGCAGCTTTCCTCTCGACTGGTCTGGCAAGATTTTCGAACTGATCGCGCGCACCTGTCTCACCGAGATTTGTACCTGGCTCGTCAAACTGTCACCCACACGCTACGATTCGCAACGATGATTCATGTGCTGGTGGAAAAATATTATTCGGCGCGTGACGGCGCAATGCTGTGCTGATGAAAGTTTCTTATTATTTCTGCTTTTACTGGTATGCAGATTCAGTTTGTGCCGGCTTCCGTTGTACGAGCTGCGACCGTGACTAACGCGGAAGCGAATTTTTCATCTGTCATTGGTGCAACGTTATTAGCGTCTCATTACTTTGCCCGCATCATCCGGCTACGGCGCATGTTTATATTTTGCTTGGCTGAATACGTTGTCAGATGGCCTCACCCAGTTGCGAATCAATCCTGCCAATCTGGCACAGCTGCAGTTTCATGCGTTTCCTTCGTATATTATGGACTGATGGTAATTAAATGAAATTGAATATCATTCCGATTGCGTCGAGGATTTGACGTCGCCAAGCAGTTTGGTTCTCTGACCTCAGCCAGTGCAGACGGACGACTGCTGGCACGTTTGTCTACCGAAGGTCGTCCGTGTGTACAGTGCTGCGAAAAGGGGGACGGTGCGGAGTCCCGAAGGTTCCTTCGAACGGCCGGCGAGAAATGTTTACTGTCGCAGTGAACTTGGTCGCTGACCTACATTTTGGGCGCACTGTATTACTCGTACAACTCGATCCTTGCTACCCTGTAATGGCCATATGCGGGATGTCAGCTTAGGAGTTCACGCGAGCCAGCATCCCTTCCCCAGTCTGTCGACGATAATAGGCCATCGCAGTGCCTATAGATATCTCGGCAAACACCGGCTCCGCAGTCTGCCTTAGCATCTGAGGTTGTACGGCGCTTAAAGGAGTAAAGACACCTAATTTTGGTGCCATGTTTTGTTCTCTACAATGATGCGGAAGGCACTACTACGCATGAATCACCGTGTGATATTCGTCTACGACCACTAAAAAATTTATAATCGTATTTTTTTTTTCTGTCATACTGTTTCGGTTTTAACAGCCGAGCGGTGGTTGTGACGTCAAAGAGTGCTTTTGTGTCACGTGAGGCAAGGAAAAATGTCCATATAATCCCTGCTTCATCATTTTAATTCACAGCAGTGCTGAAGCCAGCCTTCCTCAAGAGCCGGAATGACAACGAATGTGGAAGCAGCGATGATATTGCAGTTTTTCGTGTCTCACGTGACCTATAAGCACACGTTGACGTCACTGTCCTCGTTCTTCTATTGAAACCGAAAGAGCACGAAAAAGAAATTCGATTATAAATTGTTCAGCGGTCGTAGGAGAACACCACGTGGTAATCCATGTATAGTAATGCCTTACGCATCATTGCAAACAAGAAAAGTTAGGTGCCTATACTTCTTTAAAGCCGTGCTCGCTCTGCAGCATCGTTACACGCCTCGTCGTGGCCTTAATGGTAGTGGAACGTCGCGACAGGGCCACAATAACGATTGCCCGAGTGTTGCGCTCCCTTGATGCCGGAATGTGTTCGACTACCGAGCCCGTAACGACGGTACGTTGCCGGAAAACCAAAATTTATTTTTTTGGTAAAATGCACCCGCACAAAGTATTTTCAGTCCCCACTCGTTGCTTGTGTAGTGTCTCTTGACACTGCGTAAGGGGTAGTCAGCACATCTGGACGCGACTGAGTTTGATAGGATAGCGTAGTTTACAGTCGCCAGAGGAAAACGAAGTAATCTTCCGTCGAAAAAGTCTCGCCCTTTTTGACTCAGATTTAGCGCTTAAACGACGGTTATATCAGTTATATCGTGGCCCCTCGTCGCTTCGTCGTGCAAACGATGCCCACGCGTGGTCAAGTCACGTGGGAGTAGTTCGGTTGCTGCGAAATGTGGAATTAGCCGCCGCGGCGGCTCAGTGGTTATGGTGCTCGATTGGCTGCTGACCCGAAAGACGCGGGTTCGATCACGGCCGCGGCGGTGGAATTTCAATGGAGGCGAAATTCTAGAGGCCCGTGTACTGTGCGATGTCCGTGCACGTTAAAGAACCCCAGGTGGCCGAAATTTCCGGAGCCCTTCACTACGATTAGTCTGAGTCGAAATTAAATTTGTGGTCGAAATTATGGTGTGACCCACCCGCTCTCGACATTGGCGCATTTGCGCGCAAGAATTCATGGACCTGTGAAGAGTGACCTTTTTGTGTGCGCAGGCACTTAGCATCCAGTCGTATTGATGTGGAGGCTACGCTCAACTAAGCAGTCTTTTACTTTCCGACGCGTTCCAGACACCGCACGTACTGTCGTGGACAAAAGTCTCCAGGACACGGAAAAAGTGATCTAGTGCACAGGTCTAAGGCCTGCCGCCAGTGACCTGTTTTCACTGCCACACATTAGAGCACGTGAGTCAGACTTCGCCTCCATAAGTGTGGCCACTATAGATACCGGCATCGGCTGCCGCTCATGCGTCCTGAAGACTTGTCTCGGATAGAGTATGCATTGTGCACACACATCGTCAGCATGCGAGAACAAGTCATATGTCAAGCATTCTTATTTTGTTCGGTAGTATGTGCAAGCTGTCCAACTTTGATACGGTTTCCGATGTAAGAATGCGTCGGGCGATGACTACGGGCCACCTGTACAGCCGGCAGGTTGAATAAAAGGCTGCACGTTTGTATGTTCCCGGTCTTCGATGTACATGTTTTTTACTCGCTCTGTCGCCGTCCGATCTCGCGTGAACAGTGAGAGGCAGTTTTTCCGGAAAATGCATAAGCTTTTGAGCTGCAGGGTAGGCTGAGAGACTGGTCCAAGCAGCGTAACGGGTTGTGAAACGTTCGCCAGCGCTAACGGGCCCGAAGGGTGCACTCTGAACACTAATGCGCCTATGTGGGGCTAAAAAAGCAATCCAGGTGTCCTCTAGCGAAAAAAAAAAAGGACTGCGCTAGAGGACAGCTTGATTGCTTTTTTTTACTCACGTCTGTTTAGAGTGTGGGAGTAACGGGTCAAACGGTGGCCTAGACCAGCGTTTTGGCGCCTCTGAAGGTTTCTCAACATGGAGGGATGGGAGATAGGAGCGTCTCCCTTTAAACGGGGTGGTGGCAGTGGCCACCATGCTTGGCTTTTTTTTTCTATTTAAGTTTAACTGTGTTGTAAATTGGTCTTGAATTTCGCCATTTATTTAAGTACATTTTCAGTCCTACACCTCTAACCTTATGCCACCTCTCTGCTTTTGAGCCACCAATCGCTTCTTGCTAACTTCCACCGCAGATTTATTTACAGCATTTCCGAAAAAGTGGGCGCCGCCTTGTGAGCAGCGTGCAAAGCAGTTGGCGCGTCCGCCACTTCTGTGCACCCGCAACGAAGCAAGTGCGTGTCAAGGGAACGTTCCGTCCTGACTGCTCGCTTCCGTGGTTCCCTGAGCGTATCCTGCATGCATTAACGCGCAGTACCACTGATAGCAGTGCGCGTTTACGGGGCTCTAGTGGCGGCGTGTCGCAGCCGAAGAGGTCGTGAACAACTGCTGCTCCGCAATCGCCAACAATCGCAACCGGTCGACGGTAGTTCCGAGGAGCTCCATCGACCTCAATGGTAGGGCCTTGTTGAAGATCCCGGCACGTAGCTGTTTGCGCGGTTGCCAAAGGTGCCTCTCTCGCCGCGTTCCTGTGTCGGGCGCAGGTTCCGCTGATCGCGGCCTCTGGAGCGGCGAACGTTGCGCTCCGGCATTTCACTGCAGCAGTCGTTCAAACTCCACGTGAGGAAACAGCTGCTGCTTGGCGGGCACTGATTCGTTGTGCCGCAACGGGGGGCCAAGTGGCGTTTTCGAAAGTCTTGAAACTGTTGCTGACGCTCAACGACGACTCTGTGGTAACAGTGTGGCGTCTAACTGTAATAGTTAAAAAACTTGTCCGTTACGAGTTAAATAACTGGCCTAGTAATCAACGCCATTCGATTGTTTTCTGACGTCCGCTACCACTGGTATTACACGGTCTAAGAATCATCCATATACCTCAGAAAGCCTTTTAAAAAAAATATTAGCGAGCTTCGCAGAATCACCCTGTAGGCCTGTGCTGAGAACTAAGTATATTGACAGATCTGCCTGTCTGGTTGGGTTTGAAGGCTTATGATAAACTCTGACACATCTTTAACCAAAAACTTTAATATAAAAACCCACTCAGCTGTGTAGGCCTGTGCTGCACAGCAGACTCATTGTCCCACGAACGTTTGAAAAGACCCATACGTGTTCCGACTTGCCAGGACCCCTTTTCCCAAGGGCGCGATTTCGACATGCGCAAGTGCTCTATTGCAGCTTGTGTCAAATTTATGCAACCTACTTAGTTATGAGCGGGATTTCGTTCCGTGTCCGTGGCTCAAGTTTGCTTCTCGGGGAGACGCGTACATAACTTGGGCATTTCAGTGCGAAACCGGATCCATGACGACAGATGGAAGCGAAAGGGAAGACAAGCCCTGCTTTATTTTTCCTCGTCCAGTTTCGCGCCCTGTAACGCTCCAGCTGCAGATCGCCAACTAGCCTGTATCCCTGAGGTTTCGTGAATGTTTACCCATTCTGGATACTGTCATTCCTTCGTTGATTTTTTTGTGTACAGTGAGCTCCCTGCAGTCTGTTTTTTTTTTTCTAGCGCGCCTGACGAAAATTCTATCGAGTAGAGCCGACTTGAAAGCGTATCTTGCGGATTATTTACGGATGTTTTATATTTCGGACGATTTTCCAATGTTCCTCCTGGAGGACGGGAGTCTTCAGACAGCGCTTTCTGAGATTGTTTCAGGGACGTGACAGGGAGCTTTTCGGCGTTATAGGTTAAATTTGCGTGGAGAAGAAGAAAAAAAAATATAAGGACGACGGGATCAGGTATTCAAGCCCATGGACCCAGACTTGCAGGTCGTTTGGCGTAGTATTCCTCAGGATAGAGTTCGTAGAGCTAAAGGACTATAGACACCAAATTTTTGCTCGCGTGTTTTCTTCTATCGAACTATGCGTTCGACATTCGTATATAAGGAGAGAACCCTGTGGTATTCGTGTACGACCGCTAAATAATTTATAATTGAATTTCTTCTTGACGCTGTTTCATCGACCGGACGACTGTGTTGTCGTTGATGTTTGGTCACGTGATCCACTAGAAGAACTGTAATATAGCCGCCGACAGGTCATCCTTTGTCATTCCAGGTCATGAGAGAGGCTGGATTAAGTGTCGTAGTGAATTAAAACTGCACTCGTTCGGTCGATGAAACCGAAACAGCACGAGGAAAGAAATACCACCCGATAATCCATGTATTCTAATGTCTAACGCATCGTTTGCCAGAAGAACACGCGTCCGTAGTCCTTAAAGCGGCGGAGCGGTACCGCAATCTGCTGCCCGGAAGCGATAGGCGTAAGCGCATGCTTTCGACGACGCAGGTGCTGCACGATCCCGGGTCCGTCGGAGAGAGTACATGTACTGGTATGTCGCGGTTTTTGTTCCCACCGTCCTTTATTCCCGTGGAGGCGTTACTTGTTGGCCACGGTCTCGCCTTGCAGTCGATCGCATTCTTCTTGCCCCCATCGGGACGTTCTCTATCACCTCCTCCGGGAGGCAATCTGGATTGCCGGTCGGGATCGCATTGCAGCGCGCACGGAGGGGGGGACGGCGGATGCCGTGTCTCTCTCGTGTCCTCCCCCCCACCCTTTTGTGCGCGTCGCACGAACTTGAGGCGCTCTCCGCCGCACATGCCTCGTGGCGGCCACTCCCTCGGCCGGCCCTGTTGCCGAGGGCCCGACTTCACTGCGTGGTAGCGCTCGAATGGAGACAACACCCGGAAGGAGAAAATGAATGAACAGAAGAGGCGGTATTCAGTGTTGAAAATGGGTGTCATTTATAGAGACTGCTTCTGTCACGTTTTATTTGTCCCAACGCTGGGCATTTTTCGTCGGGTGTGAGCCTGTCACTCGTTGGTGTCGTGAAAACGCAGCGCTGCCCTCTGCACGTGACACGGCCGAGCACCGGCACGGTTTGACGCGCCTCCTTCGGGGTCACTTGACGTGGGAAGATTGCTCTCGCGTGCGTGTGAGTGAACGCGCCAAGTCGAGGGAAGCCCTGCGTGCAGATTCGAGCGATGCGAAAGGGAACGCTCAAGGACCATATTTACTCTTACTTCGGCGTAGAGACCGCGAAGGCGTTAAATGCATCGCGCATCGTGAGAAAAAATACTGGAAAAGAAAAACTGTGCGCGTCTCGCATGCAGTTGTCGACAGCGTGCATGCTAATGCAGCGTTCATTTACGTCTTACGTCGAACTGTAAGCACGTATGCGCAGAACGTTCCCTCTTCACCGGTGAGAGCCCGCTCTAAACATGCAGCCTTCAGGTTGCTCCCACGCGCGTGCACTGACTTCTAACGAAGCGCGTCTCCTCAGCGGTGGCATCGGCACTGTGCTGCACTTAGGCCTTTTTGATTTGGCTACATTCGCTGCACCAGTTCCGCGCTGGTGCCGCAAGTGTGCAGCGCCAGCCAGCTGCGTGCCGCCTACGTCAACGGCCGCTAACATCCCGAACCGCGCGCAGAGGCAACGAAGTGTTAGCATACGTCAGCCCCGGAAAATCCTTCGCTTTCTTGAAAAATGAGTTGCTTGTATTATACATGTACACGATTTCCGAATACGGGCTCCAATTGACTCGAATTGACCGCTCAGGATGACAGTTCTCACGCCACGAACAGCTACCCACCCACCTCGATCTTTCAGGAAACATCATTCCATTAAGACTGCGCTCGTATGGGCACCGCCATATTACTGCACCTCGGAGAGGGCGTGGCAACTCCTGCTGCACTGCGCGTGAACTTTTGCAACACGAATCCGGAAGTGCGGCGGTTTCGCGTATTGTCCTCCGCGCACCGAAGCCGCTGTCGCGCATTGCCTTCGCCGTTTGCGAGGAGCGGATCTCTCGCGCTCGGAATGCTTGCTATCTCCGCTCGGAGAAGCGTCGGACCGTGGCGCAGTTCTGTCCTCTCGCGGTCGTCGGCGCTTTTTTTTTTCTTTTTCAGGGATTTCCGCGTAGTCGGTGACTCCTCGGCTGGACTTTCAATGCCGTCGTGCGAAAAGAAAAGCAGAGACGAGTCTTAGTTTCATTTTGTTTGCAGTCTCGTTATCGTAATTATTTGTCCATCGCTGTCCTCTTTTTCCGACTTCCAGCAGAGCGGCCAGTGGACGCTTCCGGGCCCACTCGCCGAGGGTGGGCAACCGCCGACACGCCGGCAACTGCCTTTTCTCTCTCTCTTGGAAACGTCGAGCTTGCGCGTATACGTGCAGGTGCCTAGGGCGCTGCGGGGAACGGGTTAGACCCCGACGCAGCCGCGGTTCAGCGGCCGCTCAATGACGCCGAGCGCGCATTTCTCGTCTTCCACGATGTATGCGCTCCGTGACGACGGCTGCCCGCGGAGTCAGGCAGTATATTTAGCTCTGCCGCTATATCCATCCACGCTCTGTGCTCCCCTCTTTTGAGGGGGACTTTTTTATGTGTTTGCCGTTTGACACGCTTCTCGAGTGGTAGCAATCGCGGCCGTGGGGGAGGAAAGGAAAACGCGCGCCTCTTTCGTGGAAGGCTAGGAGGAAAGGAATGGCGGGCCCCCGCGGCTGAAGAGTGGGCGAAGTGGCCGTTTGCTTTCTGTTGCATTCCCCCCCCCCCTCTCGTCGGGGCTGCCAGTCACGCTATCCTGCGCGCACCGTCGCGTGGTTTTCGGTGCGGATCTCTCCCAGCCGCTGCTTCTCTGATCAACAGAGCGCGGCCGAAAAACTGATGCCTGAGTGCGCTCGCAGCCGGCCGACCATTCTGTCTGCCTCCCCTCCGTTTACTCTTCTGGTCGAGGCATTCTCAGCGAGGTGGTTGTGTTCTTGGACACTTGAACCCCACCTACAAGCATGCCGAATAATTTCAGGGGGGGGAGGGGGGGGGGGGGGAGTTGTGCTACTTAAAAAAAAAACTGCACGTGCTAAACATTCTTTGGATTCGGTGACGCGTTCGAGTGGCGCGTCAGAAGCTGGACGCACCCTCCTTTCTCCCTTCGCTCCATGTTTCTCGCTCGTTCCTGCACGGTCGCACTTCTCGAGAAGTTTTTCGGCAGCACTGCTGTCAAGCCTGGAGGGAAGCAAGTGTCATTCCACGCCCTGTCGACGATGGTGGCGTGCCCAACAAGATTGCCCAAAATATTCTACCCCTCTTTCCCGCTCAACAAAAGAACGAAGGAAAAATCCAGGGGCCTGTGACTGATGAGTTGTCACCATCCTCGGAACCGAAACAAATTACCACAGATGGCTTCTTCTGGAATCCTGGCACATCGAAACCACCCCCAACAACATCAACCGCACAAAAGGAAACCAGGGACTTCGCTGTTCAACTCAACGAAAAAAAAAGTCGCCATTGACCGCCTCCCCACAATGCCACATGACTCTCAGCTAGGCTAGAACTGTTTCAGGTGTGAAAAGCGTGGCGCGTTTCCCTTGCCGGAAGTGGCACCGTTGCCCACCGATGCCGCCAGGGGCGCTGATGCTAGAGGCGCCGTCGCACAGTCGCTGATCATGCACGGTGGAAAGCGCGCGGACCGCGTTTAATTGCGTGATTTACGCTCAGTGCTTTGCGTGCTGTGCTTTGGTTATTGGATGCCGCTGATGGTTAAAAATGGCTTCACGATGGTGGTTTGTCCACACGATGAAGTTATGCTCCGAGTTCTGAAGGATTATTCACCAAGCAGAACCGCTTTCTTGCGCAGCAGACGACAAGCAGTTGCTGGAATCATTTCGCTTTTTGTTTCTGCAGCAGAATATTTGCGGAGGTTTGATTTAAATGGAACTGGCGCACTCATCAGGTTCGATTTGTGTGCTGGCATGAAAAGCTGCTGCGCTTTTCTAAGAACGCGCTCGAACGGCGCGCTCAGCTGTTCGTTTGCAACATGAAAAGAAGTGTCAGAAGTTTGCTCCTCCCCCCTCCCTTCTTTTTCCGCGCCGCTAGAGCGGTTCGCTCGCGCTTTTTGCCTTTCAGTTTTAGTTGCTTTCAGCGGGGCTTCCTTCCTCAATAATGTGTAGTATTTTTGTTTCGCGTCAACAGCCGCCGTGGTGGCTGAGTGGTTATGACAGTCTGCTGCTGTCCCGAAAGACGCGGGTTCGATCCCGGCCGTGGCGGTCGAATTTCGATGGAGGCGAAATTCTAGAGGCCCGTGTACTGTGCGATGTCAGTGCACGTTAAAGAACCCCGGGTGGTCGAAATTTCCGGAGCCCTTCTTTACGGCGTCCCTCATAGCCTGAGTCGCTTTGGGACGTTGCAGTACATTAAGTGGGAAGTGAGTGCTTTGCGCCAGCACCTTCTCTTGCCTCCTGCGATGGGGTTCGTTAAGGTATGCACGTCGAGTAGCAGCGGATAACAACAGAGCGACTAGATCTGCGCCTCAAGAGCTTGGATTTGAAGCCCCCATGCTCTAAGCAAAGCATGCAGATTTGCTCTGCTACTGTGGGGAAAATTTTAGCATATTCGTAAAATGTTCCATGCTTTTCTTCTGCGATCCTTACACCAATATATGTCAAGACTACATTGTGTCGCATACACGTTCGTACAGTGAAAGATTTAGTGGGTTTTTACGTGCCGAGGCCGAAAAGCAATAGTAAAAACGTAGTGGAGGGCTCCGGATTAATTTTCCGCCGCGTGGAGTTTTTACATGCGTTGCAATCTCAGCAAACGAGAATTCCCTTTTCAAAGAAACGCTAACAAGAAGTGCTGCCCATGATGCATAGAAGTGTGACGAGGGCACTTTCCCAGCAAAACAGCACAGTAAGGAAAAGACGCGTTTCTGGGTGGAAGAACACTTATTTTTATTTGTTCATCCACGTACTGTGAGCAAGAAATGAAACGCGAACCACGGACTGCAAGATACGCCACTCTTAGCCAGGGGGAGATAAATACTAGTTCCTACTATTTTAATTTCGAAGGCGTGACTACTCTTCTTCAGAAATGTTTTTCAACCTCGCTTGTATTTCAAATCCGGGAGGTAATATGTTCGCATTTTTGTGTTGCCGTCTGAGTTTTCTTATTGGCGTTTCATTCGTTCCTGATAGTACACAACAGCTTGATAAGCGCGCTAAAGAACGCATGGCTTCACGGCTTTTCCTTTCGTCTTCCTTTCGATTTATTCAAAAAAAGTGAACCCTTGTTATAAGCAGTAAAACTTGACTTGAGGCACGAAACACCAGCGCTTGGTTTTTTTTTTTGTCTTTTGCTGTTGGTTGCATTCTCAAATCTCGCGGCAGAAATATCGCATCTAGTGGTCCATGCAGCTTAACTCTACTTGCTTCGGAAAGCAAAAATCAGCGGGAGCGATGCTTTCTTGCTGCGCGCAATGATCCGCTGGCTCAGGGCTGCTCGCTCTGACGGATGGTTGGATGGATGAGGCTGAACCCTTTAAATCGGGCGGTGGCTCAAGCCACCTAGCCATGACTTATGAAATTTTACTCCTGTCTTGCTTTTAGCCAACAATCAGATAACCTTCGCTTGGTTACTTCTACCCGCTTAAAATCTACTTTCCCTTCACTGTCCTTAAACCCCAATGCCTTGGGTAAGTCAGCCCCGCTGCTTTCCACTGTAGGGTGAAGCCCTTTACAGAAAAGTATCAAGTGTTCAGCCGTTTCCTCCTGCTCTCCGCACGCAACGCACAACGTGTCTATCTCGTGGTACCTGTGGCTCTATATGTCTTTGCGCGCAAAACTCCCGTCCTGGCCTCAAACAACAAAGAGCTTCCCCTACAATTATCATAGGTATTTTCTTTGACAATTTCCTGTTTAAAGGTCCGGTATGTTCCCAGTGCCGATTTCGTCAGCATCCCTGTTTTCCACAGAGCTCTCTCTGTTTCTTTAACCTTTTTCTTAACCGAAAATTGCTGATTGGCCCCCTTACTGCTGTCCAGATATTTGCTTGTCAATTTTCTAGTTCGCTTTCTCCATTTCGTGTCAACATTCTTTATATACAGGTATCTGAAAACTTTCCTAGCCCACTGCTTTTCCTCCATTTTTCTCAATCGTTACTCAAATGCTATCTTACTGCTAGCCTCTCTGCTCTCGAACGACGCCCATCCCATATCACCCTGTACCCCCTGATTTGGTGTATTGCCATGTGCTCCCAAAGCTAGCCTCCCAACGCCACGTTGTTTGACTTCTAGCCTTGCTTGAACATCTGGTCTCGTGCACAGGACCGCGCCGCTGTCTTCAGCGCCCCCCGCGCGGCATCGGTGCGTTTTTTGGGGCAGCTTCCGGCGGCCGCTTTATACACCTCAAAAAGTTCTAGCCACCCTATCACAGCCTTAACCCCCACCCCCTTCCTCGCCCTCCCCCGTGGCTTTCGCATCACAGCGTTCGTTCTTTTGACCCCCTCCTCCCCTCCATACTTAGACGCTAGCTATACTGCCCTCAGTCACCCCTGAAGGAGGAGCCGAGCCGGCTTCGAAACGTTGGGCTAATATTAAAGTTTTGTGGTTGGAGATGTGCAGTTTATTATGAGTCTTCAAACCTAACCAGACAGGCAAATCCGTCGAAATGTTTAGTTTTTAGATAGGGAGGAGGAGAATAGGTAGAGAGGAGGGGAGAACGATTCTGAGACCCACCCCTCACAATTATAGGATTAGGCAGCAAGGGATTTGGCGGCGAACAAAGGGATTGTGTCGGCTACTGTTTCGGTCTTGCATTTCCCGGGGGGCTACTGGTCGGATTACTTGGCGCAGTGACACGGCATGGGGACGGTGGCGCACGAACACGCGGGCGTTGGCACGTCAGGCATGTTGCGCAAGACAAGAATACTTGGAATGTCCGTAACCGGACAGACCACTGTAAGCGCACTGGCTGAGTTGGTTGAACATTGTTCGAAACAAGCGCTGGAAGACACGAACCGGCAGGGCGTGAAACACGCACGCCCTGCGCTGATGAACACACTGTTTCGTTAAGCCAGCATTTTTAATCTCAACAGTCCAGTGGAGCTGCGGGACTCGTGTGCGCACCTGTAAATAGCATGTGTGTCAACACATTACTCGTGAGGAGATTTCCGCGTGGAATCGCTCCACGCAGTTCGGAGCTGTTGGCTGTCGGATGCGGGCGGCGCCCAGCTGGCTGTCGCGTGGCCAGCAGAGGGTGCACTCGTTGTGACTCGCAGGCGGTCGCCGAGCGTTGGCGGCGAGCTGCACTTGGGAACCAGTGCAACCAGACCGACGAGCCCTGCCCTCCCCGCGCAGTAACACGCGTACGGCGAAGCGTTTTTCTTTTATTGCCTATCCAGGTTGGGAAAAGTTCCCGCTTTCATTGAACTGAACAGCTGCCATGCGGCTGTGCACAAGGGGTGAACGAGAGGAAAACGGGACGGCACATCTCCGCTTTGCATGCGCGCGTCCCTCCAGTTGACGCCGCCCGTGTCCGAATGCCGCAGCGTCAGCCGATAGTTCCCTCGAGAGTGTCCTATACTTTCGAGGAGGTGCGGCGGCTGGCTCGTGACGCTGGGCGTTTGCACACGGGGCCCGTGGTGCTGGCCAGCTGCCGAGCCCAAACGTTCAGCCGTACACGCCAGGCTGTAGGCGTACTGTTGTGGCCACTCAGTGTGGGTGCCCTCTGCCAGGCGTACGGCTTTGACGCGCGATCAGGCGGAGGCAGCAGAGCTCAAATTGTCCAGTATGTCACTGCTTTGGAAGCTTCAACCACCTGTTGCAAGCTTTGTGAGCTTTATGGCCTGACCCGCCGCAATAGCCAGGCGTTGGAGGCGTTCTCCAGCCACGAGGACCTGCGACCTCCGGCCTCGTTTCGACGTGCAGCGTATATGAAAGGGAACAGGTGTGGCAAAATGCCCCCGATTTGTTCACACTGGAAAGACATGGACACTAATGGCAGGATAAGCAAGTTGTCCTCGTCTCGTGTCCCTGTGAATACCTGCGAGGTATTAACTCCATTTCCGCAGGTGCGGCCCTGAGGCAGAGCCGCTGTCGTCTTACCTGATGCATTGAGGAGGCTCCTCCTCTTCCCAATCTTCAATGGGTGGCCATCCACGTTTCCCTGCGTGCAATGCCTGTCTTTTTCTGGGCTCATCATATCTGTGTATGATATGATCTCCGTAACGCTGCCTAACTTGGACCCTTGATGTCGCCTTCATTACCCGTAATGCGAAAAAACAGCGCGAACAAACGGGGACTAGACGAAGAATACACAGGAACAAGCGCTGACTCTCAACTAAAGTTTAATCACAGGAAGCACACTTATAAAAGGAAACAGAAAACGAAAAAAAAACACAAAATCAGAACGCATGTGTTACTATGTGATGTCCAGATATGCAACCTCACAGTCACGCAGGAGCAGGGATGGTTGGCTGACACATAATCTTGGTTTCTTTGTCATGTTATACGCCTCGATAATTTGCCTGGTCAACTGGTCGGGGTGTTTGTACAAAATGTCAGTAAAATGCAAGGACGGAAAACATGATTGACACTCTCGGCAATGATCAATTAGATTAGTGGAGCGATTAGATTCTAATGAATTGAGATGTTCTCCGAGTCGTGTGTTGATACAACGTCCCGTTTGCCCAATGTATATCTGACCACAGGATAGGGGGATTTTATAAACTACCCCTTTGGAGCACGGCACAAAACTTTTAGCGTGCTTAACACCACAGGACGTTACAGATTTCTTGGGGTTGCGGGACTTATTTTCTACTGCTGAACAAATTTTACTGAGCTTATTCGGGGCCGAAAAAACCACATCAACTTTATACCTATGGGCCACATTTTTAAGACCATGAGACAGGCGATGCACATAGGGAAGGACTGCGAACTTTTTCCGTTTCTGTTCTTTCTGTGAAGACGGCAGCAATGTCGGCGCTTTAAGCTTTTTAATTATTTTATTGCAACCCAAAGTGATAAGCTCAGCTGGATATCCTGCTTCCTTTAGTCTCTTAGCCTGATTATCAAAGCTTTCTTGCATAGCATGGTGACAAGATTTTGACAACGCAGATGACAAGGATGAAACAACAATTCCACATTTCACTACCTTAGAATGATGTGACTTATAGTTCAGCAGCGGTTTGTTGGCACGTGGCGCGTAATTCCAACACATGTGTCCCTTCCCCTCAGTCAAACATAAATCTAAAAATTGTATCTGGTTATCGACCGGTACCTCAGTGGTGAACTGTAAACCCCGTGCATTAGCTTTAAATGCTTCTAACACTGTAGACATGTGCTTGGCATAGTCCGTTTTTTCAATGAGGATTAAAAAATCATCGACGTATCTGAAAATTCGGTACGGCATTCCACACAAATCTTTCTGGATAGCTCTATCCACGAATGACCCCGAATAAGCTCAGTAAAATTTGTTCAGCAGTAGAAAATAAGTCCCGCAACCCCAAGAAATCTGTAACGTCCTGTGGTGTTAAGCACGCTAAAAGTTTTGTGCCGTGCTCCAAAGGGGTAGTTTATAAAATCCCCCTATCCTGTGGTCAGATATACATTGGGCAAACGGGACGTTGTATTAACACACGACTCGGAGAACATCTCAATTAATTAGAATCTAATCGCTCCACTAATCTAGTTGATCATTGCCGAGAGTGTCAATCATGTTTTCCGTCCTTGCATTTTACTGACATTTTGTACAAACACCCCGACCAGTTGACCAGGGAAATTATCGAGGCGTATAACATGACAAAGAAACCAAGATTATGTGTCAGCCAACCATCCCTGCTCCTGCGTGACTGTGAGGTTGCATATCTGGACATCACATAGTAACACATGCGTTCTGATTTTGTGTTTTTTTTCGTTTTCTGTTTCCTTTTATAAGTGTGCTTCCTGTGATTAAACTTTAGTTGAGAGTCAGCGCTTGTTCCTGTGTATTCTTCGTCTAGTCCCCGTTTGTTCGCGCTGTTTTTTCGCATTATGTATCACCAACTCGCCCGCTTATCCATCCTGTTCATTACCCGTAACGCGGCTCAGTTGCATCTCACCGTCACCTGGAGCGGTGTAATCTTATTCTACTCGACTGCACTGCTATCGTGCGCCACGACTAGCACATCCCGGCGATGGCAGTCGTCGACGAAAGCCCAGAGCCATCGGAATGCAGTAGAACTGCAATGCAGTCGATACATTTTTGTTACCCTGGCTCTGAAACACTTTCTGCTCACGTTATCTCGTTTTCTGCGCCATTTCCAACGTCCGCTTGTAGCGCGATGCTACTTGGTCGCCTGGCAGAGTGGCGTGACGCATGCTAAGGCCCCTGGTGCCCTCAGCATGCGGCGTCCACTGCCCCGGCGCCATTGCATTACGGGCATCCTTATTAGCGGCGCGGTTTCCTCCTTGGGCGCTCGGTGTGAAGGCCGGTTGCGCCGCCGCCGTGCCTCCTCCAGTTGGGGAAAAGGCGGCATCGAACGTGGCTCTTGTCCGCTTGTGCCTTTTATTCTTTTCTCGATGTTATTGCTGCTGTCTTTTTCATCACAATTATCATTGGCCGCTTTGTTCCTTCTCGATTCGTCCTTGATGGGCATCTCGTGGCGGAGCAGAGTGTAGTGGGAGGGGAAAAAAACAACGCTCGCGATGCACAAGCGTTTCCGCGCGCACGTGCAGACGAGCCTTGCACCGTCTTCTTTCTGCGTGTCTCCGAACAGGCCTTGGACGGGCAACATTTCGAGGCATTTGACTTCTCTTCCGGGCTTTACATTGCCGCGCTGTTCGCGTGCGGCTGGTGTGGTGGTCGCTGTACTTTACTGCGTGGTTGGCCGTGGCCAGGACTGTACCGTGCGTCGATACACGCAGGTTTCAGCGCATGCGCAGATGGCCCGGATGGAAAGGGGTGCGGGGTTGTTGGCGGCTAGTGGATCAGAAAGCGGACAAGTCTCGTAGTCTTTGCTCATTTGCAGACTGCAGCGCATCGAGACGACCAAGTGTAGCAAACCGAGCTGTTCAGTAAGGAAGAATTAAGCCGCTAGGAATGTCTGAAGGCTCCCGAAACATTTACCTTCCGTTGGCATGTATGCACCGACCACAGCCCAAGATCTGATGGGAGGCTGAATCTTCAGTGGCACGGCTGCGTGTTCTCGGTCCGCGGTGGGGCCTCGTGGTAGCCGTCGTCCAGCGTGCCTCGAATTTTGTGCGGGAACTTCCGGGAAACTCTCGGTCCTAGTGAAACGCGTTCCCTCTCGTTGTCTCTGTGGCCATGGCATGCACGGCGCGCTAGCTATTCCATTTTTCTCCTTCCAACAGTTGTGCGTCAGAACGGTGGCCTTTATGGCTCTGCATGCTGCCGCAGCAGTAGCAGCTGTGTCCAGCGCCTGGCGTCGGACACGCTTTAGTACCGCGCCTTGAAACGAGGCGTGCGCTTCAACTCGAGAGAGAGGGGGACTGGATACCAGAGAGGAAAGAGCCTCCCTGACAAAGAATCGCGGGACAATTGCTTGCTCGGACACGCGCGATACGGTCGTTCCTAGAACAAGAGAGAATAAAGCCTCGGCGTTTTCCTTTCGAGGGAAACCGAGCGCCCAGAGAGCCGTGCCAGTGTCGGCGCGGCTTCACCCAAATCTCGGCGTTATTTTTCCTGCACCCGGGGAAAGCGGTCTCACTGCGCTTACGTGTGCTCTTTGCAACAAGGGGCGCAGGTTTAAGCGAAATTAGCCTCTCGGTTCCTCTTGCTGTGGGCTGGAAAGAATGGACGACATTGCCTGGCTTCGTGACGTCGCGCTCTCTGTCGTGCCCGCTAAGTGGAGGATCTATCAGTGGATTTTCCGTGGCACATTCCCAGCTGTGTGCATACATTTTCGAGCGGTCGTGGCGCCGCCGCTTTCTTTCTGAGATGCGCGGCTGAAGAGTACACTCATCTTGATTTCGGTGCACTCCTCAGAAAGTGTGGCCGCGTGCACCTTGCCTACTATCTTGGGCGCCTTTTCTCTGCCGTCGTCCGGATTTCGAGCTGAGCCCTCACGAACTGCGTACACTGTCCGAAGAGGCTCTCAGTGTCCGCAATGTGGAGAAGTGGCCGCCGGAGCCGCAGTGCTGCTCGGGCCGTGGGCGTCGGTCGGCGGCAGCCACGGACTCGCTCGCGCACTTCCCGTGTGGCGCCTGAGCGCCGATAGGGCTGTGGTCGGGCGCGCTTTCGGCGTTGTGCCGTCGCCTCTTGTGAAAGCTGTGCTCTCTCTTTTGTTTGAACAGCTGCCCTTCGGCTTCTCTGGCGCGCCCCTTCTCCGCGTCGAGTGGCAGGCGTTCGTCTCCTCTCGTGGACAGTTTGTAGTCGCCGACAAATAACCGGCGGCCGCGCGCTGCCGTGGAAAACCACGCGCGTGACCTCCGTTGGGACGCGCCCCGTGTGGCTCGAGTCCGGAATGATCTGTGCACGGTTGTTCGGAGGTCCCTGCCACCCGTGCGTGTAGCGAAAGGTCACCCTGGAGAATGGAATGCTTGCGACGTGGAAGGAGCTGCATATACAGTGTGTTTCAGAGGACACTTTCAAAAATTCTAAAAAAAAAAGGGAGCTCGAAACAGGTAGCAAATCTCCAAGGACAAACTGCGAGGCGTGGCTGGCGTCAGTTGCTATAAATATCGGAACTAGGCAGCTAATTAAGCAAAATGCACTAGTTAACTTCATATACAAATAATTCTGGGGGTTAGTGTCAATGGGAATTTTCAATACACGGACAAGGCGGTGCCATGTACGTTCCACGAAGAAAGTCGTTCTCTAAAGTGCGAGGAAAACTGGCGCTTTTTTCCCCCCGCGCAATACCGGGACAGCGGATTAAGTGTGCGTAAGCTCCGTACAAACGTCCGCTGGTGGCGAGTGCCTACGCCGCACAGTTTGAAACCACGGCATGCAGATTCTCTTGATTCGCCGCTTGGTGCAAGGAGAAGGATAGCCAGCTGCGTGGTCGTTATTTCTGCGAGAGGCCAAGTAAAATAAAGTCGTACGTACATGTCGCAATGCGGCAGGCAGTTCGAATTTGGCGCTGTCATTGGCTGGAGTTGCGCTTGCATCAACGTTTTTAGATAAAAACTTCTGTTTGCAGAGAGCTTCTCGCGCACCTCGTGGGCTCAGTTTCGGTTCGGTGCTGTAGAAAGCTCAAGTTGTCCTCGAGCTGCCGAGCCTTAAAAGGGAAACTCCGAACTTAACCGGTATCGATGGCGTACCGCGTTCTAGATCGCCGGGATCGTCCTCACCGAAAGCTGAGTCTTTATAAGCTAGAAAAGAACACAAACGAAATACACCTATCGCCATCACCGGTGATGGCACCTCACGAGTGAAGTTCGTGCGTCCACACCGACTTTCAAGCGCGGGTCCCAGTTAAAGGCTACGCTGCACCGTCGTTCACTTCGAAGAACTGTGGCAACCCGTTCTTTTCGGTAAGGGCGTCACGTGTCTGAATCGACTGGCGGAAAGATTTTTAAATAGTTGAACCTCGTTATAAGGAAGTTTAAGGTTATCCGCTGAGCTTCCAGGGAGAATCGTTATTTCTTCGTTATATCTATTATTTCGTTATAAACTGTTTCGCTATAACGAGGTTCGACTGTCCAATGTTCTCGACGGTGAACGCGTCTTTTGCTGCTGGACAAACGTAACTGTAGCGAGAAAGCGCCAGGGGATCCATGTTTTACTCAGCACAATAATTGGATGGAGTTCCATTTAAAGATGGATGGAGTTCCTTCAGTGTGCCTTTAAAGAGCGGCGTTTCAAAAACTGATGTGGCATCATCTCGTTTATGGCTTCGAACTCTCCCTTGGCACTAACCACCATACTGCGTTAAGCCCAAAGTGAATTAGTGCGCGTTAGGTAGTTAGCGGTGCATATAGGACGATTTTTATAGACGTCCGTCGTGGCTGGCCATTCCTGAATAGAATTCATTTCCATTTCTAAACTCGCGCATGCAGAAAGTGCAGGCTGGAGCGCGATGCGATTTCCGATCACGCTTTTGAGATTGAGCTCGGTGGAAAAGACAAGCGAAACAAACTACGTCGTTGAAATTCCCGTCGCCTGTCGACCGTTCTCCTCCTGTTGGAGCCTCGCACGAGCAAAGGAAAGACGCAGTGACTGTCTCACTTCTAAGCGTGCGCCTCAACCGCGAGGGATGGAGGAGACGGTGAGAGAGCGCCGTGGCGGACTAATTTCGACCACCTGGCGTTGTTGACTCGGCACAGCTATGAGCACAGCGCGCGCGCGTCTATTGCGTTTCGCCTCCGTCGCAGGGCGCGGTGCGATCCCACCATCGCGACGGCGGCGCCCGGTGCTCCCGGGGCGCCAAGCTCGCATTGCTGCCGTGCCTCGTGCAATCTCCTCGTCTCGCGTTTCGATGTGCTGGCGCTCACGTGCTGGCAAATCAAGGAGGCTCCAAGGTTGCGTCCCTTCCGCGCCACCGGCGGATTGGGTTGCGTTGGGTCTCGCCACCCTCCTCCGATTCCGCCGTAAGCGCGGGTGCAGGCGTCCTCGAGGTGGCGCGACCGACCGCGCATCCCCGAGGGTCGCGTCGGCGTGCGTGGAATCTCGCTCGGAGCTTCGTCCGGATTCCCTGAAATGTGGCAGTGGTGCGCGCTGAATCTCGGGCGGCAAGAACCGATGTACAACAGTGTTTATATTTTTTTTTTCCAGAAGGAAATGAAACGAATAGGGGCCCGTATGTGCAGCGTGCATTTCTTTAAAACACTTCATAGAAAAAATGGGCAGCGCGCTTCTCGTTCGAGTGGGGCCGTCACCCCCATCGCCCCTCCGTCCGTGACCGCATTTTCACTCGGGAAAGAAGCGGCAAATGCCCTCAAAGGAGGTCCTCCAGCCAATGGCGTCGACCGATTTTCATGACGTGGAGATTAATTTCTTGCCACGCTAGTTCGGCAGGGGATCAACCAAACCGAGTGTGACCTTGGCGTCATGACAACCGGTCGACGCCATTGGCTGGAGGACCTCCTTTGAGGGCCATCTTCCACTTCGTTCTTAAGCGATCTGAAGTGCAGTCACAAGTGTCTGCTTGTGCCGCCGAACGTGCGAGTCCGATCCTGCGTCAGTTCGCGTGCAAGCAGTCTCGCCCAGCTGGTGTCGGACGATCGCTGGAGGTGCTGTGGGCGTGGCAGTCGGGGCGCTTCCCTCCTTTCGCACTGCGTTTGATGCTGCTGCTGTCCGCGGCGGGTGCAACGCGGTGCTGTGCTGTATGCTCGCGTCACCGGGAGCTCATCTCGCAGGAGAACGTTCCCTGTACGCGCACTGCTGCTTCTGCCGCTTTGCGCCTCGCGGTTCGTTCCAGCCTTGCTGCTGATTCAAGGCGGCGTCGCAGCTCCGCGGCAGGCGTGCGGTGGGCGCAGCTGTGTCGTGCCAGTGCCGTCTCGCACACAGCTTGCCGCTGTTCTCTGAGAGGCTCTCGATGTCAAAACACTGTATATAGGCTGTCGCGTGCCGTCCAGTCGTGAGGCGAGGCCCTGCAGTGACAGTGTAAGCTTTCATTGGAAACCGACTGACGTGCACGGCATACAGACCGCATAGTTTCCGCAAGGCGAATTGTTGTTGGGTTATGTACACACGCCGTCAAAAGCTTATGGAAGGCCATGCATCCTGCAATATATAAATGCAGCCTAGTTGTCAATGTGCGAATTACACAGTGCACCATTAAATCTGAAGAAACGCCCCTTGGGTGCAGGGAAGTTGAATTTATTCTTCAGAGTCGCCTTCCGTACACCTTTTGACATACAACACACATTGCGACAGCGGTGCCGAGAAAAGTTCGCACTGCGCTTAATGCTGCCGCGTGTACCGGACACCTGCTGAGTTTCTTTTTTTCTTCCAAGTCTCGGTGCACGAGCGCTTCCTTTGCCTTTTCGCCTTCGCCGAAAGGCGGCCGGGATCGAACCCACGGCCTCGGGCTCAACTACAAAACGCCCACCGACTGGCTAACTTAATTCGAAGTGTGAGGGGACCGAGTACTTTGTTGGAGGTACGCGGAGCTCGAACTAAGGAGAGATCAAATGGGCTCCCTACTATACACGCCATTGTGAAAGGACCAATGCCGCTTCTAGTTCGAATAAACCGGAAGTTCGATTTAAGCGAGACTTCACTGTAGGCCCGTCGTCGCTGCCGGGACCTTCGGCTGTCTCTCGGGGGGAGAAATAAAGAAAGCAGCGGGATTCAGAAGGAGGGTGTTGGAGTGAATGAAAAAAATCTCGCGCCGCTCGTGCGATGGCAGGCGTGTCGAGTTGATGAACCCCCCGGGTGTTGCGATGCGGTCCCGCGTTGTGGAGTGATAAAGCGAGAGGGGGTAGCAATGACGCTAATGAATGTGGCGGCGCGGGGTGCCTGCTGCGCGATTCCGCGCGTTCTGCGCGGGGCGGTGGTTGCCGGTTGTTGAATGTGCACAAGGCCGGTGTGGCAGAGGCTTCGTCTGTGCCTAAACTGAGCGCTCGTCATTTACTTCTGGCTGGGGGGCGCCTGCTCCCGGTGGTGCGGACTGACCGCGATGTGAGAGAGCTGTCCGGGCGAGATGCGTGGTGTTTGTTATGTTTGGTTTGGCGCCTGTGTGTCTCAGGCGCGGCTCGTGTGGCTAGAGCGGCGCCAGATATGCTGCCTCGGCTGCCAACCCGGGGGGTCACGGCGGGGCTGTTCCTCTCCCTGCAGGGGCGTATCGCCCTTCTCGGCGGCGAGGGAGGTTATCTGCCGTGTCCGCTCGTGTTTTCCCGGAATGTATTGGCTCGGACGATGCAGACCACTTTTCGCTGCTGTTGCGCGCAACTCTGCGAAAGCCACCAGAGAAGGATTGCGGAATGCAAACAACGCCGTTGTCCGGGCACCCTCATGCGTAAACAAAATGCAAGTGAACGGAAATAGAAGACTGCCATGCGCGGAGATAAGATTGTGAGATTTTTTTTTTTGTTAGCGTGCGTCTAGCTGTACAGCAATTGCGGTTGGGAACTTGCTGGCACGGCTCAAGAACGTGCGTGCGGGCAGAATTCGGTGTACCGTGTGGCTACGTTTTGAAGTAAGGGCGCGTGTAGCCGAGCAAGGGCCGGCCGAGGTGTCACAGCTGCGGCGAATTCGTCTTCTACTGCAGGGCGCACACGCGTCGAACCTGCTGCAGGTCTCCTCCTAAATTTTACTGGCAAGGCGCGCGGCTCTCTTGACTGCGTTTGAAGGGAACGTTGTAGTGCGTGGAAATTTCTTTATCGGTTGCCTCGCCTCACTGTGCCATATGTTACCCGGTGTTTTGAAGCGTCACACGTGTGCGGCAAAGCGCTGCGATCAAAAGCGCCTCACGCAGACGCGAAATCGTACCAGTTGGCCCACATGTCCCGTCTCTGACATGCGATACGTGCGAAACCGTTCGCTATATTTGGAATCCTCGTCAAACGATCCGACATCTTCACCGCGGGTGAGCCGCTTTGTCGTCCGGTGTATACATGTGCCCGCGGACGGCCTATCTCTCGAGGGTGCGCCGGGCGATGAGGCCACGCGAGTCGGAAAGAATGCGATAGAGCGGAAAAGCGTTGTCTATATTTACGGCCAGCGTGTGCTCCTCACGTCGGGCCTGGAAGCCAAGGCGCGTTTTTTTTTTATCTGCATGTCGCGCGCCGCCACGTTGGGTTGAAAGGTCTGTCGCCTCGCGAAGCCGATTGTGTACGTCAGTGTCGTCCACGAGCTATGTGCCGGCGAACTGCATGTAGTGCCCTCCGTATTCAGGGTGGCAGTAAAGGAGTCAACCCTAGTTCGGTGGTGCAGTTGTCTAAGGCAGCGCCCCAGAAGCAGCGCTTGTGTCGACGAAAGCGTTCCTGTCCGCACTGCGCAGCGGAAAACGCTCGTGCGCTGCCGAGGCGTCGTGCTGTTCGGAAAGGCAGCTTCGGGTGGTTTAGTGCGTCTGCGTTCGATCTACACCCCTCATAGGTTTATCGAAGGTGACTCGGCATCCGGGGCGCACAATGCCGAGATTGAATGGTCCACTTGTAATCCCCGCACCCAGCATTGGGGTGCATACATGTATTGCCGGACACGCGCAAAGACGGCGTTGCTGGCTTTTTTTTTTTTTTTGCTGACACTACGTTCAGTGAACTGTTGAGTTCGCGTGTGCGTGCGTCGAAGCACGGATGCGAGCGGTCGCCGGCACGCCTAATAACTGCCGTGGCTCTCTTTCGGATGGCAGCTGCAGCTCTGTAGTGCATTGATGCCGTAGTACAGTGAGGACTTGCGTGTGTAGTCCAACAGCACACCCCCCAGCGTCCTTCGCTGCTATAGCACACGAAAGCGTGTGCGCATTGGACGCACGCGGTCAGGTGAGATGAAATACACACTGCGTAGAACCTAGCGAGCACTGTTTGTAAAGGTGTGGCAGCGTTTCAAGGTCTGCCGTCACAACCACAGCACCGGGAAGGCTCACGCAACTAGCGGGCCACAGTCGGGTGGATGTGTTTACGGGTCGAGCTGTTTGCGTCTCGATCTTCCGCTGCAGGCGCAATGCGCGGAATGTTTCCCCATTCGGCTCCGCGAGCGCTGGCGCGTGCACCGCAGCCTGTGCGCGATTGGCGAGACCAGAACCGCTCGCGGCGCGTTGTGCCGAGCAGTGTGCGCGCTCCGCTGGAAGGCCGTGTGACGAGAACGCTCGCTCCTTCCGGTTCGTGGGTCGACCGACGCAGCCAGGTTGCATGCTCACGCTGCACCGCGGCTACACCGTCTGCGGTCACACGTGCGCGTTCGAAAGTGGGCACCGACGGGAGTTCCGTTTTCACTGCGCCAGCGTGCCTCGTTAGCGGTGCAGGCAGCTCGCGTGTCTTCTCCTTTTATGGGTTGGGTGCGGAGCGGAAATGCGGGGGCTGTTGAAAATAACTTTCGCGTGAGAGAAGTTGCTGCCACTGTCGCTTAGGTGTGATTTTGCCAGGGGCGAGATGTAGTCGCAAAGAGAAAAAAGATTTCCATGGTCTATAGCGTCTCGTGCCCCTGGTCTTGCTGAAGGCGCGGCAGTAGGAGAGCGCTCCGACGAACAGGTGTGCTGCGCCTCGTGAAAGCGGCAGCTTTTAAATATTTTCCACTTGCACAAGACGCGTGTCACCGCCGCCCGTATACGTGCGGTGTGCCGAGACAGGAATCAGTTTCCGGCCTTTGCGCAGCACCGTTCGTTGCGCATGGCGCCGCGACATCCTCCGACCCACCCGTGGCGCTGTTTTTCTTCCCGCGCTCTCTGCTGCCGCGCGGGACGACGGTGCACTGGGGCGAGACAGCTCTCAACTGTGCGGCCGCAGTATGCCCTCGGGAGGCGCGACTAATACCCGCTTATCGGCGCGCCGCTCTTTCCGGGCCTCTGCTCGTGGCAATGCCCCCACTGTTCTGTGGGGCTCTTCTTAATATGACCAGAGGGAAAGCTGACGGCGCTGCACTTGATCCACCATGGAAAGGCCGGCAAGACGAGGTTTCTTACCTGGCCCGGCTGCTGTTGGCCATAAAACGTGGATTCAGCCCTAAAAATACGACTCTTCTCGAGGCAAACTTCCAAGTAAATGCTGCCAGAGTTTCTGCACCAGCCTAACAGCGAACCTTCACTTGCGTTAAATCTATTGAAGTGAAAAACGCGCCATTGAAACAACTTAATCTGCACACAGAGGGGGAGAAAAGCACTGCAGCGCAAGTAGCAATTTCGAGGTACTGTCCACACTTTCGGCCTACACTAGCCGAGCCAAACACGTCTTCCCGGCATTCCCGCGGTAGATGAAGTGCTCTTTAAGAGACTCGCATAGGCGATGGCGCCAGCTTGCCCTGTAGGTAATATTTAGAATCTCTATGGCTGCCGTCCCCTTTTCGCAGGAAGCAGCAGATGCCCCCGGCGTTGCTTTCTCAGTTTTTTTTTTATACCCCCCGGAACTGTTGTTTCTCGAATGTCTTTCCATTTCGTTGCTTGGCTGTGGCCGGCTCTTGAGTGGCCGCAAGGTTTCGCTTAGGGATTACTTCTGTCTTTGGCGGCCGTTTCGCTCAGCGCGCATTGCGGCTAGGAGCAACGCTGGAGGCAGATCTGGTTACTCGATTAGAGTGTCGGTCCGTTCAGAGGCTGGCTGCGTGCTCGTTATTATACATTCCACCTCCGTCGAGACGTGGCTCGGTATCGGGTCCGCGACCTCGTGGTTAAAGTGGAGCCAGTTGGTTTTGCACCTGCCAAGAGAACAGCGCAAGGGGCGTGGGCACGAGAGAAACACCACCTCGCGCCCAGCGACTCCAAACATGCCCACTGGCGCTGCGGTGGCAGTTCTCCCTGAGCTGTCGTGGTGCGACGCCCCACCACCAGAGTTGCCCTGTTGAGGCGTCCGCGGGCATATCCGCCAGTGTACGGGCCAATCGCGTGCCGCTTCATTTAATTTGCGAGCCACGTCGCATCCCCGTGTCTGCTGCGAGTGCTCCTGTTCCGAGGAACGACCGCATTTTCTCTCTAACAAGCACATTCGTTAGTTGGGCCGCGCCTGCCTTTTCTTTTGTAGCGTGAGCCACACTGGCCGAGGCTGACCAGTTTCGCGTGGCTCCTGGAGAGCCGTGCTGCGCATGCGCGAGGAGCAGTGACGTCCCCAAAGGTGAATAAAAAAAGGACTGTGTCGAAGCTGGGAATCGAGCCAGGGCCCTTGGCGGAGACGCTTCCACTCCGCCACGACGGCTCGATGTTTAACCGTGAATAAAGGCGCAAACTTAATAAGCGCAAGGTATGCGACTTAAGGAAGTTTAATACGGAGAGAATCGAACATGCTCTAAAGAACGGAGGCAGCCTGAAAGCGGTGAAGAGGAAACTAGGCATAGGGAAAAACCAGATGTATGCCTTAAGAGACAAGGAGGGCAATGTCATTAGCAATACGAATAAGATAAAGTAGCCGAATGGGCTGGAGCGCATATGGAAGGTTCTCTCAGATCGTTAATAGCAGGTTACAATATCCCTCAAGACAAATGTGTATAACAGCTGCATCTTACAGGTACTCACCTGCGAGGCAGAAACGTGGAGGCTAACGAAAAGGGTTCAGCTTAGTTAATGACAGCGCAGCGAGCCATGGAAGGGAAACTGATAGGCGTAACGTTAAGGGAATGGAAGGGGGCAGAGTGGTTGAGAGAACAAACGCGTGTTAATGACATCCTAGTCGAAATCAAGAGGAAGAAATGGGCTTGGCAGGGCATGTACTGCGAACGCAAGATAACCGCTGATCCTGAAGGGTAGCGGAGTGGATTCCAAGAGAATGCAAGCATAGCAGGGGGCGGCAGAAGGTTAGGTGGCCGGATGAGGTTAGGAAATTTGCAGGCATAGGGTGGGCGCAGCTGGCAAAGGACAGGGTTAATTGGAGAGACGTGGGAGAGGTCTTTGCCTTGCGGTGGGTGTAGTCAGGCTGATGCTGATGATGAGTGAATGCGCGCCTTTCATATATTAACTCTCCGAACCAGACGTCGCCGCGCTTACGCTACGTATATCGTGGCCCAGCAGGGCTCGGCCATCATCAAATTTTTTTTTTCTGGTTTGCTTCCTACGACCTGGTACACTTTGGCCCGATTGGTGCAAACGCCTCTCTCTCCCGTCGCTAATGGCACTTGGAGACGGCGCCGTATTTGCGGACACCACGGCTACTCGCCGTCGGAGCCGAGTGTGCTGTGGGACGTGAAACAATCGAGAGTCGTTCTTCCACATGCGGGGAGTTGCACGGGCGCCGCAAGGGAGCCATACGCCGACGGAGACCCGTGCCCTGGCGGCCATCTCGTGCGGGTGTTACGCAAGCGCGTACGACGGCGTTCCTCAGTGCAACCCAGATCTCTGCCTCGCGCGCAGACCGTTCGCTTTGTTGGGCGGCGCGGTAGGGGTTTGTGGAGTAGCGTGCCGCGGAAGTGTAATGGCCGCGAGACGAGGTGGCCTCCTTGGCGGAACCCTTTCCCTTCCCAGTCGACCGCGGCGGAGGCGCCCAGGTCAACGTACGCCGCCTCCGAAGGAGTCCACGTGTGCCGGCACTGTCCTCCGGATCACTGCGGTGGCGAGGCGCAGTCAGTCTGCCTCGGCGAAGTGGGAAGCTTGGCTCGACGCGCTTCCGCGGAGTGCCTGCTTGCTCTGCAACGGATGGTTCTTGGCCGCCGCGTTCAGAGCGTCGTGTCAGTGCCCCAACCATGGGCGGTCGCCCTTCCGTGGGGAGTGGGCTTCCTTTTGCGCGAGGCGAACCCCACTGTGGCTGCCTTGCGCCAGCTTCCGTGCTCGTCATTCGACGCTTCGATGACGCAGGAGCGCACCCCCTTTAGCGCGCCTCGGGGTTGCCTACCTTCGGCGCGTGGCCTCGCGCCGGTCTCGTGTGCATAGTACCTCTCACGAGCTGGGCACGCGACAGCGTGCGACCTTCGATTCCGTACTGCGGCCTTTCCAACCCGCGCTTACGCTCCTAGGGAGGTGCGGCGCCGCCTTGCTTGAGGGCGGCCGAGTGTGACGGTGAAGCCGTCACTTGGAAACGGGGATTTTGTGCCACCTGCTGCCCCCCCCCCCCCCCCCCCCTTCTCCTCGCCCTGCTTTCGGCCTTCTCTCGTGGGTGGCCTGGTCGGTGAGGCCACGTGTGGCTGCCGCCTCCATCTCGCGCAGCGGGGGCGCGCCGCCAGCCATTGTTGTCAGGAAGAGGGGGGGGGGGGGGGGGGGGGGGGGGCTCAGCCTGTCACCTCGGGCCACTCGTCGCCCGTGTCTCGGTCGAGTCGCCCGCAGGGGACTCTGTAGCAGTAGTAGCGGTACGCGTACCAGACGGCCGCCGCCACTGGATGCGTCAGGTTGCGTCCTTGCACGGGCGTCTCGCGGGTGCCCTGAGCTGGAGGTCTGCCGTGGGGCGTTTGCCGCTGCCGCTCGCGACACTAGTTGTACGCTGGGAAACGCAGCAACCTAGAAATTCCAGCTGATTTCGTGCAGCTAGCGGTGTAGAGACAGAAAGTGCAAGGCGACAGAAAGTGCAAGGCTCGGCTGGCGGCCCTAAGAAGGCTGGCGTCAAGCCCGCGGCACGCACACTGTCGTGGCGCGCTTCTGCGTTGGGTCATTTGGGAAGGAGGCAGTACGTAGCACGCACTTTGATGTCTGGTCAGGGCAGTTCGACTGCGAGAGAAAATGTGCTGCTTTGGCCGCTCATTAGTCCTGACAGTGACGAGACTGGTTGCCGAGGAGGGGACAGACAGGCAAACAAAGTTGCCTGGTGAGGTGTCAGCCCCTCCCTTTCAGTCTCCTGGTTTCGCTCAGAGCGGTGGACAATTTTAAGGCATTGCAAAAACAAAATCCCAGAACAGATACGTTCTGTAATACACACGCTGCATTTGAGATGTTCATAAAGCACATATTCACGTACGAAATTTCAATACAAAACGGAAAATCGCACAACACTAACGTCAAATTAATGGACACCTTTAGCATATTGCGAATAGTCGCCCCGTACCGCGCTGGCAGCCCTGGGGGCGCTAGATGGCGCCAGGTGCCGGTCATAATTGTAGGGGAAGCTCTTTGTTGTTTGAGGCCAGGACGGAGTTTTGCGGACTAAGACATATAGAGCCACAGGTACCACGAGATAGACACGTTGTGCGTTGCGTGCGGAGAGGAGGAGGAAACGGCTGAACACTTGATACTTTTCTATAAGGGCTTCACCCTACAGTGGAAAGCAGCGGGGCTGATTTATCTAAGGCATTGGTGTTTATCCAAGGACAGTGAAAGGACGGTAGATTTTAAGCGGGTAGAAGTAACCAAGCGAAGGTTATCTGACTGGTGGCTAAAATCAAGACAAGAGTAAAATTTCATAAGTCATGACAAGGTGGCTTGAGCCACCGCCCGATTTAAAGGGTTCAGCCTTATCCATCCATCCTGCGGCCACACCTGCTGCGTCGAAGTATATCTGCCCATGCGCAGTGCGGGTATGCCGTACGCGCTATGCTAAATGTATTTAACAAGGTTACAAGGCATTGCAAATCATTATACAATATTTGAGGCAATAAGGCACGACAAAGGGGGTGGCATGATTGACTGAGAAGGTCATAAATCCAACTCTTTGACAGTTCACTTTTTGTGGTGGTGGTGAAAAGCCTTTAATGAAAGAAAGAGGTGAGGCTCTCTAAAGAGACCCGCAATGGGTGGAGTCCTTATTCCGGGACCCCATTGGTCGAAGCCGCCAGCTTAACCCCTCTTGACCAAAGCCTTTTGGGCCTGAAGGTCCGAACAGCCAAGCAGGGCCGCCTCCCATTCCTCCCTGGTAGGGTCGTGGTGGGGGAAGAGAGCTGAGTTGCGCTGGCAAGCCCAAACCATGTGGTAGGTGTCAGCCACCTCCCACAGTGTTTGCACGTGCCAGTGAACGCGGGATCGAAGTGTTTTAGTACTGCCGGGCACAGCATTGTGCCGTTATTTGTGCCGCCAAGTACCCAGCGGTTTTCCGATGGGTACAAACTTTCGCTTGGCCTGGCGCTCGGAGCAAAATGCTTCAAAGGAGGGTCTCTCGGTCACAAGCTTTAATGCAGCAAGCGCATTTATG